>NW_006408750.1:4646049-4649625 GCF_000296735.1 Chrysochloris asiatica
TCTTATCAATGGAGAAAAGATTGAAGTTGTCAAGGACTTCATTCTTCTTGGATCAACTATCAACACTCGCGGAAGTAGCAGTCAAGAGATCAGGATATAAATATATATGTATATGTCACTCTTCTTCCTGTACCACTCAGCTTATGTCTCAATCCATGTAGCTACACCCAGAGAACACTGTTGTTCTAGGGTTGTGTATATGTCACTATTTACAGCTGTCCCCTTTAGTCCATGCATTCCTCCTGTGTCCTGTGCCCATTTTTTAATTGGTTTGTTTTTTCTTTTTCTTGTGTATGTGTTGTAGTTTCCTATCCATTTTAGATACTAGACCCTTGGTTGATATGTCATTGCAATTTTTTTTCCCAGTTTGTGGACTCCCTATTACTCTTTTGGTGAAGTCTTTTGATGCACATAATTTTCTAATTTTTAGGAAGCTCCAGTCATTTATTTTGTCTTCTACAGATAGTACATTTTTTGTAGTATTTGATAGTGCATATATGCCATGTTTTAGAGCCCCTTAGTTTGTCCCTAGTTAAACTGATGATCATTATATTTCTAGATTTTATTTGGGTCTTTACTCCACATTCAGTTTGTTTTTGTATATGGTGTGAGGTATGCGTCTTGTTTCATTCTTCTATAGATGGATTTCTAGTTTTGCCAGCACCATATGTTGAAGAGATTATCTTTTCCCCATTTAATGTAGCTTAGCCCTTTGCCAAAGATCAGTTGACTGTTCATGTATAAATTTACTTGAGTCCTTAATTCTGTTTCATTAAACTATGTATCTTTCATTGTAATAGTACCAGGCTGTTTTGACTACTGTGACTATGTAGTACTTTTTGAGATCAGGGAGTGAGAGGACTCCAAATTTGTTCTTCTTCTTAAGCTGTGCTTTGCTTAAGTTGTACTTTTTTTTTTCCATAAAAAGTTTCATGATGATTTTTTCCATTTCATTAAAGAATGATGTTGGAATCTGGATTAGGATTGTGTTGTATATATAGATTGTCTTGGTTAGTATTGACATTTTCACAATGTTAAGTCTTTCTATTCATGAACATAGTATATAATTCTTTTGATTTCTCTAAGTATGTTTTGTAGTTTTCTTTGTATAGGTCTTTTATTTCTTTAGTAGGATTTATTGTTAACTTTTTCATCTTTTGGGTAGCTATTGTGATAATGACATTTCAATGCTTGCCACAAAGTAGTGACTATTTGTTATTTTGAATCATTATATGTTCCTCTAATTTTTTATATAATCAGCTTTATTGGGGTGGTGACAACAACAACAACAATGCGTAGGATATTGATCTTTTTGGACTTCTGATGTGTGGCTCTATAAGATCAACACTGAACTGCAAACCACAAGGTCAGTAGTTGAAATCCACTAGCTGCAACCTTACATAGGATTGCTGAGTCAGAACTGACTCAGTGGGACTTAACAACAACAAAAAAATCTTAGATTCCATTTATTGGATTAGTGTTTTCTCTTTGATTATCTCTAAAGTTATTTTCCTTATCTACCTTTTTCCTTTTCTACTGAAGTTCAAGGTCAGATCTTACAACCTCTTTTTTCTAAAAAAGGAAAAAGTACTCAGTTTCTTTTTGTAATTATAAAAGTAATCCATACTTTCTTATAATAAACAATCAAATCAAATCAAAGTACATAAAATGGAAATGAAATGTTTCCTTTCCACCAATCTTATTGTCTAGTTGGGTAACTGTTGTTGTTAAGTGCCATTGAGTGAGTTCTGACTCACAGTGCCCCTGTATAAGGTTTCCAAACAGCAGGTGGTGGGTTTGAACAACCAACCTTTTGGTTAGCAGTTCAGTGCTTATTCTACAGTGCCATACTAGGACTCATAGGTAACTGATAATACTTGTTACTTCCTGTTTTTATTCTGTCTAAATCATGTATTGTGTCATTGGTTGTTCAGTGGTAGGATTCTCACCTCTGCAGGAGATCCATGCTTAATTCCTATGGAATTCACCTTATGCACAACCACCATCCATCACTGGAGGTTATCCATCATGTTGATATGATGCCCATCATGCTTCAGCAGATCTTCCAAACTAAGAAAAATTAGGAAGAATAGTCTGGAGATCTAGTTTCAAAAATCAGCCAAGGAAAACATATGGATCATAATGATTATGCAGACAGTGTAGAGCCAAAGAGCTTGAGTTCCACTTTGCAAAAATCTACTATGAGTTAAGGGGTAACTGTGTAGCAGCTAGCAACAATAAGGATAATATGTCATATATTTTAATATACCTTTCTTTTCTTATAAATGCAGTTTAGTTATTAAGTGCTGTTTAGGCAGCTCTGACTCATAGCAACTCTGTATAGGATTTCCAAGAATGAAAATCTTTGTGGGAGCAGAAAACAGCATCTTTTCCCCATGGAGAGTTACTGCACTCCCAAGTATAATGTATCCATATCTAAATCTGTATCATAATCACAGTATTAGTTAATAATTATAATAGGGCAATTATTGTAAGCCAGGCAATTTCCTAAGTACTTTACATATGTTTTTCTTGTAGTCCCTGTGAAATGTATACCGTAATCCTATTCCTTGAAATATCTAATTGAAGCAAAACTGCAATCCAATCATTTACTTGCTCTGGGCTCCCCTTGACATATTCTACAGAGAAGAAACACCTTGATCTTTTTAATTTTCAAAATATGTAGTCATGTCATTTGTTCTAAACTTGCTTCATTCAGTTCTTTTAACCTACTTACTTCTTTAATATTAACTACTTCCATTACTGTTTCAGCTTGCATTTCCTTTTCAAATATGATTCCAACTTGCCTCCAAGATCTCACTCAATTGTGAATGACTTTTTAAATTCTCCCTAAGAATATCATATTTCATTATCCTAATTTCCCCAAGACACTGATCCATATCTGTTTGGACATCTATTAGATCCTAGCTTATATAAGACCTGATTGCTAATACATGCTTAATATCTCTGTGAACATTTTGGATAAAGCCTTTTTGGATGTGTTCCTTTTCTAGCACATTGTATTGCCCTCTCCCCTTTGGTATCTAGTATGTAGACTAGTTCATTAAGTAGTTATTTCATAATGAATTTGCATTTAAAAATGAAGATCACTTTACTGGTTACTGAACTTCTTCTTTTACATAACGGCCAATGTCCTGGAACCCTTGGACATGGTGATGTAAACTGCTTACTTTTCTATGAATCAAACTTTTCACCTACTATTAAAAGAGGCCTTATTACCACTGTATAGGTGTTTTCCTAAAAACTAAAAAAGAAAAAATGGAAGCATTTGGGTTGATAATATGACATGTGCATATTGTCCAGGCTTTTATAGAAAATATGTTGTTGTTGTTAGGTGCCATTGAGTCGGCACCAACTCATAGCAACCTTATGCACATCAGATCAAAACAATGTCCTATCCTGGGCCAACCTCACTACTGTTGCCACACTTGAGTCCATTGATGATGTCACCTGGCCAATCCATCTCGTTGGGGGGTCTTCCTCTTTTTCTCTGCCCCTCCATCTTACCAAACATGATATCCTTCTCCAGTGACTGTTCCCTCCTGACAATATGTC
>NW_006408750.1:4650906-4666954 GCF_000296735.1 Chrysochloris asiatica
TTGTTGTTGTTGTTAGGGAACACTGTGTCATTATCAACTCATAGCAGCCTTATGCATAACAGAATGAAACACTGGCCTGACTTATACCAGCCTCACAACCATTAATAACTTGAGCCCATTGCTGCTGCAACTGTGCTAATCTACCTCATCAGGGGGTCTTCTTCTTTATCACTGAATTTACACTTTACCAAGTATAATGTCCTTCTCCAGGGACTGGTCCCTCCTGATAATATGTCTGAAATTTGACACTGTGGTTAATGCTAGACTGCAAGTCAGTTTGAACCCCAGGATTAGCAGTTCAAGCTTACCAGCCACTCCCCAGAAACCCTTTACAGGGTTACTATGGGTCAGAATCAACTGGATGAGACTTAACAACAGCAACTTGAGAGATGAAGTCTGGTCATCCCAGCTTCTAAGGGGCTTCTGACTGTACTTTTTCCAACACAGAATTTTTTGTTCTTTTGGCAGTCCATGGTACTTTTAATATTCCCCTCCAACACTGTAACGAAACACAGCAATCCTTCTGTGGTCTTTATTCACTACCCAACTTTCACATGCATACGAGGTTATTGGAAATACCATGACTTGATCAGGTGCACCTTAGTCCTCAAACTGACATTTTTGTTCTTCAGCACTTTAAAGAGGTTTTGTGTACCATATATGTCCAACGCAATATGTCATTTGATTTCTTGACCACTGCTTCCCTGTGTTTTGATGGTTGAACTAAGTGAAATGAAGTCTTTGGCAACTTCAATCTTTTCTCCATTGATATTGTTTATTGGTCCAATGGTGAGGATTTTTGTTTACTTACATTGAGGTGCACGCCATACTAAAGGCTGTGGTCTTGAATCTTCATCAGTAAGTATTTTAAGTCCTCTTCCCTTTCAGCAAGCCAGGTTGTATCTATCATCTGCATATTAGTCTTCCTCCAATCCTGAATCAATGTTTTTCTTCATATAACCCAGCTTCTCAGATTAAGTGCTCAGCATCCAGATTGAATAAATATGATGAAAGAATACAATCTTGGTGCACACCTTTCTTAACTTTAAACCATTCACTGTTCCCTTGTTCTGTCTGAACAACTGCCTCTTAGTCTATGTACAGGTTCCTCATAAGCTCAGTTAAGTGGTCCAGAATACTCATTTTATGTAATGTTGTCCATAGCTTGTTATTATTCACACAATCAAAAGTATTTGCATAGTCAATAAAGCACAGGCAAACATCTTTCTGGTATTCTCTGCTTTCAGCCAAGATCCATCTAACATCAGTAATGATATCTCTCAAGCCATGTCCTCTTCCGAATCTGGCTTGATCTCTGACAGTTCCCTCTCAGTGTATGGCTCCTGCTGTGTTAAAATTATTTTTAGCAAAATTTTACTTGCGTGCAATATTAATGATATTGTATACTTATATCCACACTCTGCTGGGTCACTGCTCTTTGAAATGGGCACAAATATGGATCTCTTCCAATCAGTAGGCCAGATAACCATTTTCTAAATTTCTTGGCATAGATGATTAAGTGCTTCCAGTGTCACATCAGTTTGTTGAAAAGTTTCAATTTTATTCCATCAGTTACCGGTGCCTTGTTCTTTGCCAATGCACCTTGGACTTCTTCCTTCAATATCATTGGCTTCTTATGCTATACTACCTCTTACAGTGGTTGAACATTGACCATTTCTTTTTTGGTACAGTGTCTATGTGTATTCCTTCCATCTTTCTTTGATGTTTTCTACATCATTCAATATTTTCTCATAGAATCTTTCAATATTGCAAGTCAAGACTTGAATTTTTTCTTCAGGTCCCTCAACTTGAGAAATGCTGAGCATGTTCTTCTCTTTTGGTTTTCTGATTCCAGATACTTGCAAATTTCATGATAAGAAGTCATGACTTTTATTCCTTAAGCTGTCTTTTGAAATTTTGTATTCAGCTCCTAGCGTAGTATTTATGAATCAGGCTGCAAACCTCAGAGTCAGCAGTTCAAAACTACCAGCTGTTCTGTGGGAGAAAGAGAGACTTTCTGCTCCTGTAAAGATTTATAGTCTCAGAAACCCTGTACAGGGTCGGTATAAGTTGGAAACAACTCCAGGGCACATAACCACCACTGCCACCATACTTCCATTTGTTTTCACATTTCTGTGTTGGAAGGCAAGTTTCATAGTCTCCTGTGACATCCATTTTGGTCTTTTCTTTCTTGTCTTCTAAATGATCTTTTGCTTTCTTCCTGTATGATGTTCTTGATGTCATCCTACAACTCTTCTTGTCTTTAGTCATTAGTGTGTAATGTATCAAATATGCTCTTGAGATGGTCTCTAAGGGCAGTTGGAATATGTTCAAGGTCATATTTTTATTTTTGTGGACTTGTTTTAATTTCCTTCAGGTTCAGCCTGAACTTACATATGAGCAATTGATAGTCTATTCCACAGTCTGCCCCTGGGTGTGTTTGGGCTGATGATACGGAGCTTTTCCACTACTTCTTTCTATAGGTGTAGTCAATTTCATTTCTGTTTATTCCATCTGGTGAGGTCCATGTGTATAGTCACTTTTTATAGTGTTTAAAAATGATATTTGCAATGAACAAGTCATTGGTCCCACAAAAAGCTATTGTGTGATATGCAGCACATTTTCTGTCACCAAGGCCATATTTTCCAATGATTGACCTTTTTTCTTTTTTTTCCACCCTTTGAAATTCAATCACCAATAATTAGAAATGAATCTTTTTTGCATGTTTGATCAATTTTAGACTGAAGAAGCTGGTAGAATTCAATTTCACCATCACGGTCTTTAATACCTGGTGTTTAAATTTGAATAGTAGTTGTTTTAACTGGTCTTTCTCATAGGCATAGGGACATTATTCTGTCACAGAAAGCATTTTACTTCAAGATAGATCTTGAGATGTTCTTTCTGACAAATCTTCAATTTGTCATTTCTAGTGTAGTCCTGGTGTGGTGCTGTGGGTTAATGCACCAGACTGCAAAAACGTTTGAACTGCAAGGTTGGAGGTTCAAACTCACCAGCTGCTCCTTGGAAACCCTATATAGGGTCGCTATGGGTCAGAATCGACTCGACGGCACTTGACAACAACAGTGTAGTAAACCAGGTGATTGTCAGAGTCAATATGGTCAAATACAGTCCATTTTAGCTCACAAATGCCTAGAATATCAAAGTTGATGTGTTCCATTTCATTTTGATAGCTTCTAATTTTCCTAGAGGAGCTCTGGTAGTGTAGTGATTACGAATCCGGCTGCGAACTGCAAGGTCAGCAGTTCGAAACTACCAGCTGCTCCGTGGAAAAAAGATGGGCCTTTCTGCCCCCGTAAAGATTTACAGCCTCAGAAACCCTGTACAGGGTCGCTATGGGTCGAAACCAACTGGACGGCACTTAACAACAATTTTCCTAGATTCATGCTTGGTACATGTCATGGTTTGATAATTATTGGACATTTAAAGCTGTTTCTCATAATTTTGAGTTGTGCCCTATCTGCAAATGAAGGTCCTGAAACCTTTACTCTATTTATGTCGTCATGTTGAACTCTACTTTGAGGATGCAACTTATATTTTTAGTGCTTTCCAACCAGAGGGACTACTTTTTTGACACTATGTCTGACAATATTCTGGTACTCTGCATCATGTTTCAATATTCAATATTCTGGTGCTGATGGTCGTCCCTGATATTCATAAGTTTTTCAGTGACTAAATATTTGGAAGTAGTTAATCTCTCCTTCTTCCTATTTGTCTCAGTCTGGAAGCTCATCTGAAATGTCCATCATTGATGATCTTGCTGGTACTTAAAGTATTGGTGGCATATCTTCCAGTATCACAGCAACATGCAAGCCATCACAGTTTGACAAACTGACAGATGAGTAGTAGAAATTGGACATTAGGTTGTTCTTTAATAATAAATTTGCATTTAAATGTGAATATCACTTTACTGGCTACTGAACTTCTCAAGTGAACACTCGATCTTTGGATATGTAATCTAGGTGCTTGTCAGTAAGCTATGATCTATTTTTCTGGAATAAAATGATTAGATGAACCAATCCAGTTCCCCTAAAGAATTTGGAATTGAGCAAAGGGGAGGCAGAGGCATGACACATAAAGCAGAATGATGGCACAGAAATGCACGCCAACCCAAATTTATAAGATTGAATACAATAGATACAGTGGAGCTGCATATTTGTAGCCTGTTACACCAATACAGTTGATATTACAAAGTCATCCTTACACATCTTCTATAAAGTGACCTTTTACATACTTTCTCTTGGTAAGTGCAACATTGCATAATTTTCTATAGCCTTGGAGTCAGATTAATGTTTCTTCAGTAGAACTCCAGATGAAGTAGTTAGCTGGCATTTAGGGACCATGTTTTAAGTACTATGCATCTTTAAGTACTAGAACTACATTCAATGCACTGGGATGATCACAGTATGGAGGAACCTGGAAATGGAAACTTGACTGAGAGAATAACAATTTCAGTGCATTTTCCTTGGCTAACTTCTCCGTATATTTGCAGAGCATTTAAAGATGAATATGCATAGGATAAAACCACACTGATTTAACTCCAGGATAGAGGAGAGGGAGGAAGCCAGTGGAAAGAGAAATGAAACACTCATTCAGAGATAAGCAAAGCCACCCAGAGATAGAGGCTATGGAGGCCCTGAGATGAAGCCAGGAAAGGAGTCAGCTCTCAAGCGGCCTTGGATCTGGACTACTTCACTCTTTTTTTTTTTTTCAGTTTCTGTTGATCTGAAGTAAATACCAGTCTTTTGAGGTAACCTGAGCATTACCTCAATGGGTCTCTGAGCATTATAATTAAAGTTAGCCAGACACAGTTACATGTTAAAGACATTATTTCTTGATTTTTTCCAAATATAACTTGTTTATTTGAAAATGCTTCTGGATAGAAACAGAACACCTGTAGAAAATGTTTTTCACTGTATATCTGCCATAGAAACTGAATATTGACATTTGTAGACCTATGTTTTAGCAAAGAAAACAAAATAGAAGAATAAAGAATTAGTGCTTGGACAGAAAAGTGTCATCTGATTCAAGCCACATGTTTTCCAGTACATAAAATTCTCAATGTATTTTGTAGTCATTCAGAGTTGCCTTTTAAGATATATTTGTCTTTAGTATCAAAAATAAATCATATGCTGGGCCCCTCTTGCATGTACTAGCTGATCAGCTTTGGCTGTGAAAAAAGAAACGGTTTTCTGGAAAGCAAATGCATAATTTCAAATTGTCAGATAATATTCAGTTTTGAATAGGTCCTACTCCCTCCTTTGTATGAAATGCTTACACATCGAACATTCTAGGATTTAATTAGCTCACATTAGTGGAGAATTAGCTTAGAAAATAGTCCTCCATAATACATCTGCTCTTCAAACAGACACTGTGTACTGCAAGGAAACATCATACCCCCAGTGGAGAAAGTAGGAAAGCCGCCAGGATAAGGATGATAAATCTGGCCAAGCTTTTGCAACATCTGCTGGGAGTCAACAAACTGCATGGTGTGTGCAGCCTGGATTACACTGAACAACTCTGGTGTCAGCTCCTGACCAAGGGGAAATTGTTTTCTAGGTCTACTGGGCTAGTACTTGGAGGAACACAAGAAGGTCTTGGAGCAGAAGACGGCAGATAATTTTGCATGTGCTTGGCAAAAAAGGATCTCTGTGGAAATGTTAACTTTCTTTTCTCTTCAAAGGAAGACAATGATCTTTGATGAAATTATTTTTCTTCATTTGTCAAAAGCTTGGATTTGAACATACACACACTGACATTTATACTAAGAACTCCAAATGGCAAATGCTGTTTCATTTTAGGGGAAACAAACAAAAACTGTCATAGGTACATTACAGTAGATACAATTGTCAACTTGAATAGCTTCTTTTATTGAATTCTCTCTTTGCTTTAAACCAATGATTTCTGTTCTCCAGGAATACACTGTCCCCTCTTGAAAGGAGAGCTGACATCTTTGGTCTTCACTAATCAGAGTCGTTGGCTGCCTTATCCACCTACATTCAGACAAATTTAACTGATGATTCTGACGAAGATATTTTTGTTTGTGAAATCAGATACACACTAAATGTGCCTCTAAAATGTTGAAAGATGGAGATTGATTAATGAAGGAATAATCTGGATTTTATCAAAGGGCTAATTCAGATTTACATATATGATTTATAACATGAAAACTAGTCAGAAGACAGAGGAACAGATGATGAATAGAACTTCTGTTTCTATTTAACAACTCCCAATGCTCCATCTTTGTGATGTTTTGCACCGTTCTCCTTATCAGTCCTCAAGAGTTATCTATAAGGAAGGGATTGATTTGATTCCATTAAACTTGGTTTCATTTATTGCAAGAAAAGTCTTGAAGCCTTTTCAGTGATTTTAAAACTGCAAGTGCAGCTAGTAAAGATGATTGTGATGAAGACTTGTGGCAAGTAGGGTTGGTTCAGTGGTTTCAAAGTGTGGGTAAATCTACTTAACATTAAAGGTTAAGTGGGTGTTGTCTATAAGTAGGACTTTGTCTACTGGGGATTATTAGCACTTTCTAAACTATGAAGGCACATGGCCCAGAACATGAGATCTGAATCTGGGTTTGTATTAAGCCCTAGTACTTCCTAGTGACAGTCTAGATTTCTCCACTTGTAAACAAATTTAATAACGATAAAATTTGTCCTATAGAGTTGCTCATTTGTTTTTGAAAAACTAAAGGAGCTTATAAATTTGTTAGTACAGCAGCTCACAGAGTCAAAACTCAGTAAAAGTAATAGCAGAAGTTTGCTGCTATTGATTGTGATGTGATGAAGGTGAGATATTCTAGACAATAATTGAAACAATAAAGAGGGTAACCTTTTAATTCACAAAGGAGAAGACCTAAGGCAGACTAATTTTAGAACACAGAGTTCTTTCCTATGGAGTGCAACTAGTCACAAAAGTAATTTTTTAAAAGCAGGTTTAACTGGGTGCCCGGTGAAGATCTGAATATTCAAGGTTGTTTTTGTTGCTAGGTGCAGTTGAGTTGATTCTAACTCATAGTGATCCTGAATAAGATTTCCAAGCAGTGGCTAGTGGATTTAAATCACCAACTTTGTGGTTAGCAATCCAGGGCTTATCATACAGTTTCATGAGTCCTTTTCTTGGCATTACTTCTGCAGGTTGTTAGCCATGTATTTGCTTTCTAGAGACTGAGTGGACAACGTTGAGATCAGATACTGGGTATGGAGCAGCTTGTTGTTAGTTGTTGCAAGACAATTTTGACTCAAGGCAACTCCATATATGTAGAGATGGACTACTTCATAAGATTTTCAAGGTTGTGACCTCTCAAAAGCAGATTGTCAGGTCTGCTTTTGATGGAACCTAACAACAACAACAATTCTTATATCCATTCATGACTCTTCCCCATTCACCCCTGAAAGGTGAATCAAACTTCTGAGAGCCCCAGAACCTGTCAGGGAAAATATAGAAGTAAAAGGTAATTCATGGAGAGAAAACATAGGAGAGTTTGGGAAATGCAATTTATCCTTAAAAGCTGATAGTATACTTAATATTTGTGTTTGAATAGTGCTCTAGAGAATGTTTAGGAATTTTGACTCATTAGTTGAGTAAAAGTTTGGGTATTCAGATTATCTGAATATATTGTTTATGAATTCCCAAACTTCAAAACCTTGGATTGGTTTACCTCTGACAGTTGGTATAACTCATAGTCCTGCCTATTGTCATTTAGATAAACACAATCTGGCATCTTCTACACTTGCTAATTAATAAATTCTGAGGTGTTAGAAAGAGGAGACTTTATGTCACTTATGTTTCAAAAGTGATATATAGGCCTAGGACAAATTTATCTTCCCTACAGCCTGCTAAAATCCTTCTTCAAGGACACAAGAAGACCTCAAGCAAAGCATTTAACCTTCATGTGTCTGACTCTCCTCAGCTATAAAATGTTGGGATACTCTTGTGAGACTGTATTAAAATAACAGAGGTGAAATCTCATGTTGGAATGATGGTTTCTAAACTAGGGCTTTGAATCGGTTCGTTCCAGTTTAAGCCCTTGCTGAGAATTTGCCTTTCCACCCCAGATATGGGGTCCTGGTATGGCACTGTGGGTTAATGAGCTGAACCACAAATTTGGTTTAAACTGCAAGGTCAGCAGTTCAAGTTCACCAGCTACTCCTCAGAGACTCTATACGGAGTCGTTATGGGTTGGAACTGACTCAACAGCACTTAACAACAACAACACACACACCACTCCCCTATACACTGAATTAGAATCTACATTTTAACAAGATGCCCAAGTGAGTCTTAAAGATCTCATGTTTTCTTATGTAGGTATAAGAATCACCTGGGCAGCTCTAAACTGTAGTTCTGATTCAGTATATCTGGAATGGAAATGCAAATCCTCAGCAGGGGGTCAAATTGAATTGAACTGGTTCAAAGCCTTGTTCTAAATTTTCACAGTAAATGGATGCCATTAACTCACTCTCTCCTTTGTATTGTTGTTATTTACCCTTATGTCTTATCTTCTCTGTCAGGCCATCAACAACATCATTTTAAGGTTATATATCTATTCCATTCCTGCTTCTGCAACTCTGTGAATGACCTTTCAATCTGGTTTTCACTTTTTCCTTTGCTTTAATGCAGCATTTGAATAACTTCTATGTGACAGTCGGCGTAGCTGAAAATCCTGTTCTCTTTTTGTTTCCATCATCTCCCATATTCATTAGCTGCTTGAGAGTCAGGTCCAAGTTGTAGGACAGGTGGGATGGGGTAATTAAGAAGAAAACAGAACAATCTTACAATGCTATTACATGTTGTTTTAAAATAACTTTTTACATTTTAGGATAGTTTTGGATTTACAGAAAAGTTTCAAAGGTAGTATAGAGAGTTCTTCTGTACACCTTACTCAATTTTCCCTAATGTTAATATCTTTCATTATCATAGTGTATGTTACAATAAGTCCTGGTGTGGCGCTGCGGGTTAATGCACAAGCTGCAAAGCCATTTGAACTGCAAGGTTGGTGGTTCAAGCTCACCAACTTCTCCTCAGAAACCATATACAAGGTTGCTATGGGTTGGAACCAACTTAATGGCACTTCATAACAACAATAAATTAACAATTTTACCTTACTATTATTGGTGGTGGTGATGGTTATGTGCCACGGAGTTTGTTTTGACTCACAGTGACCCTGTATAGGGTTTCTGAGGTTGTAAAGTCTCATCTTTCTCTTGTGGAACTGATGGCAGTTTCGAACTGCTGACCATGAGATTAATAGCTCAACTCATAATCACGATACCAGAGCTCCTTACCTTACTATTAACCAGACTTTATTTTAAACTTTATTCAGATAGCATGAGTTTGTCAACCAATGTCCCATTTCTGTTCAAGGATCTCATAAAAGACACCATTTGCACTTAGTTATTATTTCTCCTTAGTTACATTTGGTCTGTGAGAATTTTTCTGCCTTTTTTGGTTGTGACCTGGGCAATTTTGAGGAACACTGGTCAGATATTTTATACAATATACCTCAACTTGGGTTTGTCTGATATTTTTCTCATGAGAAGAATGGTGGTATAGATCATTTGTTTTTAAAGAATACTATAGAGGTGACACCACCACTTGTCTGTCAGTTTGTCATTCTGTGGTGACGTGTGAGTTGCTGTGATTCTGGAATCTATGCCACAGGTATAGTAAATACCAGCAGGGTCACCCATGGTGGACAGGTTTCAGAGGAGCTACCAAATGAAGACAAACTAGGAAGAAGGAGAGATGAACTACTTCAGAATATTTATTCTCTGAAAACCTTATGAATAGCAGAGAAACACTGTCAGATATAGTGCCGGAAAATGAGCGTCCTCAGGTTGGAAGGCACTCAAAATGCTACTGGGGAAGAGCTGCCTCCTCAAAGTAGAGTTGACCATGATGACGTGAATGGAGTAAAGCCCATGGGAATAAAGCCCTTGAGAGCCTTTACTTATTGATGGGGCACACACCTCAAAATGAAGTGAAACAGCTGTAAACATCCATTAATAATCACAACATGGAATGTACGAATTATGAATTCAGAAAAATTGGAAATTGTCAAAAATAAAATGGAACACATAAACATTGATATCTTAGGCATTAGTGAGCTGAAATGGACTGGTATTGGCCATTTTGAATCTGAAAACCTCATGGTCAACTATCCTGGGAATGATAAATTAAAGAGGAATGGTTTGCATTCATTGTCAAAAAGAGCATATCAAAATTATTCATGATCCTATCACAATGCTGACTGTGAAAGGATAATATCCATGCATCTACAGGGAAGACCAGTTAATACCACTATTATTCAAATTTATGCACTAACCACTAAAGCCAGTGAGGGTAAAATAGAAGAATTCTACCATATTCCTCAATCTGAAATTGATCAAACATGCAATCAAAATGTATTGATTATTCCTGGTGATTAGAATGAAAAGATTGGAAACAAAGGAGAAGGATCAGTAATAGGAATATATGACCTTAGTGATAGAAAAGATCCTGGAGATGGCATGATCGAATTCTGCAAAACCAATGATTTGTTCATTTCAAATACCTTTTTTAGACAGCATATTTTTGTTGTTAAGTACCGTTGGGTTGGTTCTGACCCATAGTGACCCTGTATAGGGTTTCCGAGGAGCAGGTGATAAGCTTGAACCACCAACCTTGCAGTTCAAATGGTTTTGCAGTCTGGCGCATTAACTCACAATGCCATACCAGGACTCCATAAGAGACGATTATACACATGGACCTCACCAGATGGAATATACAAAAATCAAATTGACTACATCTGTGGAAACAGATGGTAGAAAAGCTCCATATCATCAGCCAAAATAAGACCAGGGGCAGATTGTGGAACAGAGCATCAATTGCTCCTATGCAAATTCAGGGTGAAGTTGAAGAGAATAAAAACAAGTCCACAAGAGCCAAAATATGACCTTGAATATATCCCACCTGAATTTAGAGATCATCTGAGGAACAGATTTGATACATTAAACACTAAAGACCTTAGACTTTTGTGACGACATAAAAAACACAATACAGGAAGGAAGCAAAACGTCATTAAGAATGGGATTGCAAAATGGTCCAACCACTCTGGAAAGCAATGTGGCAATAGAAATACCTTATGATCCAGCAATTCCTCTACTTGGTATTTAACCACAAGAAATATGAACCATAACATGAGTAGATATATGCACATCAATGTTCAGAGCAGCACTATGTACAATAGCAAAAAAGATGAAGGCAGCTTAAGTAGCCATCAATTGAAAAATATATAAACAAACTATGGTACATACACACATGGAGCACTATGCTACCTTGAAGAATAACAAGGAAGCTGCAAGCCACCACATAACATGGATGAACCTTGAGGACATTATGCTGAGTGAAATTAGTCACAAAAGGATAAATGCTGCATAGGATCATTATTGTAAAAGGTTAAGAAAAGAACCCACCCTAAAATGGGGAAAAAGAATTATATATATATATGCTGATCACCAGGATGTATGAATGAGGGGAGGGGAGGGAAAGAGAGGAAATAGAGCACAGGGTAGGAAATAGACACAGGATAGCTTGGGTGCTGGGGGCAGTGGAGGGGATAATACACAAAAAGGGGGAGGGCAATGGAAGAACAAGGTGATTGGGAGAACAGTCAGGCAGGTTTGCATGGGCTAAGTGGGACAGAGGTAAATGATGATGTATGCACAACCTTGGAACAACAGGGCTCCGGGATACAGGTATTAAGCCATGGTTTGAATGGGTAAAAGAGGGGAATGATGTTAAGATGCTTGGCTGTCTTTTAAATCTTGGTTTCCCTTGCCTACCATTGTAAAATAGACACTTGAGGAAGAGAGAAAGGAATAGCCAGAAATATCACAATAGAAAGCTTCTAAGTCCGTCTTCAGCCTATAACTGATTGGAATACCTTAAAAGGGACTAGAAGTTGCCCAGTAAAAGAGCTTTCCCGTGGAACCTTTGCATTCCATAAGACCACAGGTGGAATCCTGAATCCCTCCAGAATCGTATGAGGTGGGACATTTCCACTTGAAATGACCAGTAGACCAGCCTAGAGCAGCTAGAAGAACAGAAGACACTTCGTTAAAGAAGAACTGGCAGAAAAACAAAACAAGACAAAAAAACAAAACAAAAAAAACCCCAGCAGTCTGATTGACTACTATAAGAACAAGAAAGCTGTTCACCCAGGAGCCATCAAGGCAAGTGGTTGGGTCCCCTCAGAGCAAACCCTCTTCCAAGACTGAGACTCAAGGGGAATACATAAGCAGGCATGTGGTCTGGTTGGTGACCACGTTGGTCACCAATGAGAGGAAGGGGAGGAAAGACAGCAATGAAGCTGGGAGCTAAGTCCGACCACATTCAATAGACTCCTGTGAACATGGGTGGAGACCTGGGTGGCTAGCAGTATAGCAAGACCCGGGGACTCCTGGTCCCAGAGGCAGTGACATGGGCACAGAGGACTAGAACAGAGAGCAAAGTATCCAGTTGGTATGAAGTGAGGGGAGATCACAGGAACACCCATACTTGCAGATAGTACCCACTTGACGTGGCTTCAATGGCTGAACAATCAGAACTCAACTAGAAGAAGAAAGAAGAGGGAAAAAAAAGAATAACCTGCTACAATTTGATGAATTTTAACTATTCCTATGGATGTAGTAGCTCAAAAAAGGGAACAAATCTTTACAGCAAGGATCACTCCCACCCCCTCAGTACACAGGGTTGACAGGGATAAGCAACTTAGACACTGGCTATCTAAAATGGGGGTTGGGGGAGCTATACAGGCAAAAAGTGACTGGCTTACAAGCTTTCAAAAGGGAGCCTAATTCCAGATGGGGCAGGGGAAGGTAGAATCTCCACTGAATGGTTTCCAATCTGTTGGGCTGGGGCTAATAAAAGGAGATGGGGATAAAACTTTTGTGGTACAATAGTTAATAATTGCTATCAGGACTGACTGTGAGGGTCAGAAATGTAAAGGTAGCTATTTTGTAACAAAAGGAGGGGGCTGACTGATTTTGCAGTCCAGAAACAAAGGTCTCTGGGACAATCAAGTGAGATGGAAATCGAGGCAGAGATGATGACGTGGACAGATGGAGCAGCTTGGGACCCTGGACTCAGGGAGTGAGAGGTGCTGTGTGCTGACAGTTGGGGGGTAGGCCTGTGGGGTGTACCCTTTGGTTGTTTGTTGATGCATGGAGGGGATTGAAATCATTGAAATGAAATGAAATATAATAAGAGGAATGTAAAACTGATGTTCTCCCATGTAAACCCACATAATTCACAAAAACAAAACAAAACAAAAAGTCATTATAATAGAAGATAAGAAAGAAGGAAAAGATCAAAATGGATGTCAGAAGCAAGATTGAAACTTGCTCTCTAATGTAGAGATGCTAAATCAAATAGAAGAAATGAGCAGGTGCAAGAGCTGAACAGAAAATTTCAAAGGTCAGCTCAAGAAGATAAAGTCAAATATTACAGTGAAATGTGCAAAGATCTAGAGTCAGAAAACCAAAGGTAAGAACACGCTTAGCATTTCTCAAATTGGGGAAACTGAAGAAAAAAATTCAAGCCTCAATTTCATTATTGAAGGATTCTCAGGGCAAATTATTGAATGATGCAGAAAGCATCAAAAGAAGATGGAAGGAAAACACAGGATCATTGTACCAAAAGGACAGGTTGATGCTCAACCATTTCAAGCGGTAGCATACGATCAAGAAAGATCCAATGACACTGAAGAAGGAAGTCTAAGGTGCATTGAAGGAATTGGCAAAGAATAAGGCACCAGGAGTTGATGGAATAAAAATTGAAATATTTCAAGAAAGTGAGGCTGCACAGGAGACACTCATTCATCTATACCAAGAAATTTGGAAGACAACTATCTGGCCGACTGATTGAAAGAGATCCCTACTTGTGCTCATTCCAAAGCGAGTTGACGCAATGGAATGCAGAAGTCATTGGACAATATCTTTAATATCCTATGCGAGTAAAGTTTTACTAAAGGTAATACAGAAATGGATACAAGCATACATTGACAGAGAACTTCTAGAGGTTCGAGCTGGATTCAGAAGAAGCTGTGGAATGAGGGATATCATTGCTGATGTCTGATGAATCTTGGCTGAAAGCAGAGAATACCAGAAAGATGTTTACCTGTGCTTTATTGACTACGCAAAGACTTTTATTAGTGTGGATCATGACAAGCTATGGACAACATTGCAAAGTATGAGTATTTCAGAACACTTAATTGTGCTCATGAGGAATCTGTACATGGCCCAAGAGGCTGTTGTTCAAACAGAACATGGGAACACTGAATGGTTTAAAATTAAGAAAGGTGTGTGACAGGGTTGTATTCTGTCACCATACTTATTCAACCTGTATTATGAGCAAATAATCCAAGAAGCTGGGTTATATGAAGAAAAACGTCGCATCAGGATTGGCGGAAGACTCATTAACAACCTGCGATATGCAGATGTTAAAACCTTGCTTGCTGAAAGTGAAGAGGACTTAAAATATTTACTGATGATGATCAAAGACCAGAACCTTCGTTATGGATTACATCTCAATGTAAAGAAAACAAAAATCCTTGCCACTGGACCAATAAACAACATTCTTATCAACGGAGCAAAGATTGAAGTTGTCATATGTTTTGGAACAACTATCAACATTCATGGAAGCAGAAGTTATCAAATCAAATGGTGTATTACACTAGGCAAATCTGCTGCACAATAACTTTGTAAGGTGTTCAAGAGCAAATATGTTAGCTTGAGGACTAAGGTGCGCCTGATCCAAGCGATGGTATTTTCAATAACCTCATATGCATGCAAAAGTCCACAGTGAATTAGGAAGACTGCAGAAAAATTGATGCATTTGAGTTATGGTGTTAAAGGAGAATATTGAAAATACACTGGGCTGCTGTTTTGGAAGAATTGCAGCCAGAGTGCTCCTTGGAGGCCAGAATGGCCAAACTTCATCTCTCATACTTCAGACATATTGTCAGAAGGGACCAGTTGCTGGAGAAGGATATCATGTTTGGTAAGGTTGAGAGTCAGAGATAAAGAGGAACATCCCCAGCAAGATGGATTTGCAAAGTGGCAGCAACAATGGGCTCAAGAATGGCAACAATTGTGAGGTTGGCCCATGGCCAGACAGCATTTCGTTCTGTTGTCTATGGGGTGACTATGAGTCAGTACAGATTCGATGGCACACAACAACAACAACATAGAGGTGCCATGCCCTTCTCATTATACTATGTCAGGATATAAGCTATGAGTATCATTTATTACTGATGATGTTACTGTTGATCACCTGGCTAAGGCAGTGTTTAGCAAGTTTAGTGTTTACTCCACTGTAAAGTTTGTTTTCTTTTTCATTTCCATACTCTATTCTAAAGGGTACAATAATTATTTGTTTAGACTACCTCATTTATTCATTCATTTATATTTGTTGTTGTTGTTATGTGCCGTGGAGTTGGTTTTGACTCATAGCGACCCTGTACAGGGTTTCCAAGGCTGTAAATCTTTACAGGAGCAGAAAGCTTCATCTTTCTCCCGCGGAACAGCTGGTAGTTTCGACCTGCTGACCTTGAGGTTCGCAGCCCGATTTGTAACCACTACGCTACCAGAGCTCCTTATTTATATCAGTATAGATTAATGTATATTTATTTTGTCTTTTTGAACAGCCAGAATACTCCTTAGAAGTGAGGATGGCAAGACTTCATCTTTTGTTCTTTGGACATTTTGTCAGGCAGGGTCACTCCCTAGAGAAGGACTTTGTGTGTGTTAAAGTGGATCGTCAGTGAACAACCGAATGACTCCTAATATGATGCATTGACACAGTGGCAATAACAATAAGCTCAAACATTACAGAATTGTGACAATGGCTCACGACTGAGAACGGCTTTGTTGTTCATAGGGTGGCTATGAACTGGAACCAACTCAAAGTTACCAAAAAACAAGTCTTTCTCTTTAGGAGTTTGACTACTAAACACAAAGACAATGATTCAAACCCATCAGCTGCTGCT
>NW_006408750.1:4667409-4668888 GCF_000296735.1 Chrysochloris asiatica
CCATTTGAACTGCAAGGTCAGTGGTTCAAGCTCAACAGTTTCTCCTCAGAAACACTATACAGGGTCACTATGGGTCAGAACCGACGTGATGGTACTTCAAAACAAATGAGTCCTTAAGCCCAATAATAGTGGATTTTTAGAAAGTCTTTCTCTAAGGCTGGTTGGGTTCAAATCCAAAATCTTTTACTTAGTTATTGTTGTGAAGTGCCATTAATTTGGAACCAAATCAGTAAGACTCTATATAGGGTTTCCAAGGAGCGACTGATGAGTTTTAACCACTGACCTTGATATTAGCAGTCCACTGCTTATTTAACAGTGCTACATTTTGTTTCCACCAATCAGAAAACTTACAATCCAATACTGAATTCATTACAGATTCGTTGCTTCATTGGTTCCGTTTTAGCCATTGGGAGCTCTTTCAGCTAGGGACTTTGATTAGTCCTCATCCTTTGAGTTTAGAGCACTTGCTTAGTTTTCAGTATGACAAGAAGCTCCAGGCTCATCTTGTCTTTTCCTTGCTTCAACTCTATAATCAGTCATTCTACAAGAATCCCTGTTTCCTTTTTTGGGAGAATGTTATAAGAAGCCAGCATTTGGAGACATTAAGTATGCTTATTGTTACGGTGGTATTATGATTTCTTGACTGCTCAGTGGCTGATAGAGTTTTAATCCAGCACTGGAACTCTCTGTGTACTGAAAGCTCAGAAGTACACTCTTTAACTCCTGAAGCACTCTTGTGAGCTCTTCAGATGTCTGTCATTGGAGTCATCCAATATTGCTTCTTTTGTTGGCAATGAGGACCAATGATTTTAATTTTCAATATTGTTATTTTTAGGTTCCGTCAAGTCGTTTCTGACTTATATAGTAACCCTGTAAGGAGTTTTAAAGGAGCAGCTGATGAGTTTGAACCACAGGCCTTGTGGTTCAAACTGACCTTGTGGTCCAGTGCTTTATCCCACAGTGCGATGCCAGGATTTCAATTTTCAATATGGCCTGATAAAACAAAACTGTTTTTGTTTTGTTGTGTTTATTTTAAGTAACACTATCTGTATAGCAGAGTCCTGGTGTGGTGCTATGGGCTAATGCATCAGACTGCAAAGCCATTTGAACTGAAAGGTCGCTGGTTCAAGCTCACCAGCTGCTCCTTGGAAACCCTATACAGGGTTGCTATGGGTCAGAATTGACTCGACGGCACTTAAGAACAAAGCTGTATAGCAGACTCCTTATGTAGCTCTGTAGGATCAGCACTGTACTGCGAACCACAAGGTCAGTAGTTGAATCCCACCAGGTGTTCTTCAGAAACCCTCTACAACACTGATGTTGTTGTTGTCAGGTGCCATTGAGTCAGAACCGACTCATAGCAACCCCATGCGCAGCAGAAGGAAACAATGTCCGATCCTGGGCCAACCTCACTACCGCTGCCACACTTGAGTCCATCAATGATGCCACCTGGCCAATCCATCTCGTTAGGGGTCTTCC
>NW_006408750.1:4671378-4677476 GCF_000296735.1 Chrysochloris asiatica
CGAATGATAGATTTCTGCAAGACAAATGATTTGTTTATTTCAAATACCTTCTTTAGACAGCATAAGATATGACTATATACATGGATAACACTGTTAGGGTTGCTATAAGTCAGAACTGATTTACCAAGAAAACCAACATATGTATACTAGTTTGGGAGATGAAATGGAGTAGAGAAAAGAATGGAAACAAGAAGAACAGTCAAAAAAAAAAAGTAAAACAAAACAAAAAAAACAAATGCAAAAACAAAACAAAACAAAAAAATGCCTGGACACAGATGGTTACTACAAAAATCAAAGGAAGAGAACACATGTAACAAATAATTGTTAGAAGTTAAAAAAGATTTGGATGTTCTCAACCACTTCTTGCCATGATTGAACTTTAAGGATGTTCTGATAATGCTACTATCATTGCATTAAATAAATTGGAACAACTTCTAACCTGAGTTAGATGCTCAGACCACTTACAATGGGAGATTGATTCACAGAGTAGTCCCTGTAGATGCTACTCCTAGGGCTCCAATTCCTACTGGGTTGTACACACATCATTCCTTTTATGTAGTTTATATGATATTTCGGATTGAACCAAGCAGGAGGTATGAATGGACACCAGATGGTGGTCTCAAATTGCTTTTGCAATATTCATCCTCTCATTTTCCAATTTTCTGTATCTTTTAAAAAGAGGAATGTGCAAAAGTACTGGAATAAGACAATTATGATTCTGTGAGGATACCCACATCACCTTTTATATCTTGGTCTTAGATAGCTCTGTATGGAGTACAAGTTTGCAGCTCTCTAGCCCAAAGCAGGGCACAAAACAAATTTCTGGTGAATATGGAGGGCCTTTGAATGTGCATGAAAGGAGTTTGCATTTTATTTTCTAGTACTTGGTTTGCTGCTCAGAATTCAGTCTACAGGGTAGCATCGGTGTCATCACCTGGGAGTTTAATGGTTCTTTAGAGTATCAGACCCCATCTGTATTTTAATAATATCCTAGATCATTCCTATGAACATTAAAATTTGAGATGAAGTGATATAGGCCACTAGTCCCCCACCTTGGCTGTGCAATA
Source organism: Chrysochloris asiatica (assembly GCF_000296735.1). Classification (NCBI taxonomy): domain Eukaryota; kingdom Metazoa; phylum Chordata; class Mammalia; order Afrosoricida; family Chrysochloridae; genus Chrysochloris; species Chrysochloris asiatica. The sequence goes on from NW_006408750.1 coordinate 4,672,446, forward strand.
AGGCATTTGAGGAACTTTACAAAACACAAATGCTTGAGTTCATACTCGAAGATTCTGATATAAGTGGTATAGTGTGACTTGAGCATCTGGATTTTAATGAATTTCCATATGTAAGATATTTTAAGAAACACTGCTCTAGACCAATGATTCTAAATGTTGGTTGGACATTGAAATCACTTCACATGCTTAAAATGACCAGATTGATGATGTTTGGATCCCACCACCAAAGAATTAGTTTTTGGGGTGGGACTTTGGTAATCTCCCCCCAACCCCCCAAAGCCCCCCAAGTGATTGTAATACACTGCTAGCATTGAGAAACTCTGCTTTAGTCATCAGGGGTGGGGGATCCTACCTGGAAGTTTTCCAAAAAGTGCAATAATGACCTTGAAGCAGTTAACTGACTTGCTTACAGGAAATTCAGACTGGAGTGGTGGACATCTAGATTGCTGTTCTAACTATGAGATGTAGTTTATTTTCCATTTTCAAGATGAATAACACAATACTGTATAATTACTAAGTATTATCATTCTTCATACAAGGCTTTTATTACTTGTTTGACTCCACTGGGTAACCTGAATTCTGTGACATTTGCAAATTTGAAAAACACTGAATTATCGATATATTTCACATGGCTTGTTGGGAGCCAGGTATTAATCACTGTATTGTGTAACTCTCCGTTCTCTGTACATTACAAGTTATAAGAATTCCCCAGCATATTTCTTTCTTGTACTCCAGAATAAGACCAATGCTTCTCTGTAAGCCTGACTTCTCAAGTTGCCTGCAGTGACTTGGAGACTAAACAGTCTTTTCTCAAGTCTTTGCAATCAGCCCATATTCTCCTTATAAACAGTAGTTTCAGCTTTTATTTTTAGAGTCTTCTAATACACCCTGATAAATGTTCTCTTCCTAAGGGCTTGTCAGGAGCAAGGGTGATTGATAAACTGTTCCAAAGGAAAAAGAAAAATGTTCTCTCTAATATCTGCCATTGTGACAGATTATATAAATAATCTTCTAAGGCTAATCGGTAGTAAATGGATTTTGTATTTGGAATGTTCTCTGCAGCCATCCAGGTATGAATCACATTTCTTTATCAAAATCATTATGAAGGCTGCCTTGGCTTATAAAATCTAGCAAATAAATATAAGAAACTAATGGTGCCAGGCATGTGTATATGCTGTATTAGGGCATTGTTTATTCTGTAAGTTCATAAATCATCACTCCAATGGAAAAAAACAAAACAAAAACCTAAAACAGAAAATTAAAGGTCATCAGCATGACTGCTGGAAAAAACTGTTGCTGTATCTGTCAGATGACTAGGACTTCAATGGTTCACTCCTGGCTTGTGTTTGAATTTTTGTGGTTAGATTTCAGGTTGAATTCTTTGGGGTAGATATTTCTGAAGTGTGGTAACCAGGGTGATGTTAGGTGATACATGAGTGAACATTGTGACTTGAGAAAGTAGAACATGTGTCCATTCTTTTTGATCTGTTGCTGGTGGAGTGTATGATTTACTCTCTGTCTCCAGAGTCTCAGAAGCAGGAAAAATAAAAGCAAAGAAAGAAAGTGAAAGCAAAGAGACAGATCCCATGGTAAAAGAATGATATTGGCACCTGAAGCCCTAGCGAAGACTTTATACATGTAGGGGTGTGTGTGCATATGCAGGTCTATTTATATGTGTTATGGTGTGTGTGCATGCATGTATGTGTGTACAGAAACTCCTTCTGAACTGTTGCTCTTGACCACTGGCACTTCTTATGGGATGGTCCCCTCGGTCAGGGGTAGAGTTCTCTTTTCAGAATAGTCATTTTGTACAGAAGACTCAGTAATAGTCAGTTGTGATTATGCCATGCTTATAGAGAATTGGCACTGTCATCTCACACTTGTCAAATACGGGGAACTTACCAAATAGTTCTGCTTTACCAAAAATAAATTAATATAAGTTAGAATTTTTTTTTTTTTTTTACCATGCATTCCAAAATTAACACCTAGGTGATCTGTGCTTCCAGGTTCTTTCTGTACGCTTCAAATAAAGAGAATAAGGTTTTGTGACAAAGGTGGATCTCAAGACTTTCTGCCTTTGTTATTCTTTGTGCCTCAATTAACTTCTTTGTATAAAGGACTGGTAATATTTATTTTTGAAAGGATCTGGTTGTAGGTTTTAACCTTTTCTTTTTCACCTCTGCCAAATTTATGAGAACATGTTGCTTGTCTGTTTGTATTTTTGGTCCATTTATTGGCTTGCTTATTTCTCTCTTATATGTTGTTGTTGTTAGGTGCCATCGAGTCGGTATCAACTCATAGCAACCTTATGCACAGCAGAATGAGACAATGTCTGATCCTGAGCCAACCTCACTACTGTTGCCACGCTTGAGTCCATCAATGCTGCCACTTTGCCAATCCATCTCATTGGGAGTCTTCCTCTTTTTCTCTGACCCTCCACCTTACCAAACATGATATCCTTCTCCAGTGACTGGTCCCTCCTGACAATATGTCCGAAGTATGAGAGATGAAGTTTGGCCATCCTGGACTCCAAGGAGCACTTGACTGTACTTCTCCAACACAGATCTGTTTGTTCTTTGGCAGCATGGCACTTTCAATATTCTCCTCCAACACCATAACTCAAAAGCATCAATTCTTATATTAGAGAAAGCAAAAGAATATTCCTAAAAAATTATGGTGTTGCTGTTAGGTGATACTGAGTTGGTTCCAACTTACAGCAACCTTTTGCACAACATAATGAAACACTGTCCTGTTCTGCATCTTCCTCACAATCATTGAGCCAATTGCTCCTGCCACTTAGCCAATTCATATTGTTGGGGGTCTTCCTCTTGAACACTGTCCCTCCATTTTATCAAGCATAATGTCCTTCTCCAGGACAAAATTATAGAATGCTTTATAAAACCAAAACATCAAGATATAAAGCTATTGTTCTTTGATATTCTCTCCTTCTGAGGTTAATGTTTGCATCTCCCTAAACCTTCCCCCAAAGAATCCTGGGTTCTTCAATTTAAACCATATCAAAACAGAAGCTTTGGCATCTTCAAGGGGCTCAGTAATGTTTCTTTTAAATGCTATTTGAGTTTTGGGAACAAAAAGAAGTGCAAGTGGGCAAGATCAGTGCTGTAGTGTGGATGAGGTCAAGTTTTCCAATGAAATTCTTTTAGGACAGCCCTTGCTTCCATTAAAGAACGGTCAGTCAGGTACATTGTGATAGAAAAAAAAAAAAATCTCAGTATAACTTTCCTGGCTTTTTTCTCACAAAGATAGTTTAAAATTTAAAAAACAAAACAATAAACAAAACATCTTCATAGTATGCCTGCTGATCATTCTGTGTCCTATCAAGCTTATCCCTTAGAATTCACCTAAAATACTCACCATAACCTTATGAATTTACCTCTTTACCTTCAGCTCATCTTTGATGTCTTCCTGACCTTCCTTAAAATGCTTGATATGTCTTAAAATGGTTGTTTTAAATGAGACAGCATGCCTGTAAACTTGTTGCAAAGTTTCAATGACTTGGGACAGAGCCCAATTGAATTATGTTAATGTGGCCTTAAAATAATTTTTTCATGGTGCCAAAAGTATCCTAGTTTTTGAAAGCAGCTCAGTGAAACTAAGACAAGTGTATAATATTGAAAGAACTTGTCTATAGCTACCCACTTATTACAGATAATTTTAAAACATATTCTGTTTGAAATAAACCCATGTACCCAAGCAGTATGAACTGGAACCCTAGTTACAATACTTTATGACTTTACCTTGTGTGTATGTACAAATACATATTTAAGTGCTAAAGCATTAAAATGAGACTAACCGCTCTCCATGGATCAAATGCTGACTCCAAACAATCATATCTGTGAAGTCATCCTCCTCTGTGTGTATGGTCAATAATTTTCTTTTAGGATGTGTAAATTAAAAGAAGCTGAGTAAAACAGGCCACTTCAGTTTTAATTGTTATGTCAAGTGACGGTGAAACTAAATTTAATGTTCTTCATGACATTTTCTGTGTTGTGAAATTTGTAGATCTACATGCAGCTGATTGCAAAGCCATTTGAACTGCAATGTTGATGGTTCAAGCTCACCAGCTGCTTCTCAGAAACCCTATACAGGGTCATTATGGGTTGGAACTGACTTAATGGCCCTTAACAACAACAACAACAACAAGAATATGCAGCTGATGAGGCACTGCAGGTTAATGCACTGTACTGTAAGGTCAGTTTGAATCGTAAGGTTGGCAGTTCAAGCTCACCAATCACTCCTTGGAAACCCTATACAGGATTGTTATTAGTTAGAACCGACTTGACTGCACTGGATAACAACAATAACATGCAACTGATGGGACTGTAGCCCCTGTTTTCCTATATTCTCATATATTGTTGCTGTTAGGTGTTATTGAGTTGATTCCAACTCATAGCAACACCATGTGACAGGGTTTTCTGCCACATACGGTTTTCTTATCTGTAATCTTTATGAAAGCAGATTGTTAGGTCTCTCTCCCACATAGTTATTGGGTGGTTTTGAACTATTAACCTTCCAGTTAGCAGCTGAGCAATTAACTGTGTCATCAGAGTTTCTTAAATCCTCATATATAACATAAATAAAATTCTAAGACTGGAAGACCTTCATGCGTGCCTTCTTATACTTTAAAAAAAAAACTAAAAATACAAGTGCCTAAAATTGTATTATTGGATTGTATAACTAAGAAAATATTTGTGCCTAAACATGTTTAAATTGTGTCCTATAGTTAAGGAGCTCTGGTACTATAATGGTTATGAGTCGGGCTTCTAACCCCAAGGTCAGTAGTTCAAATTACCAGCCGTTCCATGGGAGAAAGATGAGATTTTCTACTTCCGTAAAGATTTACAGCTTTTGAAACACTACGCAGGGTTGCTATGAGTCAGAACCAACTTCACCACACATCACGGCCATCACCATAATGAAAAGTTAAATAAAATTATAATAATTAAATTATGAAAGTAAAGGTCATGCTTCGCATATTTTATAACTGAGGTTTGTCATCAGAACCATGCC
>NW_006408750.1:4677666-4681875 GCF_000296735.1 Chrysochloris asiatica
TAAAATTTTTGTTTCATGTTATTGATTGTAGTTCCCACAATGAAAAACACTCTTTCAACTTCATTCTTGTGTTGACTCATTTCATTAGTCCTTCTTTTTGATCCTTTCTGCCTTCTTAATTGTGTTGTGATTAGGTGGTTTCAAGTCAGCTTTGACTAACAGAGCCCCAATGCACAACAGAACAAAATACTGCCCTGTCCTGCACCATACCCACAACTTTTGTAATGTTGGAACCCATTGTTGTAGCCACTGTGTCAATTCATCTCATTGGGGTTTTTTATTTCACTGACCAACATGATGTCTTATTCCAGGGACTGGCCATTCTTGATAACATGCCCAAATTAAGTGAGGCAAAGTCTCACTATCTTCTCTTCTAAGGTTCATTCTGTCTATATTTCTTCTAAGACAGATGTTTGTTCTTTAGGCAGTCCATGATCCTTGGTACTTTCAATATTCTTTGCTAGCATCGTAATTCAAATGCATCAATTAATCTCCAGTCTTTCTTATACATTGTCAAGCTTTTCACTTCAAACAATCAGAAATACCATGGCTTGGGTTAGGCTTACCTTAATTTTCCAAGTGGTATCTTTAAGTGTTAGCATTTTTCATATGTCTTTTGTAGCAGGTTTGTCCAATGCAATACTTCATTTGATAGCTTGACTGCTGATTCCATGAGGTTTGATTGTCCAGCCAAGTAAAATTAAATACTTGACAATTTCTGTATTTTCTCCATTTATCATGATGCTGCTTATAAAGTCTAGTTGTGAAGATTTGTTTTCATTACATTGAGTTGTAATCCATACTGAAGGTTGTACTATTTGATCTTCATCAGAAAGTGCTTCAAGTTCTTTTGCTTTCAGCAAGCAAGGCTGTGCCATCTGCATATTTCAGGTTGTTAATGAGCCTTCCTTCAATTCTGATGATACATTCTTCTTCACATAGTCCAAGTTCTTCAAGAATCATTAGCTCAGAATAGAGCTTGAATATGTATGCTGAAAGCATACAACCCTGACACACACTTTGTCTGATTTTTAACATTCACTATTCCCTTAGTCTGTTCTATCAACTACCTCTTGGTATATGTACAAATTCTTCATAAGCACATTAAACTCTTCTGGAATTCCTATTCTTCACAATGCTATCCTTAGTTTATTATGACCCACATAATTGAATGCATTTGAATAGTCAATCAAACTCAAGTAAACGTCTTTCTGGTATTCTCTGCTTTTGGCCAATATCCATGTGATATCATCAAGGATATACCTCTTTCCATGTATTCTTCTGAATCTGGCTTAACTTTCTGGAAGCTTCCTGAACTTTATCCCTGGAGTTACAAGGAGTGCATATCTTCCTGGTGTTATTGTTTACCTTCTAGCTTTTCTTTTGTTTGACTGAGTTAAACACTGAGAATGAGTTCAGTTTCAGGCCTGAAGAGTGACTAAGAGTCATGGTTTCCATTGTTCTACCATTATCCATCAAGATAGTTGTTGTTGTCAAGTGCCAACAGGTCGATTCTGACCCATAGCGACCCTGTATACGGTTTCGAAGGAGGAGCTGTTGAGCTTGAACTGCTGACCTTGCAGTTCAAACGGCTTTGCAGTCTGGCACATTAACCCACAGCGCCACATTTGGCATCTCCCCTCCAAAATAAAAATATAGCCAATCCAACCACCATAATTTTCTGAGCTAACTTCTTAGTCTTGAATTTAACTGTTACAGTAGAACCCCTTTGTAGCTACTATATTGATTGGAGGTTTTTTTTGTCTTTTTAAAGTTACTCTAGGGAGATTAGGGAGCCTGGTGTGCTGTTGTAGAGGATAAACACTGAACTGCTAACTGTAATGTTGGTGGTTCAAACCCACCAGTCATTCCTTGGAAACCTTATAATTGGAACTGACTCAAAGGCACTTACCAACAACAAGGAGACTAAAAGTGTATTTGCCAGACAACATGTCTTCAGCCATACACTGATCTGAAAGATATATTTAAGCATATATGTATATGTGTGTATACACACACACACACATATAATATATATATATTAGAATAAACATGTGTATGTATGAACTGGAACCCTAGTAGCAATACTTTTGACTTCATATATTGTAAGGAGTCTCAGACTCCACCTGGCTACACTGAAGATTGAGAAAATCATCAACTTGAGGATTTCATGAAAAATTGTATAGAAACCTTTGGAGTATGATGTATATATACAATGGAATATTGTAGCCAACAAAAATGATGCTCTAGATCTAAATGTATTGACATTAAAAACTATGTACAGCAGATGGTATATGGAAAAAGCTTACAGATGAACATACATGTGTGTATGCCTAAAAAATTATCTGGGGTCTTGGTGTGACACTGGATGATAATGCACTAGACCGCAAGGTCTGTTTGAACCGCAAGGTCAGCAGTTCAAACCCACCAGTTGCTTCTTAGAAACTCTTGACAGGGTCACTATGAGTCAGAACCAATCGAGATGCACTTAACAACAACAACAACAAAGAACTAATCTGGAGGTAGACACATCAATATTTCATCACTAAGTTATAGGATTCTGAGTAATTTTTACATCTTCCCTGTTTTAGTTTTCTAGTGCTTCTACAAGATATATGCCAGAAATGTATGACTTTGACAAATATAAATTCATTCTTTTACAGTTTCTGAGGCTCAAAGTTTGAATTCTGTGACTCATTTCTAGGGAAGACTTTCTCTTTTTCTGTTGGCTCTGTTTGATCTTAGAAAGAAGGTCCTTGTCTCTTGTCAACATCTGTGGGGCTTTATGTTTCTTGAAGTGTGAACCACAAGGTTGACGGTCCAAGAACACCAGCTACTCCTCGGAAACCCTATACAGGGTCGCTATGGGTCAGAATCAACTCGACAGCACTTCACAACAACAACAATGTTCCTTGGAGATCTCGTTGTGTCTTTGAATGACTTGTCCTCTGGATCCAGGACATTCATAGTGTAGTGATACTGAGTCTAAAGAATGCACTGCACTCCAGGCTCTTCATTCTCGGTGATACTGAGGTCCTTCACTCTGTTGACATGCTTAACATATTTTATATCTCAAAAGAGAGTGACTCAAGGTACAACCTAATCCTGTAGATGGCATCCTACTTCATTAACATAACTGCATCTAATTCTGTCTCTTTAGTATCACAGTGGTGAGGATTTATAACAGGGATAATTACATCAGATCACAAATGGCGGATAATTGTATATGATACTGAGATTTTGGTCTAGCCACGTTGACTCACAATTTTGTGAGATACTGTTGAATTCATAATATTCCTTCAATATTTTCATCATTATAATATTGTCACCTTACCAGGCATATGCGTTTTCCAAAAATAGTAAATCTTCTTACAGATAAACAAGAGAAGGGTTTTGCCTACAGTTGAGTTGTTAGCATTGAGTTTATTTCCCCCTTCAGTCTATTTATTTCATATTGGGTGGCAGCTATGTACTTGATTGAATCAGTTTCTGTTTCTTAGTTGTGCATCATGATTAGTTCAAGTCAGTTTTGTGTAATGCCATTGCTTTTATCACTGACTTGTTTGGGAACCTCTGTATAAGGTTACTTGCCAGAGTAAATTTTCAGGCCGGAGTCAAGATTGGAAATCTGACTTAATTAAGAATAATGAGAACCACCACAAACATTTAGTGGTAGATTTTAGAAAAAAAATTATTTGCTTCTAAAAGAGAAACTTAGGGAAAGTGCCATTTCTTTTTTTCTCTGGACTTTTCCAGTGGCAGATGGAAGACCCTTAACTATTATAGTCATTTTGTCTAAGTAATTTTGAAAGTCCAGAGAGGTAGGCAGACATGAAAGAATTTCAAAGAAATGGAATCAGAATCCCTAAGTTAAGCATTCCAGAATCTATTTCACTCAGTTGCCTAAGCAAATACTTTTCCTCATAGTTTAATTCAATTTTGTCTGCTTACAGTTAAAAACATTTTATCTCATTCCTCTACTTGGTTGGTTGCAAGAATAGAATTATCCCAACTGCATAGAGGCATGTCAAAGAGATATTTTATCAGGTGTGGTGAGAAAAGAAATTTATATGTTAAAAAACAAAATGACATAACATCAAAAACCAATCTGAGGAATTGTCTCACTCATGGTTGTAGAAATATAATGTAAGTTGCATATGTGATTTTTAAAAGTCACATTTTAAATTTAAAAAGTCATATTTAAAAAGT
>NW_006408750.1:4683245-4696704 GCF_000296735.1 Chrysochloris asiatica
AGCATTCAACCCAACAACTGCACAATACACATTCTTTTCCAGTGCACATAGAACATTCTCCAGAGTAGATCATGTCTTAGGCCACACAAGAAATCTCCATAAATTTACAAATATCAAAATACTACAAAGCATCTTCTCAGAGCACAATGTTAACAAATTAGAAATCAACAATATGAAGACCAAGGAAATAAAGTTAAATACATGGAAACTGAATAGGACCCTGCTTAAAAGCAACTGGGTATTAGAAGAAATTAAACATGAATTCACAAAGTTCCTAGAAACAAATGAAAATAAAAACACAACATACCAAAATCTTTGGGACACGGCAAAAGCGGTGCTGAGAGGACAGTTTACTGCCATAAACACACACATCCATAAAGAAGAAAGAACCAAAATTAACACATTAACACAGCATATACAACAATTAGAAACCTCGGAAACCCTGTACAGGGTGACTATGAGTGGGAACTGACTCCATGGCACATAACAACAACAATAACCTACAGCCACCAAAAGCAAAGAAATAAATACTAGAGCAGAAATAAATGAGATAGAAAACAGAAAAACTATAGCAAGAATCAACAGGACAAGAAGATGATTCTTTGAAAGGATTAATAAAATTGACAGACCATTGGCAAACCTAACAAAAGAAAAGAGGGAGAAGAAACAAATAACACACATTAGAAACCACACGGGCAATGTCACAATGGAACAAAAGGAAAGCAAAAGGATAATAACAGAATACTATGAAGATTTGTACTCCAACAAATTTGAAAACTTAGAAGAGATGGATACATTTTTAGAAAAATACGACCTACCTAAACTTACACACAGTAAAGAAGAAAACATGAATAGACCCATAACAAAAGAAGAAATTGATCAGGTCATCAGAAGACTCCCAACCAAAAACAGTCCAGGACCAGATGGCTTCACTGATGAGTTCTACCAAACGTTCAGGGAAGAGCTGTCACCAATTCTACTCAAATTATTCCATAAGATAGAGGAGGATGGAAAACTTCCTAATACATTTTATGAAGCAAGCATAACCCTCATACCAAAACCAGGGAAGAACATCATTAAGAAAGAAAATTATAGATCAATATTCCTTATGAACATAGATGCAAAAATTCTCAACAAAATCCTAGCCAACAGAATCCAGCAACACATCAAAAAGATAATACATCATGATCAAGTGGTATTCGTATCAGGGATGCAAGGATGGTTCAACATTAGTAAAATAATCAATGTTATTCACCATATAAATAAGAAAAAAGAAAAGAACCTCATGATCATATCAATTGATGCAGAAAAGGTATACTACAGGTAAGTGTCCAAAGTTAGCCTGGTCAGAGCCAAATCAGGAGTGATATAGACCTTTCAGGTTCCAGTCCTGCAATGGATGCTACACGCCTAAAAGTGGTGGTGGTTGTATGTCTCCAAGTTGATTACAACTCATATCCACCTGTATAGGGTTTCCAAAGCTATAAATCTTTACAGAAACAGAAAGCCTCATCATTCTCCCACACAGTATCTGGTAGATTGGAACTAATGACCTTGCAGTTAACGACCCAACTCATAATCCACTATGCTACCAGAGTTCCTTACAGACCTATTGTTGTTGTGTTTTTAACTACAGACCTAAAAGTAGAATAAAAGTAGATTGTAAGACTTATGTGAACAGCACAGCTGTAATGTGTTGATGTCTTTATAATCAACAGATTTATTTATCCAGTCTTGTTTTGCATGAGAAATATCTGATATGGGATTGTTGGTACAATATTTACAGATCTTCAAATTTTCTTTTGGAAGAATTGGCTAGAAATTGAATGGAACAATGTGAGATCTTCATTAGCCTCTTGTTACGTGCCAGGATTTTGTGCATTTGTTTAGTTTGCTGCTATCTGCTTTGCATTTTGCTTCATGATATATGATATCAACTCATTAGTTAATAATTATCCATTCAGTGAAAGAGGGAGACCAAAGGATTTTCAGAGGTAGCATAGCTGGTCCTGAATTTCAGAGTGGGCATAAACTTGGGTGCATTTATCTTCTACATAGTTATTTTTCTATTCATCCCAAACCTCATCTGAACAGATAATAAGGCACTTCATGAACAGATGTGCCACTTATTCATCGAGTTCTATAGTGATAATAAAGAAAATTTAATCTAGAGTGTCTATGGAAGATGAACTGAAAGCCAGATTGATATGAATAATAAAGGCTTTGCTGAAATGTTGGGCCCCACATGAAAAGCCTTGACAATGCCATCTTTGATATACTCCAATAGTGTATAGAAACAACACCTCTTGGGTTCTGGATTCCACATGGAGATACTGTTTCTACAGATGTAAACATTCCAAATTGCTTTGAGCATAAAGGGTTCATTTTCTTGCAGCTGGAAACAACATCTGACATAGCAAAATGCTGCAAATATGTTGGAGGGATTGCTTTATTCAGACAAATTTAAGATGAACTGAAAAATGTGTGATTTGACAAATTTTTTTTTGTTATAAATATAGAAAATCAAGATGAAAAAAATTGTGCAAAATGATCTCTTGAGGGATAATGATTAACTTGCAATCTGCCTCATATTTAACCTTATTTTAAAATGCCATGTAGCTGCTTTGCCATGTAGAAACAGGTGACTTCTATGGCTAGAAGGCAGTTGTCTGTTCAGTTAACTCCAAGCACAGTTTTGTCATGTAGATTGTGTGACTTACTCATGTATCACTAATTCAGTACTTTACAGTAGCAACTATAAACTCTGAATATCTCATGTATCTCTCATGCTTTGGACATATTATAAGGAGGGACCAGTTCCTAAGGAAGACATCAAGCTTTGTGAAGTGAAGGGTCAGTGAGAGAGGAAGATCACCAAGGAGATGGATTGGCACAATGGCAACAGTAGTGGGCTACTGTGTAACAATTCTGAAGATGGTGCAGGATGGGGCAGTGTTTTGTTCTGTTGTTCATAGGGTCAGTATGAGTCAGAATAGACTTGATGCCATCTAACAACAACATAAACTCTGAGAATGTGAGCATTGTCTCAAAAGGCTAATTGTTCTCAACATGATTATCTTTCCTCTCTGCATGCCTGTATCTTTGTTTGGGAAATAGGGATAAATTCATTATTATTATTATTATTATTTTATGTATCTACTGATCTGAATGTTCATTATGTTTTTTATTTGAAAATTATAGATTATTGGTATCTTTTTGTGGGAATAATGGCATCTAAATAATTCTGCCCTACTCAAGGATTATAGATTGAACATAGAAAATACTACAGATACTGCTTTTGACCTTTCTATGCAGCATCATTCAATAATTCAAATAATACACCCTATGGGGAACACTTAATAATTATTTCTTAAAAGTCAACATGGTTGTAAAACAGCTTGCCAATATAAGGAGAGAAGAGAATTTACAGTAATAGGTGCATGATGCATTTGCATAGTAGAGTTAATTTAATATTTTCAAGGTGTTCAAACTAATAACTCCAAGGAATACATAATGGCATTTCTCTATATATCAAATGAAATATTAAGCTTTACATTCGGATGTGGTATTTTATTTTCAATTCTTACTATGAAATGGTATTTATCAATATTGAAGTCTTCATAGTGCGTAACTCAAGTTCCTTCCAACTTGCTACTGCTCTCATTTCGGTGAATGGTTCTACTATCCACCACACTTATCTCCCATTTTCCTTTCTGCAGTAGATCCAGCCTTACAGAACTCCCACATCTCCCTGAATGCAATGTGCTAATGGTTGACACGTGGCTTTCCCATGCTGTTCCTTCTGCCTGATATAGTTCATCCTGTCCCTTTTCTTCTTTCTTCCTTTGGCTACTTTTCATGCAATCTGTAAGATTCATGTCAGATATGACTTCCTATTTCAAAACATTCACCCTTTTTCCCTTTGCTCCTGGTCTGGTTTATATGCGTTATCATAATACCCTGTGAAATAATAAAAAACAAATCTTTCTCTCCTGCACTATACAGGGTATTGTTTGAAAACAGACATTAATCCTATCAGTCTTTGCACCTGAAATGTCCAGCAGGGTTCTTGTTATTTAGGAGAAGCTTAGAAGATGCTTCTCATAGGATAAATGAGTTAACGTGTGTGAAGGTGGTTTTAGCAATAACACAGAATGAAGTAAACCACATAGTCAAACTGAAGTCTTTTAGAATTTTTCCCATTTTCCTTTTCTTTCTGAGGGATTTGAAATTGACTTTAAGGTCAAATAACTCAAATGCCCAGACAATTGCTCATAAAATGTTCATTTTATAAACCCTGCTAATTGTTTTATGATATCCTGGTAATCCCCCCTTATTTTTGTTGCCTAAAGCTTTTCATGGCTCTGAAGGGAATCTAGACTATGTTGTGTTTTATGGAAATTAAACAGTTTGGAGCCCTAAAATACAGGAAGTTCGCCATTCTTTCACCAAAAGACTGCTTGTCAGAAAAGGACTAGAGGTTTTCTATGAACATAAAGAATGTTTGTTGTTTTTGTTGTTAAGTGCTGTAAAGTCAGTTCTGACTCATAGCCACTATAGAAAAGATCAACAGCTTCCCTTTCTACTAGGTGGAAGGGTGTGTATTTATGATTTACTGTGAAATATATCCTTTTAAAGAGCTTGAGATAACACAGCTTTCTCCCCTGCAGTCTTTGAATTTCATTAAGATAATTAAATTTCCCAAATTATTTCCAGTGAGCTTTGCTATTTATTCTAGGTAACCCCAGGATATGGAAGATACAAAGATTGCAATAGATAGTGTTCTTGTATCCTTTGATAGTTTTTATCTCTCTTCTTTTCCCTGATGTTTTTTAATGGGTGACTTTTCCTCTTTAAGAAGCATTGGTAATGCACGGGTTGAATGTTGGGATGCTAACTGCAAGGTTGTTTATTTGAACCCAACAGTCACTCCATGGGAGAAATATGAGGCAGTTGTTGTTAGGTGCTGTCAGATTGGTTCTGACTCATAGTAACCTTATGTACTGCAAACCGAAACACTGCCTGTTCCTGCACCATACTCACAATTGTTAAGTTTGAGCTCATTGCTACTGCCACTGTGCTAGTCCAACTCTCTGGGGGTCTTCCTCTTTTTCTCTGATCCTCCACTTTACCTTGCATGATGTTCTTCTTCAGAGATTAGTCCATCCTGATAGTATGTCCAAAGTATGAGATAAAGTCTCACAATTCTGGCTGCTAAGGAGCATTTCGGCTGTACTTTTTCCAACACAGATGTTTGTTTGTTCTTCTGGCAATCCATGATACTTTTAATATTCTTCTCCAACACTATAACTCTAATGTATCCATTTTTCTACTATCTTCCGTATTCATTGCTCAACCTTCCGATGCATTTGAGGCCATTGAAAATATCATGGCTTGGGTCAGGCACCCCTTAGTCCTCAAACTGGCATTTTTTCTCAAACACTTTGAAGAGGTCTTGTACAGAAGATTTGCATAATGCAATCTCTCCTTTTATTTCTTGGCTGTTGCTTCATTGAGGGTTGACAGTATATCCAAACAAAATGAAATCTTTGACAACTTCAACCTTTTCTTTATCATGATGTTATTTATTGATCCAGTAGAGAGGATTTTTGTTTTCTTTGCATTGAGGTACAACCCATACCAAAGGCTGTGGTGGTTTTTTTTAATCATCATCAGTATTTTAAGTCCTCTTCATTTCAACAAACAAGGTTGTATAATCTGCATATGTCAGATTGCTAATGATCTTCATCCACTCTTGATGCCACATTCTTCTTTATATAATCTAGGTTCTAGGATTATTTGCTCAGTATGCCAATTGAATACTATGATAAAGGAATCCAACCCTGGTGCACACCTTTTGTGATTAGTGTAAACCATTCAGTGTCCCCTTGTTCTGTTCGAATGATTGCCCCTTGGTGTATGTACAGGCTTCTCATGAGCACAAATAAGTGTTGCAGAATGCTCATTCTCTACAATGCTGGCTGTAGCTTGTCATGATCAATACAGTTGAAAGCTTTTGAAAAAGTAAATATAACTCAAGAAAGTATATTTCTGGTATTTTCTGCTCCTAGCCAAGATCCATTTGATGTCAGTAACAATATCCTTTAGCCCATGTCCTCATTTGAATCTAGCTTGAACCTCTGGCCATTCCCTGTCAATGTATTATTGAAAACTTTTTTGACATGTCTTAACAAAATTTTATTTGAATGTGATATTAATGATATTGTTCAATTATTTCCACATTTTGTTAGGACACCTCTCTTGGCAATGGACACAAATACAGATCTCTTCCAATCAGTTGGGTAGGTAGTTCCTTTCTAAGTGTCTTGACATAGATAAGTGAGTGTTTCCAGAGCTGCATCAGTTTGTTAAAAGTTTTCTATTTGTATCCCATAAATTCCCAGAGACTTGTTCTTTGCCAATGCAAATGCCTTCAGTGCATCTTGAACTTCTTTCTTCAGTACCAATGGCTCTTGATGATATGCTAGCTCTTGAAATGTTTGAACATCAACCATTTGTTTTTGGTAAAGTGACTTTATATCCTTCCATCTTCTTTGATGTTTTCTGCAGTTTTCAATATTTTGCCCATATTGTTGTTAAGTGCCAGAGAGTCTCTACTATCTCAAAGTGACCTTCTATAGGTTTTCTGAGGAGCAGCTGGTGGGTTTAATCTACTGACCTTGCTGTTCATACCAACTGCTTAAGCTACAGTGCTACACCTTCAATAGTGCGTGCAGGTCTAGGTTTGAATTTTTCTCCAATTCTTTCAACTTGAGAATTACTAAGCATCTCCCCTTTGGTTTTCTAATTGCAGGTCTTTTCACATTTCATTATAACACCCGACTTTGTCTTCTTAAGCAATCCTTTGAAATTTTCTATTCAGCTCTTTTAACTCCTCATCACTTTCATGTTCTTTAGCATCCCTGTTCTGGAGAGCAAGTTTCAGAGTCTTTTCTGACATCCATTTTGGTCTTTTACTTCTTTCATGTCTTAATGACCTTTTGCTTTCTTCCTGTATGATGTTCTTGATATCATCTCCCAATTCTTTTGGTCTTCCATCATTCATTTCTAATGCATCAAATCTGTTTTTGAGAGGATCCCTAAATTCAGGTGGGATGTGTTCAAGATTAAATTTTGACTCTCATGAACTTGTTATAATTTGTTTAGTTTCAGCCTGAACTTACATGTAAATAGCTGATAATCTGTTTCACAGTCTGCACCTGGTATTTCTTTGCCTTTTCTACCATCCCTTTCCAGAGATGTAGGGAATTTGATTACATGTAAGTTCCATGTGTATATTAGGAAGTAGGCAAGCATTATGATCTTCAGCCTAATAGTAGAGAAATAGATAAGTGCACACTTTGTAGAATAATAAACATTTTAGATCAAAAGGGCAACATTTACCCAAGGACAAATTTCAGAATGGTTAGGAGAGAAGCATGAATGAAACAGGAAACATAGAGGGAAATTGGCATCATTGCTCCTACATTGTGGAGAGTACAACCAATGAGATTAAACAAAATATGTATGAATTATTGAACAGAAAATTGATCTGTTAGTTAACCTTTGCCCCATTCACAATTAAAAGCTTAAAAAAAAAAAAAGTTACAGCCCCAGAAACTCTGTGGAGCAGTTTAACTTTGTCCTTTAGTGTGAAAGTAAATCGAAATCATTTTGAGGATAGTGTGTTTCTCCTTTCTGAAAAGAAAACTTTTAAGATTGACTAAAGGACCCAGGGTTCTACAATAAAGATAGTGAGTAAGCACCCAGGGCCTGAAGGATGAAGAATCCCAAAGAATTACATATGCTCCCACTCAAGGTGAAGTTGAACTCCTCATCCCCAAGTTTCAGTAAAGGGTGACTAAGAGCAAGTGCATCTTGTTCTTGGGGTAGAACTTTCCTGAAACATATTTAGCAAGATTTAAAATGCAGTCATTTAAAAAATTACCCAAGTGTCTTATCCAATTCCTGAGCTTTCGTCTTATTCAATAAACATAAGATGAATACCTCTAATGTGCTGGGTATTTATTTATTTGCTTGCACTGAAAATAAGTGTAGTGGTGTCCTGGTGTGGCATTTAGGATTAATGCGCTGGACTTCAAGGTCGGCTTGAACCTCAAGGAAGGTTGGCAGTTTAAGCTCACCAGCTGCTCCTTGGAAACCCTATACAAGGTTGCTATGAGTTGAAACTGATGAGAAGACACTTAACAACAACAACAACAACAACAACAGGTAAGTGCTGGCCTGATAATCACAAGGCCAGCAGTTCAAACCCACTCTCAGAAACCCTATACAGGGTCACTGTAAGTTGGAACAGACTCAATGATGCAAAATAAAAATAAAAATTTCTAACTCTCTCCTACTAGTAATTAATGCATCTCTCACAGTCATTGCTACATAAATATCAATTTATTAACAGTTGGTCTTAGTAACTTTGAAAACATGTTGTTTTTGTTGATGTTGTTGTTGTTAAGTGACATCAAGTCAGTTGCAAACCATAGCAACCCTGTATGGGGCTTCCAAGGAGAGGTTGGTGAATTTGAACCACTGGCCTTGCAGTTCAACCCACCTTGCGGTCCAGTGCATGATCCCACAGGTGCCACCAAGTCAGTTCTGACTCACAGTGACCCTATGCACAACAGACTGAAACACTGTCTGGTCCTGCGCCATACTCACAATTGTTGTTATGCTAGAGTACATTGCTGCTGCTGCTGTGCCAAGCTATAGTTTTAAGAGTCTTTCTCTTTTTCACTGACCCTTCACATTGCCAAGCATGATGCCTTTCTCCAGGGACTGGTCTCTCTTGATAATATCTTTGAAGTATGAATGAAGAAGTCTTGCCATTCTTGCTTCTAAGGAGCACCCTGGCTGCATTTCTTGCAAGACAGATTTGTTTGCTATTTAGGTACTCCATGATACTTTTGGGGTCCTGCTGTGGTGCTGTAGGAAAAGCATTCAACTGGATGTTGGTTTGAAACATAAGGTCGGCAGTTCAAACTCACCAGCTGCTTCTTGAAAACCCTACACAGGGTCGTTATGTGTTGGAATGAACTCACATCACTTAACAACAACAATGATACTTTTATAATATTATTCTCCAACACCATAACTCAAATGCATCAATTCTTTGGTCTTCCTTATTCGTTGTCCAACCTTCAAATGCATATGAAGCTATTGAAAACACCATCCTTTGGGACATGTGCACCTTGCTTCTTAAATGGACATCTTTGCTCTTAAGCACTTTAAAATGGTCTTGTGCACCAGATTTGCCTAATGCAAAATGTTTGACTTTTTGACTGCTGTTTTCATGAATATTGATAGTGGATCCAAGAAAAATAAAGTCCTTGACAACTCAATCTTTTCTCCATTTATCATGATGGTATTAATTGGTCCGATGGTGAGGATTTTTGTTTGAGATGTTTGAGGTGCCATCCATATTGAAAGCTGTGGTCTTTGATCTTCATCAGTAAGTATTTTAAAAACTCTTCTCTTACAGCAAGCAAAGTTGTATCATCTGTACATCGCAGGTTATTAAGAGTCTTCCTTCATTGACAGGGCAGTTCCCTGTCAATGCATTGTTGCAGCCATTTTGAATTAACTTTAGCAAAATTTTACTTGCATGTGATTTTAATGATATTGTCCAATAATGTTCACATTCCTATGGGTCACCTCTCTTTGCAATTGGTACAAATTTATATCTCTTCCAGTCACTTGACCATGAAGCTATCTTCCAAATTTGTTGGCATGGATCAGTGAGTGCTTCCAGTGCTGAATCAGCTTGTGGAAAGATTTCAATTTGTACTTCATCACTTCTTAGAACCTTGTTCTTTTCCAATGCCTTCAGTTTACACTGGACTTTTCCTTCAGAACCATTGTCTCTTGATCACATGCTATCTTTTGAAATGTTTGAATATCAATCATTTTCTCCGTGCATTCCTTCCATTTTCTTTTGTTGCTTTCTGCATCATTCAATATTTTGCCTGCAGTACCCTTCCATACTGAAGTCAACACTTGAATATTATCTTTGGTTCTTTCAGTATGAGAAATTCGGAGTGTCTTTTCTTTTGTTTTTTTTTTTTTTTTTTTAGCTCAAGGTCTTTGCACAATTCTTTGTACTACTTTATGGTTTGACTTCTCTGGGTCATGTTTGAGAATTTCAGTTCAGCTCTTTGACCTCCTCATTTCTTCAAGTTGCTTTAACATCTTTATGCTGGAAAGCAAGTTTCAGAATTTTTCCTGACATCCATTTTGATCTTTTCCTTATTTCTTTTCTTCTCCTTTTGCTTTCTTCCTATATGATGTTTTTGATGTCATCCCACATTCTTCTGGTCTTTGGTCATTAGTGTCTAATGCATTAAATCTGCTCTTGTGATGATCTCTAAACCCAGTAGTGATATGTTCAAGGTCATATTTTGGCTCTCGTGGACTTGTTTTAACTTTTATCAGCTTCAGCCTGAATTGCATATGAGCAATTGATGGCTTGTTCCACAGTATGATCCTGGCTAGTTTTTGGCTGATGAGATGGAGCTTTTCTATCATCTCTTATGAGACATGGAGACAATTTGGCTACTAGATATTCCATACTGTGAGGTTATGGGTATACTCATCGTTTATGGTATTTAAAGAAGGTATTGGCAATGAAGAAGTCACTGGTCTTGTAAAATTCTATCATGTGTTCTCCAGTATCACTTCTATCACCATATTTCTATGGCCATATTTTCAAATTCCTTATCTTTCCTCCCTTTTTTCAACCTTTGCATTACTATCACCAGTAATTATCAATGCATGTTGATTGCATGTTTGCTCAATTTCAGATAGAAGAAGTTGGTAGAATTCTTCAATTTCATAATCACTGGCTTTAGTGGTTATTGTGTAAGTTTGAATAATAAAGGCATTAACTGTCCTTCCTTTTAGGCTTATGGATATTATTCTGTCACAATCAGCATTATACTTCAACATAAATCTTGAAATGTTCTTTTTGATGATGAATGGAATGTTATTCCTCTTTCTCATTCCCAGCATAGTAAGCAATGTGATTATTTGATTCAGAATGGCCAATTTCAGTCCATTTCAGCTCTCTAATGCCTAGAATATTGATATTTATGTGTTCCATTTCATTTTAGACAACTTCTAGTTTTCATCGATTCATACTTAATGAACTCCATGTTCTGATTACCAATGTGTGTTACAACTGTTTCTCCTCACTTTGAGTTGTGCACCATCAGCAGATGAAAGTCCCAAAAGCTGTACTACATTTGCATCATCATGATCAGCTCTACTTTGCAGAGCCTGCCCTTTCCAAATTGGACCTTCCAGTACTATATATCTGGAAATATTATGGCACAATTCTTTTTTTTTTTTTGTAAGGTTTACATGGGAGAACATCAACTTTACACTCATCCTATAGTATTTCATTTCATTGCAATGATCACAATCCTCTCCATGCCTCATTATATAACCCAAAAGGGTACACCACACAGGTCAGCTCCTCCAACCCCCCAGGCCACCAGCACACAGCCTTTCTCCCTTCCTGAGTCCAGTGTCCCCAGTCACTCCATCTGTTCATGTAATCATCTCTGTCTCCATCCCTTGTGTCACTGCCTCTCTGGGTAAGTTCCTGCTCCCCGTTCTTCTCACTTGATGGTCCCAAGGACCTCTGCTCCTGGGCTTCAAAATCAATCACTCCCCTCCTTTTGTTAAAAAGAAATCTACCTTTATATTGCCTAGCCTCACAGTCAGACCTGATGACAACTATTCACTATTGTACCATAAGAGTCTTATCCCCATTTCCTTTTGCCAGCCTGGTCCCAACAGATTGGAAACCATTCAGTGGTGATTCTAACCTCCCCCGCCCCGTCTGGAACTAGACTCCCTCTTGAAAGCTTGTAAGCCAGTCACTTTTTGCCTTTATAGGCACCCCCATTTTGGGTAGCCAATGTCTATGTTGCCCATCCCTGTCAACCCTGTGTACCAAGGGGGTGGAAGTGATCCTTGCTGTAATCATTTGTTCCCTTTTTTGAGCTACTACATCCATAAGTATAGGTAGTGGCCGTGTGCCATGGAGATGGCTCCAATTCATAGCGACCCTGTACAGGGTTTCCAAGGCTGTAAATCTTTACAGGAGCACAACACCTCATCTTTCTCCTGCAGAACAGCTGGTAGTTTAGAACTGCTGACCTTGCTGATTGCAACCCGATTCATAACCACTACACTACCAGAACTCCTTCCTAAGTATCGGTAAAGTTCATCAAATTGTAGCAGATTACACTTTTTTCCTCCTCTTCTTTCTTTTTCTAGTTGAGTTCTGATCATCCAGCCATCAACTTCAGGTCAAGTGGGTACTATGTGAAAGTATGGGTGTTCTTGTGCATATCCCCTCATTGCACATAAGCTGGACGTTTCAGTCTCTGCTCTAGTCTTCTGTGCCCATGTCACTGCCTCTGGGCCCAGGAGGCCCCTGGTCTTGCCATACTGCTGGCCATCCAGTTCTCCACCTGGGTTCACTGGGGTCTATTGAATGTGGATGGGCTTAGCTCACAACTTCATTACTGTTTTTTCCCCTCTTCCCTTATCGGTCACCAACATGGTCACCAGCCAGACCACATGCCTGCTCATGTATTCCCATTTGAATCTCAGTCTTGGAAGGGAGTTTGCTCTGTTTGCCTTGATGGCTCTCGGGCAAACAGCTTACTTGTCCTTGCAGTAATCAATCAGAATGCCACATTGTTTTGGATTTTTCCTGCCGGTCTTTCTTTCCTGAAGTGTCTTCTGTTCTTCTAGCCACTCCAGGCTGGTCTACTCGTCCTTGCCAGTGAAAATTTCCTGTTTCAGCTGGCTCTGAATGGGCTTCTGGATTCCACCTATGGTCTTGTGCAATGTAAAGACTCCACAGGAAGCCTCGTTCACTAGGCAATTTCTAGTACCCTTTATGGTATTCCAATCATTTTATAGGCTTAAGATGGACTTACAATCTTTCTTTAGTTATAATTCTGACTATTCCATGTTCCCAACCTCAAGTGTCAAATTTACAATGGAAGACAAGGTAAACCAACATTCAAAAGACAGCCAAGCATCTTAACATTATTCCCTTATTTTACCCCTTCAAACCATGCCTTAACCTCTGTATCCTGGAGCCCTGTTGTTCCAAGTTGTGCATACATCATCACTTATCTCTGTCCCACTTAGCCCATGGGAACCTGCCCAACTGTTCTCCCATCAGCCTTGTTCTTCAATTCCCCTCCCCTTCTTTTGTATTGCCCACACACACACACACACACAAGCTATCCTGTGTCTTTTCCTTACTCTGTGCTCTATTTTCCCTCCCTCCCTCCCTCCCCTCCTCTCATCCCATACATCCTGGTGATCAGCAAATATATATATATAAATTTCCCCCCTTTTAGTGTGAGTTATTTTCTTACTCTTTTACTATAATGGTCCTATGCAGAATTTCTCCTTTTGT
>NW_006408750.1:4698203-4707712 GCF_000296735.1 Chrysochloris asiatica
CTCTGACTAGTCTTACACGGTCTGCAACAGATGGGTTAATTTCTGGATTCTTGATTCTGTTCCATTGATCAATGTATCTTTCATTGTACCAGTACCAGGCTGTTTTGACCACTGTAGCCTTGTAGTAGCTTTGGAAATTGGGGAGTGAGAGGTTTCCAACCTTCTTTTTCTTGAGCAGTGCTTTGCTTATCCTGGGTCTCTTTCCTTTCCATAAAAAGTTTGTAATTGTTTTTTCCATTTCTTTGAAGAATGTTGCTGGAATCTGGATTGGGATTGCATTATATGTGTATATTGCCTTGAGTAATATTGACATTTTCACAATTTGTGTCTTCTTATCCAGGAACATGGTATGTTCTCCCACTTTTGTAAGTCTCTTTTGGTTTCTTATAGTAGTGTTTTGTAATTTGCTTTGTATAGGTCCTTTGTTTCTCTGGTTATGTTTATTCCTAAATATTTCATCCTTTGGGTGGCTATTGTAAATGGTATTTCTTTCTAATGTCTTTTTCAGTGCTGTCATTGTTACTATAGAGGAATCCAACTGATTTTTGTATGTTGATCATATACTCTGCCACTTTGCTGAATCTTCCAGTGAAGTCAAGTAGTTTTTTTTTTTTTTTTTTTTTAACTGAGTCTTTGCAGTTTTCTATGTATAGGATCATATCGCCTGCAAATAGAGAAAGTTTTACTTCCTCTTTGGCAGTTTGGATGTCTTTAATTTCCCTGTCTTGCCATATAGTTTTGGCTAATACTTCCAACACAATATTGAATAGGAGTGGTGACAAAGGGCATCCTTGTCTAGAGGGAAGGCTTTCAGTTTCTCTTCATTGATAGTGATGTTGGTTGTTGGTTTTGTATAAATCCTCTTTATTATGCTGAGGAATTCCACTTTAATTCCTACTTTGTTGAGTGTTTTTTTATCAGGAATGCATGTTGGGTTTTTTCAAATGCCTTTTCTGCATCAATCTATATAATCATATGGTTCTTTTCCTTTTTCTTACTTATGTGGTGGATTACAATGATAGTTTTTCTAATGTTGAACCATCCTTGCATCCCTTTTATGAAACCCACTTGTTCATGATGTATTATTTTTTCAAATGTTGCTGAATTCTGTTGGCTAAGATTTTGTTGAGAATTTTTACGTGTATGTTCGTGAGGGATATTGGCCTGTAGTTTTCTTTCTTAGTGATGTCCTTCCCTGATTTGGGGATGAGGGTTATGATTGCTTTATAAAAAGTATTAGGAAGTTTTCCATCCTCTTCTATATTCGGGAATAATATGACTAGAATTGGTGACAACTCTTCTCTGAATGTTTGGTAAAACTTACCAGTGAAGCTGTCTGGGCCTGTACTTCTTTTAGTTGGGAGTTTTTGATGACCTCATCAATTTCTTCTTTTGTTATGGGTCTTTTCAAGTTTTCTACTTTACTCTGTGTAAGTTTTGGTAGGTCATGTTTTTGTAAAAATGCATCTATCTTTTCTAAGTTTTTGAATTTGTTTGAGTACAACTCTTCATAGTATTCTGTTATTATCCTTTTGATTTCGTTTGGTTCCATTGTGACATTGCCAGTGTGGTTTCTAATGTGAGTTATTCGTGTGTTTTCCCTCTTTTCTTTTGTTAGGTTTGCCAATGGTTTGTCAATTTTATTAATCCTTTCAAAGAACCAGCTTCTTGTCCTATTGATTCTTTCTATAGTTTTTCAGTTTTCAATCTCATTTATATCTGTTCTTTTCTTTATTATTTCTTTGCTATTGGTGACTGTAGGTTCCCTTTGCTGGTCAGTTTCTAATTGTTGGAGGTGCTGTGTAATTTTTTAAATTTGGGTTCTTTCTTCTTTTTGGATGTGCACATTTATAGCAATAAATTGTCCTCTCAGCACTGCTTTCATCATGTCCCAAAGATTTTGATATGTTGTGTTTTCATTCTCATTTGTTTCTAGGAACTTTATGAAATAATGTTTATTTTCTTCTTCTATCCAGTTGCTTTTCAGCCGGGTGTTGTTCAGTTTCCATGTATTCAACTTTATTTCCTTGGTCTTCTTGTTGTTAATTTCTAGTTTTATAGCACTGTGGTCTGAAAATATGCTCTGTAGTATTTTGATATTTGTAACTTTATGCAGGCTTGCTTTGTGACCTAACACATGGTCAATTCTGGAGAATGTTCAATATGCACTGGAGAAGAAAGTATATTGTGCTGTTGTTGGGTTGAATGCCCTGTACATGTCTATGAGGTCAAGTTGGTTGACTGATTAGCAGCCTACCACTTTAATCATTATGCTACCAGGATTCCAAAACCAAAAGTTAAAAGAAAACCCACTACCATGGAATCTATTCTGACTCATGACAACCCTGTATAAGATTTCTGAGGCTATGAATCTTTGCTATTGTTTGTTATTGTTAAGTGTCATCCAGTTGTTTATGACTCATAGCGGCCCTGTACAATGGTTCTGAGAAGCAGCTGGTGGGTTTGAACCACCAATCTTGTGGTTAGAAGTCCAGTGGCTATCCTGCAGAGCCACACCAGGAGTCCATAACCACTTTGTATTTAGCAGTCCTCAATTATTATAGGATCCAGTAATTCCACTCCATAGCATCTATTCAAGAGAAAATAAAATTATATCTGCCCAAATGCCTGTAAGCAAATAATCACAGAATCTTTATTTAAAACAGCTCAAAACAAAAAAAACAGCCAAGATTTCAAGCAATTGCTAGATGAATATACAAACAATGGAATACTACTCAACATTAAAAAGAAACATGAATGAAGCATTCAACATCATAGATGATTCTCAAAGTATTAAGCTAAGTGACATAAATTAGACTCTATACTGCATGATTTTATTTATATGAAAATCTAGAAAAGGTCAAACTATTGTGACAGAAAGCAAATCAGTTGCTCTAATGGGGACAGAAAAATGAAGAATAGGACTTAGGGAACTTGTGAAATAATGGCATTGTTCTCTATTTTTG
Organism: Chrysochloris asiatica; assembly: GCF_000296735.1. NCBI lineage: Eukaryota > Metazoa > Chordata > Mammalia > Afrosoricida > Chrysochloridae > Chrysochloris > Chrysochloris asiatica. Next base: position 4,701,170 of record NW_006408750.1, read on the forward strand.
TGGTACTAAGTACATCACTAAGGAACTCTGGTAGCATAGTGGTTATGAATCAGGCTGCTAACCTTAGGGTCAGCAGTTCAAAACTACCAGCTGTTCTGTGGGAGAAAGATGAGGCTTTTTGCTCCTGTAAAGATTTACACCCTCAAAAACTCCGTGCAGGGTCGATATGAGTCGGAACCGACTCCACGGCACATAACAACAACAAGTACATCATTATGTTAAATTACCAAATAGTACTGAATATTGTATGTGAAAATGATGATTCTAATGTTTATGAATTGTATCTCAATAAAACAAAATTTGAAAGCACTAAAAATCAATTCTTCAAATGGATTTTACATATAAAGCAGAGGAAATAGCTTGGAAAAGAAATGGATACAATGACTTAATGTTATATAAATACTGACTAAAAAATTCCTGTGGCATACCAAACTACTAAAAATTCAAAAAATAAGGCTAGAAATATTAATCATCATATTCAGCAAGCTGAAATAGATAAAACTGTCTTTCTATGAAGTGAAAAAAAAATAATTCACTAAATATGAGTATTGATGCTATGAATGATAAAGGACTTCTTGTTTCAAAATTACAAAGAATAAAATATTTTTTGCAATATAAAGACATTTACACAATTCATTTAAAATTTTTGCTTGTGAGTTTACTTGATATTAAACAGTCAAGGAACAGATGTATCAATTCAACTTTAACTTAATACTATGTTGGCATTCTAAATAATTTGATTATATAGAATAATGATATAACTGAAGAGTAGAGAATGATATAAGGGTGTTTATGCTATCAGTAGACCACTCATATGTCAGTTTGTTGTACTGACTTGTGGTGGCTTGCATATTGCTGTGATGCTGGAAGCTTTGCCACCAGTATTTTAAATATTAACAGTGTCACCATGATGGACAGGTTTCAGCTGAGCTTCCAGACTAAGACAGACCAAGAAGGAAAGTCAGAGTACTTCTGAATGTTTAGCCATTGAAAACATTATAAATAGCATTATAGCATTGTCAGATAGCATGAGTATTTTAGTATCTATTAAAATACTAAGAATTGTGCCAGAACTGAAAACCAACAAGAGACTGGCAACACCACCTGGAACTCAGTCGACAGATAGCAAAGTCCAGAACAGAACAAAACTACAACAATGAATTCAAAGGAGTTGGGGGGTCAACTGAAGATAAAAATAACATCAATGTCAAAGAAGGGATAAATGTCGGAACAGAGATCCAGGTAGTGAGAATGTCAGGTAGATTACAGGATACAATAGATCCTTTTAAATGGAGAGAAAAGTTGACAGACTATAAAGTAACACCAAAGAAAGTTATTACTTCACAACTTGCCATGAAAATGAACTTCCAAGCAGAACAAGCAAACATGAAAACTAAGAAGAAACTGACAAGAAATAGCACAAAAAATATAAGCACAAAAAGGCATGCAGAGCAAAAGAGCGAACAGCACTACAAAAAAATTAATATAATGGTAGCAATTAATTCATACCTATTGATAATTACATTGAATGTCAATGGATTGAATGCACCAGTGAAGAGACAGAGAGTGTCAGATTGGATAAGAAAACAAGACCCTTCAATATGCTGCCTGCAAGAGACACAACTTACACACAAAGAAAAAAAAAACAGACTAAAAGTAAAAGGATGGAAAAAAATATACCAAGCTAACTGCAACAATAAACAAGCAGGAATGGCAATTCTAATATCTGATAAACTAAACTTTAAGACAAAAATCAGCATAAGAGATAAAGAAGGACACTATCTCATGATCAAAGTGTTGCTTGAGCAAGACGACATAACCATAATAAATATCTATGCTCTCAATAAAAAAGCATGAAGATATATGAAGCAAACCTTACTAGAATTGAAGAAAAAAATAGATAAATCTACAATTATAGTGGGTGAATTTAATACACCACTTTCAAAAAGGGATAGAACAACCAGAAAGAAACTTGACAGAGTTAGTTACAGAGGAACTAAACAGCACAGTCAACCAACTTGACCTCATAGACATGTACAGAGCATTCAACCCAACAACAGCATAATATAATTTCTTCTCCAGTGCACATTGAACATTCTCCAGAATTGACCATGTGTTAGGTCACAAAGCAAGCCTACATTATTTTGAATCCCCACTAGCAGTGCATGAAAGTCTCTTTCATTCTATTGCTTCTCCAGTACATGATACTGTCAATCATTCCATCTTAGCCATTTAAACTGGTATGTAGTGATGATGTCCGATAGTGATTTTAACTTGGATTTCAAGGATGACTAATAATATCAAGTAATATTTATTGCATTTTAAAGCCATTGCATATCTACTTTGATGTGGTGTCTGTGCAAATACACTTTTCCAAAATCAGATGTTTGCCTTATTATTAGTTGGAATACAAAATAATAGTTATTTTGTATTCCAGATACAAATCCTTTATCAGATAAATCACTTGCAAATATTTTCTCCTAGTCTGTAACTTAAATTTTCATTTATTAAACATTGTTTTTAGAAAAGCATGAATTTCATTTTTGTGAAATATAAATGATAATATTTTAAATAGTTCATGCTGTTTATGTCTGATCTCAAATCTATTTTCCTAACACAGGTCAATAGATTTTCTCTTATGTTTATGTAGAATTGGTATTGTTTCTTTCTTAAATATTTAGAAGAATGTATACATGAAGTCATCTGAATCTGTCACATAAATTATGGGAAATATTTTAGCTATAAATTATATTTATGTAAGAGATATAAACAGGAAGTTTGCTCGTAGAGTGCATCCATGCACTTAGGGCAGCAAGGTTTGCTGACCTACAGAGCTAGAGCTTAGAGCTTAAGCTGAGGCTAATGGTGGAATGGTGTGTCTTATGGGCATTTATCAGCATCCTTAAAAGAGCTTTGTAACATTGGCCAACCAAAGAGAGATCTGCCTGTTGGCTCCACTAAGGAGAGGCTGTCTTGGCTGAAAGAACTGTGCCCTGTGCATGTTCTGATCCTGATTTTTAACCTATTTACTTCTCTAATAAGCCCCAGTAGGTGTATGTTGTTTGAATTTTGTGTAGCCATTGTAATGGATTATTGACTACAGATGTCATTACTTCTACATTTTTCTATTCATTTTTTTCATTCTAATCTTTATTATTTTCTTCTTTCTTCTTGCATTGTGTTGTTTACTCTTCTTTTTTCTATATTCTTAATATGAAAAATTAGCTTATTGATTTAAGAGCTTCTTATTTAATGTAGATATTTACAGCTACAAATTCGCCTCAGAGCACTACTTTTACTGAATCCATGCATTTTTCTCTGCTATGTTTTCATTTATATATTTTTTTCATGTTCCTTTTTAGTTCTTCTTTAAACTTAGAAAGATGTTCCTTAATTTCTACTTAGTTGTGAATTTTCCGAATGTTCTTCTCTTATTTCTTTTTATGCTTTATTCCATTGTGGTAAAAAAGCATACTTTGTACAATTGCAAATTTATTGTTTTGTGGCTTATTATATGGTCTATCCAGAAGAACATTTGATTGAAACTTGAAGAGCATGCATTCTGCTATTGTTGGGTGAAGTACTCTAATAGGTATCTACTAGATTTAATTGGATAATAATGCCCTTCCCTTGCTAATCTTCTGTCTAGTTGCTCTAACTTTTGTTGAAAGTGGAATATTGAAGTCTTCAGGTACTATTGTTGAAGTGTTCAATCTATTTCTCCTAGAAGCTCTTAGAATGTCCTTTTGTCCATGACAAACACAACAGCTAACATTTGTTTGCAAACATTATATGATTCCCAAATACTCACTGAACTTTCACAGCAACCTTAAAGATTATTATTCTTACTGTGATTGACTGTTTAAAGAAAAATATGTTAAAAGAGATGACATTCAAAAACCAGGCTGAAGCTGGGGCTTGAATTCAGGCTTTTCAATTTAGAATCCTATAAGCATTCTACTGTGCAAAAATGTGCTTTCTCCTTTCTTCAGACATCAAGATAAAACCTCTAGAATATGGAGGAGCTTCTGGCTTGAGGGTGGGATAAGTGGAAACAATCAGCAGAGGCTCCTTGTTGGTAGCACAGAAAAGCCAGAAAAAACACTCTTTTCTGGGACTGTTCTGGTGCTTTAAATTTAATATGAAGTAAGGGGAAATCATTCCAGGCATCCACCAGTGAAGAAATCTGACTAGGGTTAGAAGAAGCGTGATTTCCAAATCAGTCAGTATGCAGCCTTCCTTGCGCAGTTTTATCAGAGGTCAGAGGACGGGGCCACAACCATTCTGATACAGCGCAAAAACCACCAAGTGACTTATGGAGAAAAAGGTGTGACTTTTTAAAACTTTTTTTCCTCCTCTCTTGTGCGCTTCCAGGTCACACCCTCTCTACCCAGCCTGGGTGTCTTCACATTAGGTGGAAGTGCACCCCCAAAAGGTCCAGCATTGTACCCACAGGGTACAATTTTCCCACAGTGCAGACAGGAAATAACTGAAAGCCCCATTGGCTCCAGAGAATCCTCTGGGGGCTCCTTATGATGTCTGTCTCTGGGATTTAGCCCTAAAGTTGACTCTTTTACTTGGGTGGGAGCCTTTATTCCTGCCTTATCTAACAGGAGAACACAAGTCTGGCCATACAGCCAAGCCATATTAACACCCTATAAACCCCAACATAAAAGGCAAGAGCCAACACCAGCTACTATATTAAAAGGTGCAGTCATTTTGAGAATTACACTGTGCGTACGCAGATATCTAACTGATCTTCAGAGATAAAAGTGTGAACAGTCTTTCTTCTATTCATTTCTCAATCACTGTTTGTACACTTCCAAGGCCGTAACTTGAGGAGGGGGTGGGCCTGAGTGAGCGGACACCCCCACCCACCACTGGAGGTTTCTACTGTGTAAACAAACTGATCTGTACAGCAAAGGCTACTGGACTAGTGTGCTAAGTTTTGTTTGTTTGATTTTGCTTTTACTTTTGTTTCTGTTTTTTTGTCTTTTTGGTCTTGCTTTTTTTTTTTTTTTCCTGGGGAAGGAGCTTTCTCTAGCAATAATGGCCATATAGCCAAGCTACATGCATACCCTATAATATCCCACCACTCAGACAGGTGCCAATACCAGCTGCCACACATTACATACATAGCCAAGGTTTCTTGCATTTGAGTAATAAAAGACATGAACGGGAAGCCTATCTCTGGATCTCAATCACCATGAGGCACTCAGTAAGATTAATAATACAGCAACATACATTCATTTAATCATTGAAAACATATATAACTATTGAAACTGTCCAAGAAACAACAAAAGATCTATGCACATGTCCAAAAACAGAAAAGAGTAACTAAGAAAAATGAGCTGGAGGTAAGAATAGACTTCCCATTAAAAGGAGAGCAAGCTTTGGAACTGCTTGAGAGGGAATTCAGGAGCTTGATAATGAGGCACATCCAAATGCTCCACAGAGGGGTGGATGCAAATAAGGAAGAAGTCAGGAAAGTGCTACAGGAGCAATCAAATAAGATAGATACAGCCTCAGAAAGAATTCAAAACCTGCAAAAAGAGGTCCAGATGATTAATAATAATAAAATATCAGAAAAGGACAATACACTGAAAGGGCAAAGGAGTAGAATTGAAGAGATGGAAGCCAGAACCAGTGAGCTGGAAGACAAATCTCTCAATACTGCTAAGATAGAAGAGCAAGCAGAAAAAAAAAAAAAAAAACTCTGAAGAAGGTCTAAGATTCATGTTGGACAACATAAAGAGGAATAACTTAAGAGTTATTGCCATTCTGGAACAGGAAGAGTCACACAAGTCCACAGAGGAAATAGTTGAAGAGCTACTGGAAGAAAATTTCCCTAACATCTTGAAGGATGAGAAGACAAGCCTTCAAGAAGCCCAAAAAACCCCAGGAAGGATAAACCCCAAAGGAAAATCACGAAGACATATCATAATCAAGCTCTCCAAAATCAAAGACAATTTTTAATGAATCCTAAAAGCAGCTAGGGAAAAAAGAAGTGTTACTTACAAAGGCAAGCAAATTAAATTAAGCTCTGATCTCTCAGCAGAAACCATGCAGGCAAGAAGGCAACAGAGAGACAGATATAAAACTATAAAAGAAAAAACTGCCAAACAACAAAGGTCTACCAGCAAAGTTGTCAATAAAATATAATGGTGCAATGAAAACTTTCCAAGGTAAATAGATGCTAAGAGAATTTGTCACAGCCAACACAGCACTTGGAGACATCCTAAAGGGAGTTATTTGGACTGAAAACTAACAAGAACAACAGACAACAACCAGAGATTGAAACACGTGGCAGCACCATCCAGAACTCAGTCAACAGATAGTAGAGATCAGAATAGAACAAAATTACAACACAGTCAAAGGAGCTGGGAGGTCAAGCAAAGATCTGCATAATAACAATGCTAATAAAAGGGAAAATATAGGAACAGAGATCCAGGTCGTTAGGAGGTCAGGTAAACTGCAAGATAAAATAGACTGTCTTAAATTGAGGAAAATGTTAGTAGATTATAGGGGAACCTCAAAGAAAAT
>NW_006408750.1:4707942-4712336 GCF_000296735.1 Chrysochloris asiatica
TACCAGCCGCTCCGCGGGAGAAAGATGAGGCTTTCTACTCCCGTAAAGATTTACACCCTCGGAAACCCTGTACAGGGTCGCTATGGGTCGGACCCGACTCAACGGCACTTAACAACAACAACAACAAGGATAATTACACTGAATGTCAATGGATTAAATGCATCAGTGAAGAGGCAGAGAGAGGAAGAATAGATCATAAAAGAAGACCTTTCAATGTGCTGTCTGCAAGAGACACACCTTACACACAAAGGCAAAAACAGACTAAAATCTAAAGGAAGGAAAAAATATATATACCAAACTAATTGCAACCAAAAACGAGCAGGAGTGGTAATACTATTCTCTGATAAAATAAACTTTAAGGCAAAAAAACAGCAAAAGAGATAAAGAAGATCACTATTTCATGAGTAAAGGGTCAATTGATCAAGATGACATAACCATAATAAAGATCTACGCTCCCAATGATAGATCCCCAAGATATATAAAACAAATTCTACTAGAATTAAAGAAAGAAATAGACAAATCTACAATACTAGTAGGAGATTTTAATATACCACTTGTGAAAAAGCATAGAGCCAGAAAGAAATTTGACAAAGATACAGAGGACCTAAACAACAATATCAGCCAACTTGACCTCATAAATGTGTACAGAGCATTCAACCCAACAACAGCACAATACACATTCTTTTCCAACACACATGGAACATTCTCCAGAATTGACCATGTGTTAGGCTACAAAACAAGCCTCCATAAATAAACAAACATGAAAATACTACAATGCATCTTCTCAGAACACAATGCTGTAACTCATAAATTAACAATAGGAAGACCAAGGAAATACAGTCAATATGTAGAAACTGAATAGCACACTGCTTAAAAGCTACTGGGTAGTAGAAGAAATAAAATGTGACCTCACAAAGTTCCTAGAAACAAATGAGATAAAAAACACAACACCAAAATCTTTGTTACATGGTAAAAGTTTTGCTGAGAGGACAATTTATTGCAACAAATAAACACATCCAAAAAGAAGAAAGAAACAAAATTAATACATTAGCACAGCATCTCCAACAAATGGAAATAGAACAAAAAAGCAAGCCTACAGGTGCCAGAAGAAAAGAAATAATAAAGATTAAAGCAGAAATAAGTGACATAGAAAACAAAAAAAAATATATAGAATCAAGACAAGAAGTTGCTTCATTAAATGTATTCATAAAATTGACTAACCATTGGAAAACCTAACAAAAGAAAAGACACAAATAACACACATAAGAAACCACATAGGTGATGTCACAATGGAATCAATGGAAATAAAAAAGATATTAATAGAATACTATGAAGAGGTGTACTCTAACACATTTGAAAAATTTTAAAAAGATGAATACTTTTTTAGAAAAACATCACCTACCTAAACTTAAACAGAGTGATGTACGGAATTTAAACAGACACATAACAAAATAAGAAATTTATAAATTCCCCAACAAACTCCCAAGCAAAGAATGTCGAGGTTCACATGGCTTCACTGGTAAGTTTTACCAAACATTCAGGGAAGACCTGTCATCAATTCTCCAAAAATTATTCCAGAATATGGAAGAGAATGGAAAACTTCCTAATACATTCTATGAACCAAGAATAATCCTCACACCCAAACCAAGGAAGGACATTACTAAGGAATAAAATTATAGACCAATATTTCTCATGAACATAAATGTAAAACTTCTCAACAAAATCTTAGCCATCAGAATCCAACAACATATCAAAAAAATAATACATCATGACCAAGTGGGATTCATAACAAGGATGCAAGGATGGTTCAACAATAGAAAAACAATTAATGTAACTACGAATCGGGCTGCGAACCTTAAGGTCAGCGGTTCGAAACTACCAGCTGCTCCGCGGGAGAAAGATGAGGCTTTCTACTCCCGTAAAGATTTACACCCTCGGAAACCCTGTACAGGGTCGCTATGGGTCGGAACCGACTCGACGGCACTTAACAACAACAACAACCATATAAATAAGAAAATGGAAAAGAACCACATGATCATATTGATTGATGCAGAAAAGGCATTTGACAAAATACAACATCCATTCCTGATAAAACTCAATGGAGAACAACTGAAAGCCTTCCCTTTGCGAACAGAAACCAGACAAAGATGTCCTTTGTCACCAGTCTTATGCAATATTGTGTTGGAAGTCTTAGCCAGAGCTATATGGCAAGATAGGGAAATTAAAGGCATTCAAATAGGAAAAAAGCAAGTAAAGCTTTCTCTATTTGCAAATGATATGATCTTATACATAGAAAACCCCAACGACTCAGCAAGAAAGCTACTAGACCTCATTGGAAGATTCAGCAAAGTGGCAGAGTACAAGATCAACATAGAAAAATCAGTTGGATCCCTCTATATTAATAATGACGTTATGAAAAGGAAATTAGAAAAGCAATACCATTGACAGTAGCTTCCTAAAGGATGAAATACTTAGGTGTAAATGTAACCACAGAAACAAAGGACCTATACAAACAAAATTACAAAGCACTACTACAAGAAACCAGAAGAGACTTACAAAAATGGAAGAATATACCATGCTCCAGGATAGGAAGACTTAACATTGTGAAAATATCGATCCTACCCAAAGCAATCTATACATATAATCCCAATCTAGATTCCAATAACATTCTTCAACGAGATGGAAAAAAACAATTATAAACTTCATATGGAAAGGAAAGAGACCCAAAATAAGCAAAACACTGCTTAAGAAGAAAAATGTTGGAAGCCTCTCACTTCCTTATTTCAAAATTTATTACATGGCTAGGGTGGTCAGAATAGCCTGGAACTGGTACAATAATTTAATAAAAAAAAAAATTGATGGAACAGAATCAAGAATCCAGAAAATAACCCATCCACATAAAGCCAACAGATTTTGGACAAAGGACCTAAGTATATTGCATGGGGAAGAGATACTCTCTTTAGCAGATGGTGCTGGCAGAACAGGAAAGCAATATACAAAAGATTGAAACAAGACATTTACTGCATGCCATATACAAAAACTAACCCAGCATGGATTAAAGGCCTAAATGTGAATCCCAGAATTATAAAGGCCATCAATAAAAAAATAGGTGCAAATGTGAAGGCTCAAATACAGGGCACACACAGACTACCAAACATTTTAAAAATTACACAAACAAAAGTAGACAAAATAGGTGATTGGGACATATTAAAAATGAGAAATTTGTGTGCATAAAAGGATTTCAACAAAAGAGTAAAATGGAGCCCACAGAATGGGAAAAAATCTTTGCAATGGTGCATCAGTTGTTGTTGTTAGGTACCATTGAGTCAATACCGACCCATAGCGACATTATGCACAGCAGAATAAAACACTGCCCAATCCAGGGGCAACCTCACTACTGTTGCCACGCTTGAGTCTATCGATGCTGCCATTTGGCCAATCCATCTCATTGGAGGTCTTCTTCTCTTCCTCTGACCTTCCACTTACCAAACATGATATCCTTCTGCAATCCAAAGTATGAGAGACGAAGTTTGGTCATTTTGTTCTCTAAGGAGCACTCTGACTGCACTTCTTCCAAAACAGATCTATTGGTTCTTTTGGCAGTCCATGGCACTTTCAATATTCTTCTCAAACACCACAACTCAAAGGCATCAATTCTTCTATGGTCTTCTTTATTCACTGTCCAGCTTTTGCATGCATATGAGGTTATTGAAAATACCATGGCTTGGGTCAGGAACACCGTAGTCCTCAAGCTGACATCTTTGCTATTCAACATTTTAAAAAGGTCTTGTGCAGCAGATTTGCCCAGTGCAATATATCATTTGATCTCTTGACTTCTGCCTCAGTGAGTGTTGATAGTTGATCCAAGAAGAATGAAGTCCTTGACAACTTCAATATTTTCTCCATTGATAAGAATGTTGTTTATGGGTCCAGTGGTGAGGATTTTTGTTTTCTTGACATTGCAATCCACACCTAAGGCTGTGCTCTTTGGTATTCATCAGTAAATGTTTTAAGTTCTCTTCAGTTTCAGCAAGGAAATTTGTATCATCTGCATATCTCAGGTTGTTAATAAGTCTTCCTCCAATCCCGATTCCATGTTTTTCTTCATAGAACCCAGCTTCTCGTATTATTTGTTCAGCATGCAGGTTGAATAAGTATGGTGAAAGAATACAACCATGTGTCACACTTTTCTTAATTTTAAACCATTCAGTGTTTTCATGTTCTGTTCGAACAACTGCCTCTTGTTCCAGGTGCAGATTCTTCATGAGCACAATTAAGTGTTCTGGAAGACTCATACTTTGCAATGTTGTCCATAACTTGTCATGATTAACACAATTGAAAGCCTTTGTGTAGTCAATAAAGCACAGGTAAACATCAGTCTGATATTCTCTGCT
>NW_006408750.1:4712436-4713020 GCF_000296735.1 Chrysochloris asiatica
TGATGTGGAGATATGGAGGGAGAGGGGCTGTGTGCTGGCGGCCGAAGGGCAGGCTTGCAGATTATACTCTTTGGTTGTGTAAATGGTTATATATTTCTGAGTGTTTCGGTGTGCATAAAACAAACAAACAAACAAAAACACCCCCCCCCACACACACACACACAAAACCCTAGAGTGAATGGAAGCAAATGCAGCTGAATGATGATGCATGGAGTGGATTGTAATCATTGCAATGAAACAATGAAACGAGGTACGATAGGATGAATATAAAACTGATGTTCTCCCATGTAAACTATCACTCAATTAACAATAAAAACTTAAAAATAAATACATACATAAATAAAAGGAGAGAAAAGCAAGTATACAGCAATGATCTGGACAATCTACAAAAAGAAGGGACACAGTGACACGTATTCTTTGAACCTGGTGTGCCTACATGGAGAAAATCCTAGACTCAGGGTAAGATCCACACCAGGACACCTGGAGATTTCTATACTACCAGGAAACAGAAGCAAAAATACAAAAGAGCTTCCTTCAGAGCTGAGAGATAAGAGAGAGAGAAATATATAAAGAGAAAGCCTTTC
>NW_006408750.1:4714835-4716979 GCF_000296735.1 Chrysochloris asiatica
TCTCATGTAAACGATCACTCAATTCACAATAAAAACTTGAAAAAAAAATTAAAAAAAGATAAAACTTCCATAACTGCTCTTTTTTGGGAAGAACTCAGGTCAGCTTCCCTTCCCTTCTAATCACCTTTATTTCTTCTCAGCTACTGATTTTGGCAGAGTCCCTGATAGCCAGCTCCCACTTATGTATCTATATAGTTTGTTCCTTTTCTGGGCTAGGATGTCCTGGTATTAAACTTTACCCAGTTATCTGACCAAGAGATAACAAGCTCTGGTGATCATAGCCAGGCCTACCCACCTGCTAATTCAAACACTGCCAGCTAAGCAGAAGCCCTTTCTGCCAAGCACCTGCTTACAATCATCTTCTCCTGCCAAAGCACCTCTATCCCAGCCCTAGGTTAGCCCTTCACTTGGCAGGTCTGAGACAGACATGGCAGACCAGAATTAGAAGGCAAAATAATTGCATAACAAATAAAGGATCAAAGGCTAGACATACCTACTAGGGGAGAAAACAATTAACTGTTTTCTCAGTCGATTTGCATTATACCAACAAAAGAAAAAGAACAGATTTGACTGATTTTTCTCCATGAATTAGTTGAATGTGTCCAATTGACCAGATAAGCAGATTCAAGGAGGTGAGATTGGGGAATGGGCGGTTTGACCCACAGATGAATTCACAGTAAGTTGTTTTAGATAAAGTGTAAGGTTTGAAATTGGATGATCTGGTACTCTCAGGGATGTAATTACACTGAATGAAAGACAATAGGTAAATTAGGAGTGCACAATGAAATTTTGGAGTGATAGAAATGAATCAAAGGATAAATTGATGAAAAGGGTCATAAACATTTTTCCAGGACACATCATTTTAGAACAGTTGTTGTGAAGTGTCATCGAATAATTTCTGCTTAAGGTTTCCAAGCAGCAGCTGGTGGCTTTGAACCACTAAACTTGTGGTTAGTGCTCTAGTGCTTATCCTATAACACTACACTGGGACTCATATACAGTTGTATTATTTATTTTTTTACATAACCATGGTTATTTATTTAACATCTATGGCATGTGAAAATCTATACTATGAGCACAAGAGTACTATTATCCACTCAAGAACTCTATGACTAATGGGAGAGACAGACAAGCAAAAGAGTAATAGTTAAACAATGTGACCCATAATGTGATAAAAATGTATACAAAATGTTTTAGAAGTGACCTGCTTCTCATAATAGACTTCCACTTTCACTATAAACTAGAAAAGTGAAGAAAAAAATGAATTGTCTGTGTTCAGATACCGTACAACAATCAACAATGAGCTGTGATCCATGAAAGAATGAAAAAAAAGAAAAAGAAAGAAATTTTATGAGCTCATAATTAACCTGCCTTTTTTCCCTGGAGTCACATTTTAGATTACAGTGCTGTGGGACTACAAGCAACATAAAGTGTCTGAGAAGACAGAGATTAGAGACTGGAGAAGCTAGAATTTGCAGAGAAAACTACTGGAAGGAAAGGAGCAATGTAATATAGAGTTCCAGAAATCTTCATTATGGGTACCCTTGAGTTTCTTGCTTACTTCTGAGCTGTACATGCATCATGCATGGGATGAAGCTATAGGAAGCTGGATTGGGGGGTAGTGTGGGAGTGGAGAAGAACAAGTGGGAAACTGTACACTGCAACATTTCCAGAGAGTGCCTGGGGATTGGAGATGTCTACATTCTGTCAACAGAATAGAGACGTTTTTAATCACTCTGAACATTCATTAGAGAAATGAAGAGCTCAATTGAAGAGGAATGGTAATTTAGCCCCAGAGTAAAGTCCAGTTTAAGAACGATTACAAACAACACATACATTTAGATGTAAAGAAACAAAATCTATCTCTATATCTCTATATCTCTATATCTCTATATATCTCTATCTCTATATCTATATCTATATCTATATCTATATATATATATGACAATACATGTATGCTCATAGAGAGATATTTTTGTAGGTATTTGTATATACATACTTGAATGTACCTTCATTATATATTACATCTCAAAGTAATGAAAACAAAAATCTTCACAAATGGACTAATAAGAAAAACCATGTTCAATGGAAAAAAATATTGAAGTTGTTAAGGAATTCATTTAACTTGGGTGCACTGTCATTTC
>NW_006408750.1:4718889-4722788 GCF_000296735.1 Chrysochloris asiatica
GACCCTGTACAGGGTTTCCGAGGCTATAAATGTTTACGGGAGCAGAATGTCTCATCTTTCTCCCGCGGAACAACTGGTAGTTTCAAATTGCTGACCTTACGGTTTGCAGCCTGATTCATAACCACTATGCTACTAGGATGTTATATACTACAGATGAAAAGAACACTGAATATAAAATCAAAATTCGAATGAATAAAGGTAGAGAAATATGAGTGAATAAAGTTTCTATTCTAAGAATATAGAAAAATAAGAGCAAAATAAGTTTAAGAAATGAAATAATGAAAGTAAAATATGAAGTGGAAAACATAACAAATAGAGAAAGTAAGTAAAACTAGAAGTTAACGTTCTGAAAAGTTCAATAAAACTGGTAAACCTCTAGTTATCTGGCTTAAGAAAAATGACAAAATACTAACATTATGAGTGCAAGATGAGGTATCATTAAGTATTATAAATTATAATAAAACATAAAGTATATTATGAACAACTTCATACTCAAGATTATGGAATCTTAGTGATATTATTTCTTGAGAGATACAAATAATCAAAACTGATTTGAATATAAGTTGAAATGACTAACCTTGTATCTATTTAAAAAATCAAACCCATTTTTATCAAGGCAATTTCAACTCGTATTGACACTACAGAATAAAGTAGAATTGCCCTATAAACTTTCCAAAGCTGTACTCTTTAAAGAAGCAGAGTGCAATTTCTTGTCTCCAGCTGTGCTGCAGGTGGGTTCAAACTGTCCAACTTCTGGTTAGTTTTTGGTTAGCAGGCACTTTACCACTGTGCCATCAGGGATCTTTCATTCTTTATTTATGTTAAGTGTCATCAAGTTGGTTACGACTCATGTACATCCATGTACAGGGCTCCAAGGAGTGACTGGTAGCTTTAAATTGAACATCTTGTAGTTAGCAATCCAGTGCTTAGCCTAAAGTGCCACACCAGGACCAGTATCCAATATTGGTGGTGTGCTGTGAGAAGGTTCTGACTCAGAGCGACCCTGTATAGGGTTCCTGAGGCTATAAATGTTTATAAGAACAAAAAGCCTTATCTTTCTCCCATGGAACCTCTGGTAGTTTTGAACTAGCTGACCTTGAGGTTAGCAGCCTGACTCATATCCACTATATTACCAGAGCTCCTTCCCAATATTTATAAAGGATATTAATTCATAATTAAACCTCACAAAGATATTCCACGCTCAGATGGCTTCAGTGATTAGTTCTTTCAGAAATTTAAAAAATAAAAAATATCAAACCTAGATAACTACTTTATAAAGTAGAAGAGAAAAACTTTCTGTTTCATTTTTTGAGGCCAACATTACTAGTATATAAAATCACATAGAGGTGTCACATGAAAACTACATATCACTATCCCTCATGGATGTAAATAAAACATGTTGCTGTTATGCGCCATCGAGTCAATAAAGACTCATAGCGACCCCATGCACAACAGAATGAAACACCACCTGATTCTGCGCCAACCTCACAATCAGTGCTACATTTGAGCTCACAGCTACTGCCACTGTGCCAATCCATCTAGTTGGGGTTTTCTTTAATCACTGTTCAATTTTCACATGCATATGAGGTTATTGAAAATACTATGTCTTGGGTCAAGAACAGCTTAGTCTTCAAGCTGACATCTTTGCTCATCAACACTTTAAATAGGTCTTGTGCAGCAGATTGCCTAATGTAATATGTCATTTGGTTTCTTGACTGCTGCTTCCATGAGTGTTTATGGTTGAGCTGAGCAAAATGAAGTCTTTGATAACTTCAATACTGTCTTCATTTATATGGATATAAATTAGTGGTCCAATGGTGAGGATTTTTGTTTTCTTTACATTGAGGTGCAACCCATACTGAAGGCTGTGGCCTTTGATCTTCATCAGAAAATATTTTAAGTCCTCTTTGCTTTTAGCAAGCAAGATTGTATCATCTGCATATTACAGACTGTTGACGAGTCTTCCTTCAATCCTGATGCCATGTTTTTCTTCATATAATTCAGTTTCTCTGTTTATCTGCTCACCATACAGATCTAATAAGTATGGTGAAAAAATACAACCCTGGTGCACATCTTCCCTTTTTTAAACCATTCGGTGTTCTATTGTTCTGTTCAAACATCTGCCACTTATAAACTTAGCAAAATATTATATTAAATAAAACCCAGCATCATGTTATCAAAATTGTGGAAATTTTATCCTATGAATACAAGTTTGATTTAATATATAAAAATCAATAAGTGCATAATTTCCCATAGTAATAGAACAATGAGAAAAGCATCATCATTCTAATGTTGTTGTTAGGTGCTATGGAGTCAGTTCCAATTTATATAATCTTATGTACAACAGAAAAAAACACTGTCTGGTTTTGTGCCATCCTAAAAAGTGTTGCTATATTTGATCCCATTGTGGTAGGCACTGTGTAAATCCATCTCATTGAGGGTCTTCCTCTTTTTCACTGATCCTTCCCCTTACTAAGGTTGATGTCTTTTTCAAGGGATTGATCCCTTCTAATAACATTTCAAAATACATGATACAAAGTCTTGCCATCCTTGCTTCTAAGGAGCATTCTGACTGTACTTCTTCCAAGACAGAATTGTTTTTTGCTTTGGCAGTCCATGGTTTATATAAGATTATTTGTCAAAGCTGTAATTCAAAGACATAAATTCTTTAGTCTTTATCATTTACTGTCCAGCTTTCCCACACAGATAAGGCAATTGAAAATACCATTGTGACTTGAGTCTGGTGCACCTTCATCTTCAAAGTGACAGATCTGGCCTGTGCCCAAAATAAGGAAATTGAATTTTTTTAAAACTATGTCTGCAGTCTGAAATTGATCATTTTAGTAGATGCAAAAAAAAAAAAAATCATTTGGAAAAAATCAAAGTAAGTCAAAAGTAAAAAACAAAAATCCCTCAACACTTAGAAATCAAAAATATACTTTCAATCTGATGACGAATATCTGTGAAAATCTATAACTATATGAAACTTAGGTGAAATACTGAACTCTTACTCTAAGAACAGCATCCACTATTATTTGACATTTTCCTGGAGACTCTCAGCAGTGCAGTCATTCAAGGAAAACAAATACACATAGTAAAATTCGATACAAAAATCAAAAGCTGTCTTTATTTATAGGTTACATGATCATTTATATAGAAACTCCTAAAGAATAAACAAGCAAGCTTATCCAAGTAAGATTAAAGATGAGATATAGAAATCAATGTATTTCTATATACAAACAGCAAGTTCATACTACTATTCAAATTTATGAGCCAACCACTAAAGCCAGTGATGATGAAATTGAAAAACTCTAATAATTTCATCAGTCTTAAACTGATCAAATACTTAATCAAGATGAATTGATAATTACTGGTAATTGGAATGCAAAACTTGGAAACAAAGAGAAAGGATCAGTAGTTGGAAAACATGGCCTTGGTGATAGAAACATGCTGGGGATAGTATGGTATAGTTCTTCACGGCCAATCACTTACTGATGGATTTGAATTATGGTGTTGGAGAAGAATATTAAAAGAACCACAGACCGCCAGAAGAATAAACAAATCTGTGTTGGAAGAAGTATATTCAGAATGTTCCTCAGAAAGCAGAATGGGGTGGGCCTTTGTCTCTCATACTTTAGGCATATTATCAAGAGGGACTAGTTCCATGGAGAAGGATATCATGTTAGGTAAAGTGAAGAGTCACCAAAAAAGAGGAACACCTCCAATGAGAAGGACTGACACAGTGGCAGCAACAATTCCTCAAGCTAAACAATTGTGAGAATGACATAGGACCAAGCAGTGTTTTATTCTGTGGTCCATAAGCTTGCTAGAAGCCAGAACCAGCTGGATGGTACCTAAGAACAACAAGCAGCAAATGACTTATCCATTGTAAATAACTT
>NW_006408750.1:4743268-4744868 GCF_000296735.1 Chrysochloris asiatica
TTACACTGAACATCTATGGATTGAATTCACCAGTTAAGAGACAGAGAGTGGCAGAATGGAAAAGAAAACAAGATTCTTCAATATGCTTTCAGCAAGAGACATCTTAGACACAAAGACAAAAACAGACTAAAATTAAAGGATGGAAAAAGTATGCCAAGCTATTGCAATAAAAAAACAAGTAGAAGAGGAAATACTAATCTCTGAAAAAATAAACGTTAAGGCAAAAACCAGCATAATAGATAAAGATGGAGATTATCTAATGATGAAAGGAGCAATTGAACAAGATGCCATTACCATAATAACTATCTATGATCCCAGTGAAAGAGCTTCAAAATATATAAAGAAAATTCTAATAGATTTGAAGAAAGAAATAGACAAATATGCAATAATAGTGGAAGATTTTAACACACCACTTTTGAAAAAGGATAGAATAACCAGAAAGAAACTAGACAAAGACACAGAGGAACTAAACAACACAATCAGCCAACTTGACCTCATAGATGTATATAGAGCATTCAACCCAACAACAGCACAATACACATTCTTTTCCAGTGTATATGGTACATTCTACAGAATAGAACATGTGTTAGCCCACAAAACAAGACTCCATAAATTCACCAGTTCCTGCAACCTCACACATCAATAGCCTGTCTGTTCACTTGACAATTTGGGCTCCTCAGCTCCTGAGACTGCATGAGTGAGAATACTCCAGACTGACCTCCAGATTGGACTTGAAACATACCAGTCTCCACAATTGTGTGAGCCACTTCCTTTGACAGTTGTTAGTTTTATGAGATGTTTCAGTGTATTTCGGAACCCTGAAGTGTGAGGGAGGGGAAGAGTGGTGATTGTTATAAAAAATTATGGTGTGATTAAGCATGTTGGAAAAAGTTGAATATTTGGGATATCTTTAACTTCCTCTTACTAAGGACCAGCCTTTCCCTGATCTTTCTAAAAGAAATTATTAATGCAAACACTAACTAAATACCTCACTTAAAAGAAAAGAGCATAAGGGATTTTTTCTGGAAAGCAGAAAGAGCTAAGGATTCAGCATATAAATTGTTTTGTGTAAAGATCTTTATCCAAAACCAGTTGGTAAAAAGGAAACTGCTAATATGGTATCTTATTTACCTTTCATAAGGGAGAAAAATAAATTTTCTGCCTTTTAACTACAATAAGAGGCAAGAACTTTAAAAAAATACATGTTTACAATAACTTTTGGGAAAAAGCTTTGAATATCTTTACTGCTATGTATACACAGTGGCATCTTTCACACAGTTTGCCAACAAAAACCTCATGATGCACTCAATTGTTTTATCTCCATTTGTAGTTGTTTATAGTAAGAAAAATGTAACTGAGGGGTTAAATTGAAAAATAATAGAATATTAAGCCAAAGATTTTACTGTACATAAATTGCTGGAAGTACTACTAAGTATTTGTTGAAATAGTCAATCTAAGTTGTGGTGTAAAGAGACTGTGTTTGATATTTAATAGGTATCAAAATAAAAGCCAAAGTATCACAATCACAATTTACCACATGTAACTGTTCCAAATGTCACCATGTTCTTCAACAAGAGACTAGGGATTCATATTTTGACTC
>NW_006408750.1:4745719-4750893 GCF_000296735.1 Chrysochloris asiatica
ATATTCTTCTCCAACATCGTAGCTAAAGTACATCAATTCTTCTATGGTCTTTTTTATTCACAGCCCAACTTTTGCATGCATATGAGGTTATTGAAAATACTGTGGCTTGCTTGGGTCAATTGTCTTAGTCCTCAAACTTACATCTTTACTCTTCAACACTTTCAAGTGGTCTTGTGCAGCAGATTTTCCCAATGCAGTATGTCGTTTGACTTCTACTTCCATGAATTCTGATGGTTGTTCTGAGCAAAATGAAGTCTTTGACAATCTCAATAATTTCTCCATTTAGTGCAATGTTATTTATTGGTCCAGTAGTGAGGATTTTTGTTTTTGCAAGCCATTTCAAAGGCTATGGTCTTTGATCTTCATCAGTAAGTATTTTAAGTTATCTTTGCTTTCAGAAAGTAAGGTTGTATCACTTACATATTGCAAGCTGTTAATGAGTTTCCCTCCAAAACAGATGCCATGTTTTCTTCATATAATCCATATGCTTGGATTATTTGCTCAGCATACAAATTAAATAAGTATGGTGAAATAACACAACTCTGGTGCACACTTTTCATAATTTTAAACCGTTCGGTGTTCACTTGTTCTTTCCAAACAGCAGACTTTTGGTCTATGTACAGGTTCCTTATGAGCATAATTAATTGTTTTGGAATACTCATTCTCACAATGCTGTTAATAGATTGTCATGATACATAACATTCAAAAGCCTTTGCATAGTCAACAAAGCAGACAAACATCTTTATGGTATTCTGAGTTTTCAGCCAACTTTCATCTGATGTCAGTAATGATTCTTTCATTCCACATCCTCTTCTGCGTCCAGCTTGAACCTCTGGAAGTTCTCTGTCAATGTATGCTTGCAGCTGTTTGTGGATTATCATCATCAAAATTTTACGTGTGTGAAGTATTAATGATATTGTCCAATGGCTTTTGCATTCTGTTGAGTCACCTCTCTATGGAATGTGCACAAATATGGATCTCTTCCAGTCAGTTTGCCAGGTAGTTGTCTTCCAAATTTTTGGTGTAGATGAATGAGTGCTTCCAGTGCTGCATCAGTTTGTTGAAAGATTTCAATTTGTATTCCATCAATTCCTGAAGACATGTTTTTTGTCACTGCCCTCAATGAGCCTTATACTTCTTCCTTCAGAATCATTGGCTCTTGATCATATGCTACCTCTTATGATGGTTGAACATCAACCATTTCTTTTTGGTACAGTGACTCTCTATTCCTTCCATCTTCTTTTGATACTTTCTGCATCATTCAATATTTTGCCCAAAGAATCCTTCAATATTTCAAGTTGAGGCTTGAGTTTTTTCTTCAGTTCTATCAGCTGCAGGAAAGCTGAGCCTGTTCTTCCCTTTTGGTTTTCTAGCTCCAGGTCTTTGCACATTTAATTATAATATTTGACTTTGTATTCTTGTGATTCCTTTGAACATTTCTATTCAGCTCTTTTACTTCCTCATTTCTTCAATTTGTGTATTGTTGTTGTTGTTAAGTGCCGTCGAGTCGGTTCCGACCCATAGCGACCCTGTACAGGGTTTCCGAGGGTGTAAATCTTTACGGGAGTAGAAAGCCTCATCTTTCTCCCGCGGAGCGGCTGGTAGTTTCGAACCGCTGACCTTAATGTTCGCAGCCCGATTAGTAACCACTACGCGAGGGTAAATTTCAGAGTGTCTTCTGACATCCATTTTGGTCTTTTCCTTCTTTCGTGTAATCTTAATGATGTTTTGCTTTCTTCCCATATGATGTTTTTGGTGTCATCCCACAACTCTTCTGGTCTTTTTTCTTAAGTGTCTAATGCATCAAATATGTTGTTCATATGATCTCTTAATTCATTTGGGATATATCAAGGTCATATTTAGGCTCTTGTGGACATGTTTTAGTTTTCTTTAGTTTCAGCCTGAACATACTTATGAGCTACTGATGGTCTGTTCCAGTCTGCCCCTGGCCTTATTTTAGCTGATGGTATGGATATTTTCCACCGTCTCTTTGCACAGATGTAGTCAATTTGATTTCTGTGTGTTCTGTCTGGTGAGGTACATGTGTATAGCTGTATTTTATGTTATTTAAAAAATATGTTTGCAATGAAGAAGTCATTGGTCTTGCAAAATTCTGTCATGCGATCTCCAGCATCATTTATATCACCAAGGCCACATTTTCCAACTACTGATACTTTCTCTTTGTTGCCAACCTTTGCATTCCAAATGCCAGTAATTATCAGTACATGTTGATTGCATGTTTGATCAATTTCAGACTGAAGAAATCGGTAGAATTCCTCAATTTCATCTTCACTGGCTTTAGTGATTGATGCATAAATTTGAATAATAATTGTGTTAAATGGTGTTCTTTGTAGGTGTATGGATATCATAGACAGCCTGTTACTTCAAAATAATTTATCTAGAAGCGCCATAATAAATAACTAGCTGTACTTTAGTGTTCATTTTGATAATAGTAATGCTGCCCAAATACTACCAAAACAAGAATTATTCAGCGTACTTTTTCATCGACCTATAAAAAAGAAAAGATGAAAGTTGTCAAGGTGTTCATTTTACTTGGATTCATGTCAATGCAGGAAAGAAATCAAATGGTGTACTGCATTGGGCAGATCTGCTAAAAAAATCCCTCTTAATATTGTTAAACAAATAAGATTTGATTTTGAGGGCTAAGGTTGGTCTGATCTAAGCCATGGTATTGTAATAGGTTCACAAGTGTGTGAAATCTCTATAAAGAAAAAGGAATCTTGAGTAAGAACTGATGAATTAGAATTATGGTGTCCACAAAAAATATTGCAAGTGTCATAAACTTCCAGAATAAGAAACAAATTTGTCTTGCAAGAAGTACAACCAGTGTGCTTCTTAGAAGGGAGGTTGGTGTGACCATGTCTTACATACTTTGGATAGCTCATTAGGATGAACGGGACTCTGAAAAAGGACATCATGGTTAGGAAAACAGAAGGTCATGGAAAAATAGAAAGACTCCCCAAAGAGATGGATTTTCACAGTGGCTGCAACAATTGCCTCAACTAAAATAACAATTATGAGAATCGTGTAGAACTAAGCAATATTTTGTTGAAAGTGATTATATGACACTTACCATCAACAATTACACACACATATGCATGAATAGTGTTTGTATAACAGATGAAACGTGCATCAGATTGATAAATAGTACCAATGCCATTTTCTTTGTTGTGGTATTATACAGTTGTTACTTGACGTTCACTCAATTTCGACTCAATATGACCCCATGTGACAGAGAATATGGTATAGAGTAGCCTCAGATGTTTTCTGGGCAATCTTTATGGGGACATATTGCCAGATCTTTTACCCAAAAAATGAATGAGCAGATTTTAACTGCCAATATTTTGGTTAGCAGCCAAGCACTTAACTATTGCACCACTAGAGCTCTTTTGTACTGTATTTTAGCTCTGCAAGATATTACCATTGCAAGGAAACTGGGGTAGATATGTTAAATTTCTCTATGTTATTTATTACAACTGCATGTGAATCACAATTATTTCAAAATAAAGATTTACAAAATAGCACCTAAAGGGTCTTAAAGTGTATATTTTTGGAATCCTTGTGTGGCACTGTAGGACTGCTAATCAAAAGACTGGTCATTTAAACCCAAGAGCAGTTCCTCAAAACCACTATAGAGATTTTTTATAAATTGAAACTGTCTCAAAGTCACTTATCAACAACACAAGTGTATTTTTAATCTCTTAGATTGTTGGAAGACCCTACAAACTATTTCTTAGTGGCTAGGACCAGAGATAGAATCATTGGGATGAATGACTCATAGTTATGACCAATGTAACATTGCTCAATACTTTTTTATTCATATTTACATTCAATACCTACTCTGTGCCAGATACTATCAAAGGCATGGTAAACAAAACTTAAAATATCCATGCTGTCATTGAGTTTGTAATCTAGCAGAATAGATATTTATATTGAAAAAACAGAAAGTTAATAGTAGGGACAATGATAACAGAGTTCTGAATAATCACAGCAATACCTGAAATGTTTTCTAGCTAAATTTTCATAAACCATTTATTTACTTTTGTAAGCTTTGCTTTTTTTCATTTTCTATTGTAAGCTTTTGTAGCTATTCCCAGCAAAGAATAAAAATCATGGTCAGATGGAAGGTGAGAGTTGATAAATTAGGTAAATGGTTTTAGGTAGTTCTGATAGGGTTATAATGCAAAAGCAGTAGCATTTGTGATATTCTGGTTCCAGAGTTGGATTTAAAGATCAAAATGTTCTAGTCTCACTAAGAACCATAATATATTAAGCTGTCAATTGGCATGCTAAAATGAATAATTTGTCTCCAAATGCCCAGGTTGCTTATTCTTTAATTTTACTTGATTGTTTGTTCAAACAGAAGTTTCTTAGTAATAGTAGTCAAAATGGAATAATTAAACTTTAAAATTATGAGAAAGAGTGAAGGAAGGATGTGTGTTGTTATAAAGGCTTCTGACGACTCATACTTCTAATTATTCAGAACTTATAAAAGACTGAGTCAGTGGATTTTCTATTTTGCTGAAATTGTCATAAAATACTTCTAGAGGAACTTGAATTAGATTTCCCATGTTCACATGAAGATTGTATGAATTATTTTCTGTGCAATTTTGGGCAAGTTATCCAATTTTCTCTGAGAGTAAGATTCTTCTTTGAAAAATAGGGACAATATTAATGTTAAGCATTTGGAGTTACATGACAATGATATAAGAGGTTTAACTTGGTGTCTGGTATCTAACATGAGATCAATAAATAATAGTTAATAATATTACAATTTCCATTGCAGAAGGTCTAGATTTTGGGCTTTGATATTTTGGAAAGCCAAGTGGTCCAGATACTAAACATCAAAAGTTATCATCTCAAAGTTCAAGTTCAAGTCAATAAATTTCACTCCTTTATTGAGGAGGTTATTCATGCACACAACATAAATCCAATTAAATAAAAGTAAATTAATACAAAACAGGAGACAGTCTAAGTGCTCATCAATGGAAGAATGGATAAAAAAAACTTTGGTACAGACATACAATGGAATACCTTGGGTATTCCTTGAAGAATGCTACCTTGAAGAATAACAATGAAGCTACAAACCACTGCATAACATGGATGAACCTTGAAGGCATTTTGCTGAGTGAAATCAGTCAGTCACAAAAGGA
>NW_006408750.1:4751457-4752352 GCF_000296735.1 Chrysochloris asiatica
ACCCTCAATGAGATGGATTGGCCAAGTGGCAGCATTGATGGACTCAAGCGTGGCAGCAATAGTGAGGTTGGCCCAGGATCAGGCAGTGCTTTGTTCTGCTGTGCATAAGGTCACTATGAGTCAGTACCAATTCAATGGCACCTAACAACAATGCTCAGCCTTGGAACAATTAGGATTTATGATACAGAAATCAAGGCATAGTATGAATGAGTAAAAGATGTTAATATGCTTGAGTATCTTATGGATATTAGCACCTTTGCCTATTATTTTAAAATATATACTTGAGTGGGATAGAAAGGAATATCAGGAAACATGATTACGGAAAGTTTTTAAGCCCATCTTCAGCCTGGATGGAATACCTAAAAGCGGTTCTATAACTTGTCCAGTGAAATAGGCTTCTTGTGGAGCTTTTGTAGTGTATAGGATCTCAGGTGGAATTCTGAACCTCATCCAGAACCTTTTGCTGTGGGACGTTCCCACTTGAAAGGACATGCAGACCAGCCCTGACTGGCTAGAGAAACCGAATATACTTTTTGAAAGACCAGCAGGAAAAAACAAAACACAAAACAAAACCAAGAAAAAGCAAAAACAAAATCGCAGTCTGCTTGGCTATTACAAGAAAAAGCAAGCTGTTCACCAGGGAGCCATCAATGCATGCAATAAAGTCCCCTCAGGCCAAGTCCCCCCCAAAAAACAACAACAACAACAACAACAACAACAACAACAAAACCTGAAACTCAAAGGGAATACATGAGCAGTCATGTTAGCTCTCTGGTGATTGTGCTGGTCTACATGTGAGTAGAATTGGGGAAAGGCAGTAATGAGCTGAGTTCCACCACATTTCATAAACTCCTGTCAACTTTGAAATGAAAGAGATGTGAAAGATCTGGTTAGT
>NW_006408750.1:4754628-4758648 GCF_000296735.1 Chrysochloris asiatica
TTCTTTAAGAAGTGGGTGTACTTTTCCGAAAATTTCCTGGGTAATGTCATTTTTGAGTTTTATGTCAATCATTGAGCCAATGACTGCCAGGCAGAACTCATTTTTTCCTTGGTCAGACTTTGTTTACTTGCCCTTACTGCTGATGGAGTACGATAGTCCTCAAAGATAGGGAGTAGTGGCAGAAGTAATAGCAAGAGCCAAGAATATGTTCTCAGAAAGGAATGTAAGTGCCTACAGAGAAGTGGACAACTGTTTATCATTGGTGCCCAGGAATGAATTAGAAGACTAATGAGACATGATGTTGGAGGGGCAGTATGGGACCAAAATATGCAAAACTGCTAGGCCAAGTATTTTTGGATTTTTGTAGGTAATAGAAAGTCTTTATAATTTTAAGTTGGAGAAATTAGTATGTGTTCTATGGAAATTAGTTTGGTCACAAATTTGAAAATGCATTGGAGTAGGGGATATTAGTGGCATAGATTCTAATTTGACACTCTTGCTAACCTTGAAGTGAGAAGTAATTGACAGATTCGATTGTTCTTTGTAATAATGATTATAAAACAAAAGTAGTGAACAATCCAATAACCATTTATATTAGACTTCACAACTTGTAGAATCATTCTTCAGTTTGTTTTTGTTTAGTTTTTGTGCATATCTTTTTTTGGAGGGGGCATTTCTGACAAATTAGTTTTGATTAAAGATTTGTTTAAGAAATATTCATTAGCTCTTGTGTGACAAATGCTACTCTATGTTGTTTGGGATTTGAAGAAAAAATAAAAGGCAGATGCCCTTCTTTTAAGCTTTAAGCAAAACATGAGAGATAAAACATAGATTCACTAAATAATCAGGTAAAAATATAAGAGGGACTCTGTCCTGTGTTCTTTATACAGCCTTTATTGCTAGCATGGTACCACTGTGCACATGGCAGGTGGTCAGAAAAAATGTGACGGAAGATGGCCAAAATGTCACTATGTTTCACATGGAAATTATCCATTTGCAGCTGCACTTAGAAGATTAATGAGTAAATGGGTGTACATAGAAAACATCTAAATGACTATTATATTTTTGCATTTGGAAACTGCTGGTGACACAGACCCACACCATCTGTTGGCTTGGCAGCTGTGACAGTTGACAACATCACTTAACAGAGAAGCCAAGATTCACTTTTGGGATTATAAATGTACAATTAAGCATGACTGAGAGATCTTGTGAATGTAGATATAGTGGCAAGTCTAAAATTGACTTTTATGATATTGGTGCCTATTCACAGATTGAAATCCCCCCTCAGCACAATCTTCTCATTTCTCTTCACCCAAGGTTCTCAAGCCTTTCTTATCTAGGTTCTTGAGTCTTCTTACTCAGCTCATCCTCTTTATCATGGAATTCAGGGTATGACACAGTAAGAGAAGCACTGGATTGCGAATCACAACATTGGTAGTTCAAACCCACCAGCCACTCCTCAGAAAACACAAATAGGGTCATTCTGAGTCAGAACTGACTTGATGGCATATAAAAACACCACAACCATATATACTTCATCTCCTTCATCCCCTACTAAATCTAATCTGCCAACCTCCTGTTCTGAATAAATGAAATTCTAGATTTTCTAAAACATACAAGTTACCATTTATGCTAAGAAAATTTGTGTGAAGTTGCCAATTGTTTCTATTCTTATCTCATGTAGACTTGACAATAAGACTGTATGTCTCAATCCTTTTTCTACAATTCTGATATCAAAATAAGATTCTGAAAAATCAAACAATTTTGTAAAACGTTGATGGTGTTTCTGTTAGTTGTTGTCATTGTGATCCACAGGACTTTGATTAGTTGATTTTCAGAAGTAGATTACCTGGTCTTTCTTCCTACTCTGTCTTAGTCTATAAACTGCTAAAATCTATTTAACATATTAGCAACATTCAAGCTTCCAATGACAGACAATGGTTGTGTTTGAGATGCATTGCCCAAGAGTCAAAACTGGGTTTGTAATCCACTTGGTAGCAAGATTTTATGTAACTTGATCTCGTTTGTTGCAATACCTTAACCTGAACTGACCTGGTTTGTTTTCTGGCTTTATTTATTCCCCTTAATGGATATATATTAATATTTCACCAAAGAAAGATATAATTAAAGATGGTGCCCTCAAGCCTGATTCGTAACCACTAAGTTACCAGAGCTCCTTAGAGCTACCCTATAGGACAGGGTATAATTGCACCATAGAGGAGTTTCCAACCTTTGCAGAAGCTGACTGCCATGCCTTTCTTCCATAGAGTAGGTTTTGGTTTTGAACTGCCAACTATTGTTTCATTAGTAACCAAGTGCTTAACCATGATGCCATTCAAACCACACTCTCATTCTTAGAATTTGTAGGACCCTTCTCATTACTCATTCTTGGTCATATTCTACCCCCAAACCCCTTTTCCCTCCACAAGGACACCCACTTTCACATGCTTGATATATGACCCTGGATACATAGATATTCTGATAAAACATGATTATAAAATAAAATAAAGATAATGTATTTTTCCAAATAATTTAAAACCTAACATGTTTACAATGAAGTTAATTTCTAATATTTTAAACCACTTCTATATTTAAAAAAATTATTCATATATATTTATTCTGTTATCTCTGTTTCACATTCTCCATAATGAGCATCCAGCACATATTATTTTTCCAAATCTCAACTGATGTACTTTGCCAATTCAGAATTTTTCTAATTATTCTTGCTTGTTTATTTTTCTATTTAGATTTTTGGAATTAGATTTTCTAGTCTCCCTTTGCTACCAATGAAGTTGTTTTGCCTTGTTTTATTATGAAAAATGGATGTCAGAGGTGGATCTGAAACTTGTTTTCCAGTGTAGAGATGCTAAAGAAAATGGAAAAACAATGAGGAGATAAAAAAGATGAATAGAAAATTTAAGGGCAGCCTGAGAAAACAAAGTCAAATATTATAAAGACCTGGAGTTAGAAAGTCAAAAGGGAAGAACACACTCAGCATTTCTCAAGCTGAAAGAACTGAGATAAAAATCCAAGCTTCAACCTGCAATATTGAAGAATACTATGTATAAAATCGGGCTGCCAACCTTAAGGTCAGCGGTTCGAAACTACCAGCTGCTCCGCGGGAGAAAGATGAGGCTTTCTACTCCCGTAAGGATTTACACCCTCGGAAACCCTGTACAGGGTCGCTATGGGTCGGAACCGACTCGACGGCACTTAACAACAACATGTATAAAATAATGAATGCTACAGAAAGCATCAAAAGAAGATGGAAGGAATGCACAGAGTCACTGTACCAAAAAGAAATGATAGATGTTCAGAAATTTCAAGAGGTAGCATATGATCAAGAGTCAATAGTACTGAAGGAAGAAGACGAAGGTGCACTGAAGGTATTATTGGCAAAAAACAAGACTCTGTGAATTGATCAGATACAAATTGAAATCTTTTAACAAACTGATGTGGCATTAGAGACACTCACTCATCTAGGCCAATACATTTGGAAGACAGCTCCCTGGCCAACTGACTGAAAGAAATCCATGTTTGTGTCCATTCCAAAGTGAAGTGACCCAACAGAATGCGGAGATCATCAAACAATATCATTGATATCGTATGTCAGTAAAGTTTTGCTAAAAATAATTTTTAAATGGCTACAGCAGTACATTAGGGGCTCTGGTAGCGTAGTGCTTACAAATCGGGCTGCGAACCTCAAGGTCAGTAGTTCGAAACTACCAGTTGTTCCGCGGGAGAAAGATGAGGCTCTCTGCTCCCAAAAAGATTTCCAGCCTCGGAAACCCTTGTACAGGCTTGCTATGAGTCAGAACCGACTCCACAGCACTTCACCACCACCACCACAGCAGTATATTGACAGGGGACTGCCAGAGGTTGAGGTCAGATTCTGATAGGGACATGGCTGGATCATGGCTGAAAACAGATACTACTAGAAAGATGTTTACCTATGCTTTATTGATTACACAAAGGTTTTCTATTGTGTGGATCCTGACAAGCTGTGGACAACATTGCAGA
>NW_006408750.1:4758918-4765271 GCF_000296735.1 Chrysochloris asiatica
AACAGATCTATTGGTTCTTTTGGCTGTCCATGGCACTTTTAGTATTCTCCTCCAACACCACAACTCAAGGCATCAATTCTTCTACGATCTTCCTTATTCACTGTCCAGTTTTCATATCCATACGAGGTTATTGAAAATACCTTGGCTTGGGTCAGGCACACCTTAGTCCTCAAGCTTACATCTCTGCTCTTCAACACTTCAAAACGTTCCTGTGCAGCAGATTTACCCAATGCAATATCGTCTGACGTATTGCAGGCAATGAGTGTTCTGGAATACTTAATTGTGCTCATGAGGAATGTACACATAGACCAAGAGGCAGTTGTTGGAGCAGAACAAAGGGACACTGAATGGTTTAGAATCAGGAAAGGTGTGTGCCAGTGTTGCATTTTTTCTCCATATTTATTTAGTCTGTATGCTGAGAAAATTATCCAAGAAGCTGGATCTGATGAAGAAGGTTATAGCATCAAATTTGGAGGAAGACTCGTTAACAACCTAGGATAATAAATTAATACCTCCATTTATTTCTGATTTTAACTAAAAATTCAGATGATACTACCTCGTTTTCTGAAAGCTTTCTGCTTGTTTTTAAGTGCCATCAAGTCAGTGTCAGTGCCCTGTATGTGGTTTTCAAGGAGAAGCTGGTGAGCTTGAACCAACGACCTTGTACTTCAATCCAACTTTTCAGTGCAGGAAATTAGCCCACAGTACTACACCAGGGTGCTTTCTGAAAGTTTGTTGTTGTTGTTATGTGTTGTGGAGTCGGTTCCGACTCATAGCAACCCTGCACAGGGTTTGCGAGGCTGTAAGTCTTTACGGGAGCAGAAAGCCTCATCTTTGTCCCGAGGAACAGCTGGTAGTTTCAACCTACTGACCTTAAGGTTCACAGCCCAATTTGAAACCACTATGCTACCAGAACTCCTTTTCTGAAAGTTAAGAGGACTTAAAAATACTTAAAGATCAAAGATCACAGCCTACACTATGGGTTGCACCTAAATATAAAGAATACATAAATCCTCACCATTGAAGCGATAATGGTAATGATAAATGGAGAAAAGATTACGTTGTAAAAGACTTCATTTTTCTTGAATCCACCATCAACACTCATTAAAGCAGCAGTGTAGAAATGAAATAACTCATTGCATTAAGCAAATCTGCTCCACAAGGCTTCTTTAAGGTGTTTAAGAGCAAAGATGTCAGTTTGAAGACTAAGGTATGCCTAACCCAAATCATAGTATTTTCAATAACATCATATACATGTTAAAGTTGGACAGTGAATAAGGAAGACCAAAGAAGAATTGATGCATTTGAATTATAGTGTTGGAGGAGAATATTAAAAGTACCATGGACTGCCAGAATAACACACAAATCTGTGTTGGAAAAAGTAAAACCAGAATGCTACTTAGAAGGCAAGATGACCAGACCTTGTCTCTCATACTTTGGCCATATTAGAGGAGGAATCCAGTCCTGGAGAAGGACATCATGCTTGGTAAAGAGAAGAGTCAGAGAAAATAGGGAGACCTCAATGAAAAGGATTGTCATATTGGTTTCAACAATGGGTTCAAGGATAACAATGATTGTAAGATTGACACAGGACCAGGTAATGTTTCATTCTGTTGTGAATAGAGTAGCTCTGGGTTGAATCTGACTCAATGGTACCTATCAACAACAACATTATTAATTTGGTTACATTTATCAGTTGATTTTTTTGGTGGTGGTTGCATGTTATTGATTTGGTTCTGAATCAAACCCTGTGTAGGGTTTCTGAGACGATAAATCTTTGTTGTTGTTAAATACCGTGGAGTTGGTTCCAACTCATAGTGACCCTGAACAGGGTTTCTGAGGCTGCAAATCTTTACAAGAGCATAAAGCCTCATCTGACTCTTGGGAAGTGGCTACAAGATTACAGATCCTGACCTTGTGGTTGGCAGCTCAACTTGTAACCTACTAGCCCCCAGGGTCCTTATAAATTGATTCAGAAAACACAAATATAATGATGTGTTTTCATTTAAAAAAACAAAGGGTCCCTGTAGTAAAACTCCTCCCTTATTTTCTTGTTATTAATTGTCTTCAAGGCAGTTCTGATTCATAGTAGCCCTATGTGGGTTATCGAAAGTGTGGCCCAGTAGGTTTAACTTGCCAACCTTGAGATTACCAATCCAGTGCTTAGCCTCTAGCACCATGTCTAGACTCCTATAACAACCCCGAAGACCCTTTAAATGTATCTCCTAAATCATCCTGCACATTTATTTGTTCCTAGATATAAAATATACTTTTGTGGGCTAGGGGAGTCACATCTATTCCCCTATTATAATTTCTAAAGTGTTTGCATATATAAAGACTATTGAATCCTTTGCAAAAATATCCTCTGCAAATAATGGTAATTTTACTTTCTTCCTTTTTTTTATTTTTAAATTTGCATTTCTAGCCTTTTGTTTCTTTTTTCCTTTTCCAAATGGTGTTTTTAATCCACCAGAATGATGTTGAATCATGGTGCTGATGGTGGTTTATTCTTTATTTTAACTAAAAATTCTTCCTCACTATGTAATACATTGACTTTGGGGTTGAGAAGGACATATTTTTATCATGGCAGGTACTAACTAGTAACTTATATCTCTGATATAGAAAGGTGTGTGACAGGGTTATATTCTTTTATCATACTTATTCAACCTGTATGCTGAGCAAATAATCCAAGAAGCTGGGTTATATGAAGAAACAACATGTCATTAGGATTGGAGGAAAACTTATTAACAACCTGCAATATGCAGATGATACAACTTTGCTTGCTGAAAGTGAAGAGGACTTAAAATAGTTACTGATGAAGGTCAAAGACCACAGCCTTTGGTATGGATTGCATCTCAATGTAAAGAAAACAAAAATCCTCACCACTGGACCAATAAACAATAGAGAAAAGATTGAAGTTGTCAAGGACTTCAGTCTTCTTGGATCAACTATCAACACTCATGGAAGCAGCAGTCAAGAAATCAAACGACATATAGCATCAGGCAGGTCTGCTGCACAAGAGCTTTTTCAAGTGTTGAAGAGCAAGGATGTCAGCTTGAAGACTCAGGTATGCCTGACCCAAGCCGTGGTATTTTCAATAACCTCATACGCATGTGAAAGCTGGACATTGAATAAGGAAGACCATAGAAGAATTGATGCTTTTAAGTTACGGTTCTGGAGGAGAATGTTGAAGGTGCCATGGGCTGCCAAAAGAACAAACAGTTCTGTGTTGGAAGAAGTGCAGCCAGAGTGCTACTTGGAGGCCAGGATGACCGAACTTCATCTTTCATACTTTGGACATATTGTGAGGAGGGACCAGTCACTGGAGAAGGATATCATGTTTGCTAAGGTGAGGGTCAGAGAAAAAGAGGAAGACCTCTTGTGAGATGGATTGGCAAAGTGGCAGCATTAGTGGGCTCAAATGTGTCAACCATTGTGTGCTTGGCCCAGGACCAGGCAGTGTTTCGTTCTGTTGTACATAGGGTTGCTATGATTCGGTGCCAACTTGATGGCACCTAACAACAACAACAATATTAAGAAAGAATTTTAAATTTTGTTAGATGAATTTTTCAGCATTTATGAAGATTAACAATTTTACTTTTAAGTATGTTGCGTACTTCAAGAATTAGTCTGATATTTAGCTACTCTTAGGTGTAGTGGATTAAGCAGCTCTGGGAGCATAGTGGTTAGGAGTAGGACTACCTCAAGGTTAGCAGTAAAATCCTACCAGCCTTTCCATGGTAGAAAGATGATGCTTTCTGCTCCTGTAGGTTTACTGAACAGCACAAACCATTGCCATCACCAGTGTGGTGCTGTAGGATAAGCACTAGACTGCAAGGTTGATTTGAACTTGAAGGTGGCGGTTCAAACACACCAGTCACTACTCGGAAACCCTGTACAGGGTTGCTATGAGTCAGAACTGACTCAAAGGCACTTAACAGCAACATATATTCCTAAAGTAAACTCCATTTACTCATAATATATAATTTTTTAAATCCATTACTCTATTCTGCCAGCTAATATTTTAGATTTAAAAATAATATTGATGAGTGAATTTGTTTTATAGATCCATTTTTGTCTAAACATTAAATATCAATGCTATATTCATTTCATAAATATATTTAGGAGCTTTTCTTATTTTCCTGTTTTAGGAAACTTTAAAGATTAATTTTTATTAATTTAATATGAGGTAAGACTTCCTTCTAATACTTCTGGGTTTGGTGTTTTGGGAGCAGAAATGTCAGGTCAGCTTGTTCTTGTGCTTTCTCCCTGTTCCTAACTGTGATTTTCTACCAGAAGTAGTTTAATTTGGACCAAGAAGAGTGATTTCTGCCATCTGTTGTCTATGATGGTTAAGGTTCATGGACACATTGTTTTGTTATCTTGTATGCTTAGTAACTTATGACTGCTCACAAGTTGTTGACCTTGGAAAAGTACTTGTGAAAGGTTTCTGAGGCATAGGTTTGATGTTTCCTGTTGCATAAATGCTGTGCTTGGCTTCTGTAGATGTCTATGTAGAGTCCTAATCAGGATTGCCTCAAACAATATTCAAGGCGTTGGAGTCCCTGGTCTACTCAGTTTCTGTGTATCTGAAGGATGGAATAACTTCTGTATCTTTTCTGTTCTGCTTTACTTTCTGTCTCTGCTCAGCAGCGACTCTGTTCTTTCTATGTTTTTCAGTATTTGGGATGGATAAGTGACAAGTGAGGGAATAAGAAGTCTAGATCAGAACTGTCCTTTTTCTGAGTTGCCACTGGAGACCCACCTCAGTACAGGAAGACAACCTTGATGGGCCCTTGGCCTTGACCTTAATGAGCAAAAGTGTATTCTAGAACTGACACACCTATGTTTGTGTTATAAGTAGATACAGTTCAAGCAAAAGTATTTTTGATATTCTGACACACCACTTATCTTTCTAATTGAAAAAATTAACTTGGCTTTTCTAATTCTCAATGTTCTTACATTTTTGGTTTTAATCTGCATTTTACCTACTATTTTCTGATCATATCAGTGAAAAATTTGTTTTGAATAACTGAAAATTATTTACTGAATATTAGACATTTCTTGAATCCATTTTTACTGTTTCTTAATTTCTATTTTTTCTAAAAATTAACAGACTTTATATTTCAGACAAATTTAGGTTTAAAAAAAACTTAAACAGTAAGTACAGTTTTCCTATATACTCCCTCATGCTCATGCCCACAGTTTGTTCAGTTATTGATACCTTGCTTTAGTGTGGTACATTTGTTATAAGTGAAGAGTCAGTATTGACACAGTATTATTAAGTGACGTCCATATTTTACATAAAGTCCTTATGTGTCACCAAAGACTAAGCACTGGAATTCTAACCACAAGGTTGGTGGTTCAAATCCACTAGCTACTCCTCAAAAACCCTATCTGGGTCACTGAGTCAGGCACTTAACAGTAACAACATAGTTTACATTTTGGTTACTTTTTTTTTTTTTTTTTTTACAAATCTATGCATCTTGCCATGTGTAATATTATGTATCCCCTCTTACAATATTATACAGGGTAGTTTCACTGTCCTGAAAATTCCCTCTACTCCATCCATTTTACCTTTTCATAGTTTCTTTGGCAACTACTCGTCTTTTACTCTCTATATAGTATTGTCTCTTTCAAAAACTCATTGTTGCTGTTTTTAAGTGTCGTCGAGTTGGTGCTGATTCATAGTGAACCTGTTTAGGGTTTCCAAGCAGTGGCTGTTGAGTTTGAACTGCCAACCTGGAGCTTCAAACCTACCTTGAGATCCAGTGCTTATCCTACAGTGCCACACAGTATGTAGCAGTTTCACATTGGTTTCTTCACTTACAATATGCATTTAACATTTCTCCATGTTTTTTCATGGCTTAATATCTCATTTCTTTTTATTGATGATATTACATTGTATGGGTGTATCACAGTTTGTTTATTAATTCATCTACTGAAAGAATCTTAATTGCTTCCAGTTTGAGGCAATTATGAATTATTTTCATGTTCCATTGAATCAAATTCAAACTGAAGCTGAAGAAAATGAAAACAAGTCCACGAGAACTAAAATATGACCTTGAATTTATCCCACCTGAATTTAGAGATCATCTGAAGAACAGGTTTGATACATTGAAGACTAGAAGAGTTGTGGGATGACATCAAGAACATTATACATGAAGAGAACATAAGGTCATTAAGAAGACAAGAAAGAAGGAAAAGGTCAAAATGGATGTCAGAAGAGAATCTGAAACTTGCTCTACAGCATACAGATGCTAAAGCAAATGGAAGAATTGAAGAGGTCCAAGAGCTGAACAGAAAATTTCAAAGATCAGCTCGAGAAGATAAAACCAAATACTATAATAAAA
>NW_006408750.1:4772581-4778229 GCF_000296735.1 Chrysochloris asiatica
GGTACTCTTGCCAGGGGGACCTCAATGGAAATGCAGATGGCATCCCTCTTTCAGGTGGGTCTTCGGTGAATGCTGGGTCCCTCAGGCTGGCTATACTTTTTCCAGTACAGATTTGTTAGTTCTGGAAGTCCATGTTACTTTCAATATCCTTCACCAATATCATAATTCAACTGCATACATTTTTCTATGGTCTTCTTTATTCATTGTCCAAATTTCACATGCATATGAGGCTATTGAAAATACCATGGCTTGGATCAGGTACACTTATCTCCAAACTGATATTTTGTTCTTGAACATTTTAAAGAGGCCTCTTGCAGTAGGTTTGCATAATACAATAAACGCATCCTTTGATTTCTTGACTGCTGTTTCCATGAGCATTGATTGTAGACCCAATCACAGTGAAGTCCATGGCAACAAAGAATGGTGGTCTATAACATCTAAGGTAACCTGGATTATCTCCTGTTATCTTCCAGATGTTTTATAATTTTATAATTTACCTCTAGTCTATGATGCTGTGACAAAGTGCATCTACTTATTTTTACTAGACCTTGGTTGTTGTTGTTAAGTGCTGTCAAGTCAGTTCTGGCCCACAGCAACCCTGTATATGGTTTCTAAGGAGTAGCTGGTGGGCTTGAACCACTGGCCATGTGGTTAATAGTCCAGTGCTGATTCTACAGCACCACACCAAGAGTTTACAGGGTAGGACCATGCAAATAGAGTATATGGGACTCTAACTTGGGGATTGGTCAGAGATTACAAGAAGTCGTTTTGCTAGGTTTAAAAAAAGACATCTCAGAAGCAGAAATAGAAGATCTCCAAACAATCAAAAAAAGAAGAGTCCCAGGCAGAGTGTGATATTTCCTGCCTGGAGAAGCAGTATCAGTGATGACAGTGGCACAGAAACACAGAACAATGGTGTTCCTGGTTCACAGAAAGTTAAATACCTTCAGGCAGGAGGCTGATTTTGGGGCATATTTTGAGGCATGACCTTTGGGCATTCATTAAAAGTGGTCAAGGATCTTGTATATGACATTTGTGTGAGCAGGACAGAGGCCCAGGGGTGGCAAGAGTGAGACACTGAGGGGGAAAGAGAGGCATAACTGTAATAAAATGGAGAAGAGGTGTGCCTTACTGGAGAACTGCTGTAGCCTGAGTTGTTTCTTGTTTTAAGCGTATCCTTTTAACTTCCCTGGTGTTGTTGTGTGCCATCAAGTCAGTTCCAACTTCCAGCAATACTCTATAGGGTTTCCAAGAGTGAACAGTTGGTTTGAACTGCCAACCTTGTGATTAGCAATCCAGTGCTTATACTATAGCACCACAACAGTGACTATTCTCTATGAGTTCTGTTTGGCTATAACAACAAATTATTGAACTCAGTAGCAAAATAGAGAGTGTCATGGGAGGGATTTTGGTGTCAGACTAGAATAAAGAATGTTGAAGGTTGGAGTCATATCTGACCACCACCTTAGACTGATGTGGCGTTTGATTCTCAATCTTCCTTGTGAAGCCAGAGGAGGTCATGTGTTGTCTCTGTGACACTTTTGTTGATACATTTTGTGTTGATTTTGTGAATAGTGTGAGTCAGTGTCTAGATTAATTTTTTGCATATGTATAATGCCAGCATTATTTGTTAAAAAGTCTCTCTCTATATATATTCTCAAATGCATAGCCTTTGCTCATTTGTTGAAGATCAATTGACTATACAAGAATGGCAGTTTCATAAAGTTCATGAAAACTTTCTGAAGGTCCCTTGTATTTGCATTTGTGTGGATCTATTTCTTTGATCTTTGTTCTATTTTAGTACCATACTTCTTGGGTTAATGCAGCTTTAGAATAAGTCCTTAATGCTGGTGGTGTCATTCTTCTGGTATTCATCTTTATTATTTGGTTGGCTATTCTGGATCTACTGCCTTTTCATATAAGTTTTATAATCATTTTGGAAAGACCCAAAGAATACCTAAGATTTTGAAAAAATTGTAATGAATTTGAACATTAAGTTGCGATGAACTGATACCTTAATATTGGGTTTCTCTATCCATGGATATAGATGGTGGCTCTGTGAGATATGTGTTGGACTGTTTACAGAACTCTGCAATACAGAAGAAAGATGAAAATAAAATTTTACAGTCTTAGAAAGTCAAAGGAGCAGTTTTACTCTGTCCTACAGGGCTGCTATGAGTCAGGATTGACTCAATAGCATTGGATGTGTCTATGGACATGGTAAACATTCTATTTCTGTCTATCTTATTTGAGTTATTTCATCATAGTTTTATTGTTTTCTTCATATAGACTGTATGCATATTTGCTAGATTTATACTTAAGTATTCCATTCTATTTGGTGCTAACATAAGTGACATTGTAGTTTTAATGTAAAATTCTGATTGTTCATTGTTATAGAGAACAAAACAACTGGCTTTTGTATATTTACTTTGCATTCTATAATCTGGTTATAATCATTTATTATCCCAGGATGATTTTTTTGTTTGTTTGTTTGTTTGTTTTTTAGCATTTGTTTTGTCAATTCTTTGGGATTTTCTCTATAAACAATCATTTCTTCTGCAAACACATTTTCATGCCACATCATTTTTTCTTTTACTCTGTAGGTTTCTAATCTTTATTTCCTAGTTTGTGTTCAGAAAACTAGTGCTTCTTATTTTTACTTTCATTTGTTGTTGCTGCTGTTGTTAAATGCTGTTGAGTTGATTCTGACCCATAGCAACCCTGTATAGGGTTTTCAAGAAGTGGCTAGTGAGCTTGAACCACTGACTTTGTGGTTCAAATGACTTTGCAGTCCAGTACATTAACCCACAGTGCCACACCACTTGTTAGCTCATATGTCATTTAGTTTTAGTGTCTTGTTATCTCTTTTCTGAATACCTGTAATTCTGCTTTAGGCTCATACATCATAGACTCGATTGTTTTCTACGTTTTTCTAAAATTATAATAGATTCAAGACAACATTGAGTAATGCATTTTCTTGGTCCATCATTTGTTTTCCTTATTCCTTAACTCTTGTTTTCTTGTGAAACTTTTGCATAGATCTTGTGCTGGTTCCTTTCTGTTTAATCATTTATGAAATGAGTAAACTTTTCCTGTTTAGGATATTTATTACAGTTTCTATTGGAGAAGAAACTTTGACATATACAAGCTAGCTACAATTTTTGCTCTGACTTGAGATTTTCATTACATATTTCCCCCCATGCTTAAAGGAATGAACATCAAGATATGGGTAGTTTAGAATGCAGTACATTTCCTTGCTTCTAAGGTCTAAGGTTCCAGGTCACCAGCTTCTCCTCAGAAACCCTGTAAAGGGTCACTATGGGTCAGAACTGACTAGACAGCATTTAACAACACCAACACATACATAGACTAATATTTTAGAACATGGCTTGCTTACTAGATGAGTCTGTATGCATAACTTCATTTCCCTGACTCAGAGAGTTGAGCCTCATTTACGAAAGCCTTGGACACAAGACTATTATATTTGTGCACCATTTAAAAGTTTAATACCAACACATCCCTCTCACATCTGCCTTCAGGAGTGTTTTTGGGTAATTGACTTTCTGAAGCCCTATTTCCCTGCACGATTTCCTGCTTTCTCTCCATGATTTTGAAAATCCTTGTGATTTGAGACTTTAACTATCTACTTAG
Organism: Chrysochloris asiatica; assembly: GCF_000296735.1. NCBI lineage: Eukaryota > Metazoa > Chordata > Mammalia > Afrosoricida > Chrysochloridae > Chrysochloris > Chrysochloris asiatica. The sequence continues at coordinate 4,776,233 of NW_006408750.1, forward strand.
CTAGAAATGGAGTGCACACATTCTCTCTGTTGTTTTTAAATGATTTATGAAAGGGAATAGCTGAAATGTTATCTTAATGAAGGCATGTTCAATGCAAAAAAACTGATTAAGAAACATTTTATTTTACTTGCTGCCATGTATAATTTAAATTTATTAAATTATCTTGTATATCTCTCATTTTGAGGACATTGTGGTTTAAGGCCAGCATTTAATAAAATTTAACTGCTGTTTTGGAATATATTAACATTATCATACAGTTTTCATCTTTTGATCTATCAATGAAATGAAATGTATTAACATATATATTTAGTATTAAATCTTCCTTGTATTACTCAGATAAATGGATTTGATAGGATAACAATAAAATAAGAAATATTTGTATTTATTGTGTGCCTGTCAAAATATAGTCAATATAATTACTAAGCACTTTTTATGCATTCTCTTTTATAAAACTCACCACAATCCTATGAGATCAGTACTATTAATATTTTGCATTTGAAGATATGGAAATTTATTGAGGTTAAGTTATATAAGTTCAGTTATATAAGCCTAGTATAAGTGATTAAACCAATTTTGCATATTGACCTGACAGTCCATCATTTTATTTTAATGTACTACCATATTAAAAAAATATATATATATGTACATGTTATAGTTTTTATTCAGCCATATCCTCTTCTCCAATGCATTTAATAAGAATACTAAGCATAAAATGCAAGTCTATTTAACAACATTTTATTCAATATTTTAAACCTACTTTAATATATTAATAGGGTATTGGTATACTAATTATTTTAGCTTTTTAATATGAAACTGTAAAGTTTACAATTCTCCCAGGTTATCTCAGAGAATTGTGGAGGACAGTAGTGGTCCCGGACTTAAATATTTGACAGCTATCATTTATAAAAATTATTTAAATTAAGCACAGTGACTAATTTTGGAAACAGTGATTTAACAAATTTCTGTTATTTTTAATATTGTCATTATTTTCATGCTATTTTTATTTCTTGAAGAGGTTTTGGCAATTTTATTCCAGCAATTATCCACTTTCATTGAAAATTTACAATTTTATACTACCTAGCTCACCAGCTGCTCCTTGGAAACCCTATACAGTGTCGCTATGGGTCGGAATTGACTCAACAGCACTTAACAACAACAACAACAACATAATTTGTATGGAGTCCTGGTTTGGTGATGTGGGTTAATATGCTGTACTGCAAGGTAAGTTTGAACTGCAAGGTCAGTAGTTCAAGCTCACCAACCACTCCTCAGAAACCCTATACAAGGTTGCTGTGGATCGAAACTGACTCGATGCCACTTAACAACAACAACAAATGAGAAGGGACCAGTCCTTAAAGGAAAAACATCATGTGTGCTAGAGGGTCAGTGAAAGAAAGGAAGACAATCTTTTGGAAAGTCCCATTGACTGCCATGATGGGTACAAACTGCAAGGATTGTAAGGATGACACAGGGCTATTGTGTATCCAGTTACTTTGCGTTAAAAACGACTTACCAGTGAATAAAAACAACAATTCTGTGTGTGTATATGAATGAATATACAAAGGAGCTGCAAACGTTTATGGAAAAATTCCATTACTTTTCAATTAATATTTTGAACCATGCTTTTATTAATTTTTACCTATTTAATATGCAAATTTGCAAGTCTATTTTTTGTTATTGATCTTGTTCTTGTTGTTATGTGTTGCCAATTTGGTTCTGACTCATAGAACAAAAGCAAACACTGTTCAGTCCTGTGTCATCCTCACTATTGTTGTGTTTGAGTCCATTGTTATTGTGATTGTCCATTTGTCTAATTCATGTTGGCAGGGGTATTCCTCTTCTTCACTGTCCTTCTACTTTTCCAAGCATGATGTCATTCTTCAGGGATAAGTTCTTCTTGATGATATGTCCAAAGTACAAGAGATAAAGTCTTGTCATTCTTACTGGTAAGTATCATTCTGGCTGCATTTTTCTAAGAGAGATTTTTTTTTTTTTTT
>NW_006408750.1:4799858-4801248 GCF_000296735.1 Chrysochloris asiatica
TATTTCTTCTCATTTTGAGCTGTGCTCCATCAGCAAATGAAAGTCCCAAAAGCTTTACTCCATTCATATCATTAAGGTCAACTCTACTTTAAGGAGGCAACACTTCCCCAGTGATATTTTGAATGCCTTCCAACCTGAGGTACACATCTTCTGGGACACTGTCAGACAATGGTATACTATTATTCATAACATGTTTAAAGGCTAACCAGGAACAAGTGGTCTTCTTCTCCTTCCTATTCTGTCTTGGTTTTAAAGTTCTACTGGAACCTATCTACCATGGGTGACCCGGCTGGTGTTTAAAATACTTTTGGCATAACTTCTAGTATAACGACAACACACAAGCCACAACAATAAGACAAATTAGCAGATGAGTTGTGGTCTTTCTTCTGAATAAGTTTTAGCTAATAACTTTTGGTTTTGCTATTGTTAAGTGTCATGAAGATGTTCTGATTTATAAGGGTCTTGTATGTAGTTTCTGAGGAGTGGTTGGTGGGTTTGAACTGCCAACTTTGCTTTTAGTCATCCAATCCTCATCCTACAGTGCTTAACCAGGATCCAAAACATACGTTATGTTTTTTTTTTAATATATTGTAGTTTTAAGTTTAGTTTATTTTCTTTCATAGCTTTTAAAATATTGATCTAATTCAATGGTCTGTATATTTTTCTTTTAGCTTTAGCCATTTTCTGTATTATAGTAATCTTATTGTCATTACTTTTATATAGCTTATAATTACAGTTTTGATTTTCTCTTTTTAAGAATGTTTCCATTGGTGGGTTTAAAGATATACTCTTATTATTTAATTCTTAAACCTTTACTGGGTTGTTACTAGAAAAAGTGATACATAATTTAGTTTTTAAGAATTTATTCATGTTTTATTATTGCATCAGATTCTAACGAAATTTGGTAAATGCTCAATACACTTTGGAAAAGAGGTGGATTTTCAGTATGCAAATCTATTCTAGTATAATTATGCATTATATTAAAACCTCTGCATTTTATTTAAATATATATAATTTTTGTACTGTCAAAACTGAGTGGTATGTAAAATTCTACCACTTCATTTGTGCTTCTGACAATGTCTTTCTTCATATAATTCTAAGTTTCTGATTACTATATTTCAGTCTACATTGTTCTCTACTTGATGGTTCATGACTAACTGCTCTAATATCATCATTCTAAATTTATTTTTTGTGACTACAAATTACTTTTTTATTTCATTTTTACTTGATTTAAGACATTGCTTTTTGTTGTTGTTAGGTGCCGTTGAGTCGTTTCTGTCTCACAGACACCCTACACACAACAGAAAAAAACACTGCCCGATCCTGTGCCATCTCACAAACACTGCTATACTTGAGCCTGTTTCTGCTACCACTATGCCAATCCATTAAG
>NW_006408750.1:4801868-4802575 GCF_000296735.1 Chrysochloris asiatica
ATCTTCAAAAACAAAAACAAAAACAAAGTGTAATAATAATAACTGCTGTTGACATAATGTGTCTCACATCAGTGCTTTGTCTACTAAGACTGTCTTTCAGTCTGTCCTTCTTAGATGCGAGCAAATCGCTAGGGTTTTAGATTGCCAGAGAGAACAGGAGGAGAATACTAAAAGGGCATTTGTTGGTTAGAAATATCAATTTGAAAAATAAGAAGTGTAACTATAGCCAAACACTAAATTTGTGGAGCAGATTATACATATTTTTTATTTAAGTTGTGGTTACTACTAAATTAAAAAAAAATTGAATTTATTTTTATTTACCAAATTTTATATTAAAATATTCTGGTGCTGCCTGACAGTGTTTCACTACTATTCATAAAGTTTTCAGTGAGTACATATTTAGAAATAGTCCATCTCTCCTTCTTAGTCTTTCTAAGTCTGGGAGCTTAGCTGAAACCTGTACAACGTAAGTGACCCTGCTGGTATTTAAATTACCAGGGCCTTATCTTCCAGAATCACAGCAACAGGCAAGCCACCATAGTAAGACAAAATGACAGATGCATTGATTTGATGATGATTATGAAATTGAAGAATTCTACCAGCTTCTTCAGTTTTAAATTGATCAGTCAATCACGATGTATTGATAAATGCTTTTGACAGTAATACAAATGTAGGAAGTAAAGGGTGAGAGAAACCATGCTGGAGAT
>NW_006408750.1:4803665-4819477 GCF_000296735.1 Chrysochloris asiatica
TTTGTAACCACTACGCTACCAGAGCTCTGGAAATTGATGGAATACAAACTGAAATCTTTCAAAAAAAAAATCATGTGGCACCAAAAGCACTCACTCACCTATGCCAAGAAATTTGGAAAAATTGCCTGGCCAGCAGACTGAAAGAGATCCATATTTGTCCCTATTTCAAAGAGAGATAACCCAAATGAATGCATAAATCAGCACAACATCATTAGTATCACATGAAAGTAAAAATTTTGCTAAAGGTAATTAAAAAATGGCTGCAACAGTGCATTCACAGAGAAGTTCCAGAGATTTAAGGTAGATTTAGACAAAGAAGTAGAACAAGAGATAGATAAAATTGCTGACATCAGATAGACCATGGCTGAAAGCAGAGAATATGAGAAAATATTTACCTGTGCTTCTTTGACTATGCAAAGGCTTTCAAATTTGTGGATCATGACAAGATATGCACAACATTGCATAGAATGAGTTTTCTGGAATATTTTGATATGTTCGTGCACAGAAATAAACAAAGAGGCAGTTATTCAAACAGAACAAGGAAACACTGAGTGGTATTAAAATTATGAAAGGTGTGCACCAAGGTTGTAATCTTCCACCATACTTATTCAATCTGTATGCTGAGCAAATAATCTGAAAGCTGTATTATATGAAGAAGAACGTGGCATCAGGAAAGGAAACGTCTCATTAACAACCTGTGTATGCAGATCATACAATCTTGCTTGCTGAAATCAAAGAGTATTTAAGTAAATACTTACTGATGAAGGTCAAAGACCACAACCTTTGGTTTTGGATACACCTCAATGTAAAGCAAACAAAATTTCTCACCACTTGACCAATAAATAACATCAAGATAAATGGATAAAATAATGAAGCTGTCAAAGACTTCATTTTGCTCAGCTCAACCATCAACACTCATGGAAGCAGCAGTCAAGAAATTAAGCAATGTATTGCATTAGGCAAATCAGTTGTACAGACCTCATTCAGTGTTTTAAGAATACATACGTCAGTTTGAGGACTTAGGTGCACCTGACCCAATCCATAGTATTTTTCAACAGCCTTATATGCATGTGAAAGTTGGACAATGAATAAAGAAGATCACAGAAGAATTGATGCATTTGAGTTATGGTGTTGGGGAAAATATTAAAAGTACCATGGACTGTCAAAAGAGCAAACAAATCTATATTGGAAGAAGTACAACCAGAATGCTTTTTAGAAGCCAGGATTGCCAGACTTTTCCCCTCATACTACAGAAATATTATCAGGAAGGATCAGTCCCTAGAGAAAGACAATGTACTTTGTAAAGTGGAATGTTAGCAAAAAAGAGAGAGGCTCCTAACAAGATAGATTGTCACAGTGGCAGCAGTAATGGACTCAAGAGTAGCAACGATTATGAGGTTAGTGCAGGATCGGGCAGTGTTTTGTTCTGTTGTGCATAGGGCTGCTATGAGTCCATACTGACTCAATGGTCTCTCACAACAACAATAAATATTGAAATAATTAAACTATGAGACCATATAAAATATTTTATTTGTATTTGTTAATTTATTGTACTGAAAAAAATTGATCATTTTGCAAACTTGTGTCCTTCCTCAACTTAGCACAGCTTTCTTGTATTCTTTGTTTTCTTCTATTTTTGTTATTTAAGTTATACTTCTATTTTTTATTCTTTTGTGGATATTTGTCATACAGCTATCTTTCCTCTTTATCACTCATCATGTTAAATATTTTGTGGCATTTTCAATGAGTATTTTTAAATATTCCATCTTTATTGCTAATTCATGCTTTGGGAGTATCTTACCTTTTATGTACTATTTTTTTAATCCTTTATGTAATCTTCATTGATTTTAGAGAATTTTTTTCAAAATAAATGCTTGTTTTAATTTAATGGATAAAATGTAAACTTGAAGGTTTTTTTGGAAATCTGTATGAGAACTTCTTTAAAATATAATTTTTAAAGCATTTATTGACAATTGAGTGATAGTTTACATGGGAGAACATCAATTTTCAACACATCCTGTCATATTTTGTTTCATTGCAATGATTAAAATCCCCTCCATGTATCATCATTTAACAGTACTTGCTTCTATTCTCTCTGTGCCTGAGTCCTACCTATCATCATTCTCTTCATTTAGGGGGTATAAGTTGGGCTTTGTAGAGGCACCATTTAATTTTTTCCCAGGAAGTTTTCTCTCTGATGAATGAGGCCCTTAGTTCAACGCATTCGAGATTATGAAGTGCTATTACAAATTCTATTTCACTAATTGTTATAATAACTCTATTATAGAGGTAGAAAATAAAGTAATATTCATATTTAGATTAAGGAGCTCTGGTAGCGTAGTGGTTACGAATCGGGCTGCGAACCTTAAGGCCAGCAGTTTGAAACTACCAGCCGCTCCTCAGGAGAAAGATGAGGTATTTTGCTCCCGTAAAGATTTACAGCCTCAGAAACCCTGTACAGGGTCACTATGGGTCTGAACCGACTTGAAGGCACTTAACAACAACAACATATTTAGATTATGAGAAAAAGTAAATCTTAGTGAGGTAGAATGGATTGTTGAGGGAACAGACCTCAAAGTGTCTGCTTTTGGTATCAAACTCTAGTCTCTAACTACAAGATTAGAGTTACCTGACTTATGCAACATTATATGGGATACATACATATTATATGTCTTTATATGTATATGATGTGACGCTGTGGGTTAATGCACCAGACTGCAAAACCATTTGAACTGCAAGGTTGGTGGTTCAAGCTCACCTGCCACTTCTCAGAAACCCTATACAGGGTCGCTATGGGTCAGAACCAACTCAATGGCATTTAACAACAAGAAAAAAAAACTCAAGTTATTCCATTATTCACCTTTTTTTGTTCATAGATGCTGCCAGGATCCCTGGCACTGAGTTGGTCATTATTATGTTGATATTTGAAGAAGCCATAGTGGCACAATGATTAAAGTCTTATCTGCTAACTGAAAAATCGGTAGTTTGAACCTACCAGTCTCTCTGCAGAAGAAAGGTTTATAGATGTGGCCATCTGTTTCTAGAAAGATTAAAATTTTTGAAACGCTATAGGGAAATTTTACTCTGTCTTATTAGGTTATTATGAGTTTTAACTGGCTCAGTGTCATTAAACAGCAGCAATATTATGCCCTTGTGACTCAAACCGACCTTGTGGTCCAGTGCTTATCCTACCACACAGATTGTAGTCAAGGAGATGCTATGTAGGAGTTCTACTCTGTTATGTGGGATTATCATGAGATGGAATCAACTTAATGGCAACAGGTTGTATAGGAAGAAAATGAAACAGAGGAAGGTGAAGTAATGTACCTAATGTTCCAGTCAGTAAATGGTAGTTTCTATTTGAACCCAGCACTCATTTAAGCACTATGCTCACTGTCTTTCAATATTTGATCACCTAAGTTCATTTTAATAATATCAAAATATTATTAATTGATATTGTAGTGTTAAATATGGCCACATATTCTTTGACATACCCTTTATCAAGAGATGAGAGCCTAAGTTCTCTTGAATCTGGGAAATACTAATACTATGAAACTGGGAAATACTATGAAAGTGATTCTACTTGTATGTGATTTCCAAGACTAAGTCATAAACAGCCTGGTAGCTTCTACCTTGTATCTGGACCACTTACTCTTAAAGTTTTAAATTACCATGAAAGTTGTATATCTAACCTGATGATGTAATGCTGTGAGGAAGTACATGAGCCCAAGCCATATGGATAGACCATGTGTAAAAAGCTGTACAGTTTCAGCTGAGGCTAGTTTTCAAGTGGTCTCAGCCTAGGAGGCCGACATGTAAGTAAAGATGCCTTCAGTTAACTTCAATACCAGGTGTTCAAATTGAGACCTCAAATACTGAGGAACAGAGAAAATCATTTGTCTATTTTTTTGAAAATATTAATGTTTGAAACTGAACATATAATAAATGGTTGTTGTGTTACAGTTAAAATAGACAGAAAAAAATACATTTTAGTTATATTTAAATATCACCCGTATCTTCAGAGGTCACTCGCTTTCTGAGTATGCATATATATGTTGTTGTTAAGTGCTGTCTATTCAGTTCCGACCCACAATGACCCTGTATAGGTTTCCGAGGAGTGGCTGGTGAGCTTGAACTGCTGATCTTGTGGTTCAAACAGATCTTGTAGTCCAGAGCTGGACTACATTATATATTTTATTTATGTGAGCTTTAATTGCCGATCTTGCAGTTCAAATGGCTTTGCAGACTGAAGCATTAACCCACAGTCCGAACACTCCATGGCTGTTTTGCTGAACCAATCAAATATGGTATATTTTACACACCCCACACCAGAGGGTGCTACAAATTAAGCTGACTAAAGTGTTTCCAAAGGGTCTGTCCTGTTAGACAGCTCCTTGCTTCCAGAAATGCCACAAGAACATGGAATCTCTTCTTTATATTCTTCTGAGCTCAGTGGGTCGTGTATTTGTTCTTGGCTTCTTGCCCAAGAATCCTTAGCAACCATATTGCTTTCCTCCCTGATTATTAGCAACTGATTATGAGCTATATGGAGGTTTTATTCTCTATATAACTGGGTACATGAGCCAGCTTTCTTATCTATATGTATGTATCTACTCCCAGGTATGTTGAGGGCTTGCATAAAGTCTAGAATAGCTAATGTTAGCTGAGGATCACTTCTAGAGTCATAATACATTTTCATGGTCATATTCTGCTATATATCATATTTCGTATTGAGTACATCACTAAAAAATTAACAGATTTTTAAATTCTAGTCATATAAAAGATGATGTTGTTAATTCAGATTTGAAGTGTTCTCTGAGCCAAATTTACTTTTTGAGCAATTTTATTAATTCATTGAAAAATTACTAAAGAAGATTTTTGTGTTGAGAACATTGCTCAATGATGACAGTACAGAGGTAAACAAGGAAGACATGATTTCAGATCTTGTCATAAACTAGTAGGAAAAGGCTTCAGACAAGTTATCTGTAAAATGGAAATTGGAGTGTACATTTCAGAGACTTTTAATTTGTAAAGAATACTGTGCTTTGTATGCATTAGAATGTACACATATCTTTTATATTTTTTTATCTTCTAGTTCTTCTCTCCCACATTCACAAGAAATCACTATCCTCAAACCTTTCCTAAACAAAATATATATATACACATACTCAAGCTGAAAGGCATGAATAAAATATTCAAGCCTCAGCTTACAGTATTGAAAGATCCTATGTACAAACCACTCATTTGTCAGTTTGTCGTATTGTGGTGGCTTGTGTGTTTCTGTGATTTCAGAAGCTTTGCCACAGATATTTTAAATAACAACAGGATCAACCATGGTGGACAGGTTTCACATAGTTTCCAGCAAAGAGACTAGGAAGAAGGAGAGATGGACTGCTTCCCAATATTTAGTCACTGAAACCTTATGAATAGCTGTGGAACACTACCAGCATCAGATTATTGAATATTGAAACATGATGAGGAAAACTGGAATATTGTTAGATAGAGTGCCAGAAGATAAGCATCTCAGGTTGGAACGCACTCAAAATGGAACAAGGAAAGTGTTGCCCCCTCAAAGTAGAGTGGACTGGAACGACGCAAATACAATAAGGCCCTCGTGACCTTCATTGTGCTGAATGGGCACAACTCAAAATGAATAGAAACAGCTACAAATATCCATTAATAATTGGAACATGACATGTGCAAATAAGTATCTTAGGAAAATTGGAAATTGTCATAGATTAGAACTGCTCCTTAGGGTTTCCAAGACTATAAATCTTCCTGTGGGTTTGAGCAGCCACCCTTGCAGTTTGCACCAATAGTTAACCCATTATATCAAATAGGAGAAAAGCTACATGAACTCTATTGCAGCAAGGAACGTTCTATTGAAATGCTTGGAAAACATCATCGGAAGCACTTGACAATGGATTGAGTCAAAATGGAATTTACTTCTCTGGGGAAGCCAGAAGTGGTGGCAGAAAGAAAAGTGATTCGAAGAAACAATTTTTTTTTTTCTCTCTCAAATCAAAAGAAGTCACTTCAATTCCTGTATGTTTTTGTGTATACACACACACACACACACAAAGAAACCCACACCAAAAACAACAGAGATACATTTAACCGATGATACATCAAGGGTATTGTAATCATTGTAATGAAACAAAATATAATAGGTTGAGTGCAAAACTGATGTTCTCCCGTGTAAACAATTTATGTTTTTTGTTGTTTTTTTTAAAGAGAGAAAGACTATGTGTGCATGTTTCCTGATCCTGATTCCTAAATTGTAGCCTGTTGGTCCTGATCATAAGTTGTACCATATCCTTTAATAAACCACTTAACTATAAAAAGAAAGAAAGAAAGAAAAGTCACACTGCTCCAATGTGTTCATGTGCTAATTAATTAAAATGCTCTGCTATCTTACTTTTCTCTATCTTAATTTTAGATCTTGATTTTCTGTCTTTATTTTTTTTTATAAACTTGAATCACAATTCTTCTCTTACTATGAGACATTCCAAAAAGTTTTTGTTTTGTTTTTTCAATGAAACAATGGTTTTCCCAGAATGATTCAATAGAGTTGTTGATTGACTTATTAATAGAATGTATGGATTTGGACATTTGTGTATTAACTAAGCCCATGTTCCCTGTCCTACATTGGAAACTGAAAACTTAATATTGCCTTTAGAAATAAAATAAAAGCAACAACTAAACCATACACTTGAGAAATTATCTTCACATTATGTTGAGTTTTTTACTTCCTGAAACAGCCTGTTTTCTACCTTTAATAAGTTTGAGTTTGCTGTGCTCAGCATAATTGGACACAGCTGCCTGCATTTTCTGCCAGGGTGTGAGGAAAAATGGAGTTATTATTAGAGCTTGATACAGCAACCTGCCTAGCCAATGTAAATCTTCAGATTCAATTGTTTATTGGTTGTGACTTTTCCGTTGTAAGGGAACCCAGGAAGTCTCTTCACTAATAGGGGTCTGGAGAACAAGACTGAAAAGCACCCTTTATCCAATCATAAAATTTATTGTCTGACCCATCCTTAATGAGAGAGACAGCAACAGAGACATGAGTCCAACACAAAAGGGGGCTATCCTCAAAATAAGTAACTGCAGGAAGCAATTTCTAGGACTTGGCTATTGAAGCTCCTGATGTTTTAGGTTAGAGACCTTTATAAATGCATTACTTCCATGCAGGAGAAGGTTTCAAATCAGTCTTGCTTAGGTTTCCCTAGAAACGTACTTTATGACAAGGATTTGAATACAAGTAATTTATCTGGGAGGTGCAGGGAATTCAGGCAGGGCAAAGGAGCAATAAAGGAAAAGGAGGCAACCAGTAAAGTGAGTATCATTAAACTTGTTACTCCAGTAAAAAAAATAGTCTGATGTCACTATTGTTGGATCTGACATTATGGAGTAATTGACCCAAGGCAGTGAGTGGGATTTCTTTGTTTGTTTGATTGTTATTCTAATAGAAATAATTGATCCCTCTATTCACCTTCTCTGATGAGAGCTTGCCAGAAATCAGTCTCTCTTTTCAATCTTTTTCTGCAAATTGTATCCAAAGTAATGTACACAGTGACTTTTCATTTAGCTAAAAGTGAATGCCTTATATTTCTATACTACGACCCCTTCTCATCTAAACTATTTCCCCCATCATATTTACTTTGTTATCCTCCACTTCCTCGTCATTGAACTTAAGTGCTGTTTGTAGTCATGTCTTCATTTCACTGGTTATATGACTAATGTCTGTGTTTCCTCATGTCTACATACTCCAACAGATCAGAAACCTACTAGTCTGTGCAGTCCTGTATTCTCAGTGCCATGTTTCTACTAACACATGATGCTGTTTAATGATGATAGTTACATATAAATAAGCCTTAAAAACTTCATAGAAAAATTCCATTATTGTTTCATTTCATTTTTCTGTGAACTTTTTAGAAGTCCCTATCTACATACACGCAGACGTATATATGTATATACCAGGAGCATGGTAGCTCCATATGTTAAACACTAGACTGTGAACCACAAGGTTGGTAGTTGTATCCCACAAACCACTCTACAGGAAAAAGATTAGGTTTTCTGCTCCCACAAAGACTTAAAGTCTTAGAAACCCTATACAGGGTTGCTATGAGTCAGAAATGAGTCAATGTCACTTAACAGGAATAGCAATAGCAACACACACACACACACACATATATATATGTTGCTGTTATGTGCCATTGAGTTGGTTCTGACCCATAGTAACTGTGTATGGGGTTTCAGAGGCTATAAATTTCTATGGGAGCAGAAAGCCTCATTGCTTTGCCATGGAACTACTGGTGGACTTGAACCATCATCCCTGAGGTGAGCAGGCCAACTCATAACCAGGGATCCCTGTTATATCTGTATACATATGTAAATGAAAGAAATTTAAATAGCTCTATATATTTCAAAATGTCCAATTTTCTTAAGTTTTCATCTGTTGAAATCTGTTGTTCAAGTTATATTTATTTTTTACTTTTTTTTGACAGATTAAGTTTGTTTTTTATTGTTTCAGACTTAGAATGTACAATACACTCACTACATTTATATTAGTTGCCATGGTTTCCAATACTTCAGAAATTGTCCAAGAAAGGAGTGGAATTTTTCTCACCATGCAAAGATGTTTTTTCCCTAACTTGTTTGTGCCCACGTAATGTACCAGTTAGAATCGTCTGCTGCTCTGCTCCCCATCTGTGCTGTTTGCAAGGGGTGGGGAAAATGGGGGGTGGGGGGGTGGGATCAGGTGTAAGAGAGTTAGTCTTTATCCCATCAGCTATTAGCTCAAAATTAAAGACTCTCTTTCTTGTTTGTAGACTGAAGACCTCCTTCCTACACAATATAGACATCATATCTGAAGTGTGCTTTGCTTTCTTCAAATCAGTTCTACAGGAATATAAAACTGTTTTTGTAGAGAAGACAGCAAAGACCACTAGTTCTCAAGAGACAGCATGTCAGAAGAGATTTTATGCTAATGTTTTTATTGCTGCTGTTGCTACTGTTGTTTTTAGTTATTATATGTATTTTTTCCTCACCAATTGAGAGAATCTGCTTTTACAGTGATGACTGTTTTTAGTTCTACTCTAATTACTCATCTACATTCTTATCTCTATTCTCCAGAAAGGAAAATGCATTTTCCTCTAGTCAAAGTGCTATTTACCTCACATTCTATGGATTTTTTTCATTGTAGCATCCATTGTCAATATTTCATTATTTTGTTCTGCCATGGCTCTAACTTAATAGTAGCTATCATTTACTAAATGCTTACTTTGCTTGAATTTGTGGTTGCTATAGTAAAAATTCAATTATCTCTAAAAATAACCCAGTAAAACAAGTTCTATTATTATACCACTTTAGAGATAAGAAAACTAAGTCAGACCCAATGTGAGAATCTAGGACTGCAAAACCTATCTTTCTGACATCAGGCATTTATTCACTTGTTCTTTATACAATTTTATTGAAAATACTATGACCAATGTGAGTATCTTGGACTTCTGGTGTGGTACTGTTGGATCGGCACTGGACTGCAAACCAAAAGGTTGGTGGTTCAAACCCACAAGATGCTCCTTGGAAAATCTTTACAGGGTCGTTATGAATCAGAACTGACTCGATGACACTTAGCAACAGCAGTAGCATGTGAGTGTGCTAGTGTTGGGAATATATTACTGAACAAAATCTACAAAGATTAAACTGCATGGTGGTTTCATTTCACTAGTCTCCACACAACGCCTTGTTACTTTTCATGTCTTCTCAAGGCCATGGGGACATTTTCTTAGAGAATATTTGGTTATTTCATTGTTGGCAAGTTATTCTAACTCTCTTGTGAGAAGACTGGCTGGTCTATTTCTAGAGAAGGGAGCACGAATAGAAATTTTCGAGTGCCTGCTCAACCTATCATCCTCTTCTCAGAGTAAGAGCCTATTAACCACAGAAACAGACCTAAGAAGTAGTGCTGCTACTATACCACATTGTCTTCTCACCATCCATAGATCACAGCTGATTGGCTCTCATCACAGCTAGGTCAATCAGAGGTTTTCTTAATGGAACATTTGGAACTGGAAATCAGATACAAAAAGAACTGCTTGCTACTTGAAATCAAAGAAGTAAACTGATTTTATAGTATCATTTTTGGTTATGTGCACATAATAATAGAGGCAGTTTGCTTTTAGAGTAAGAAATAGAAGAGGAAGGATAAGAGAATAGTGGAGGGGTTTCAGTAAAGTAAATATTCAGAGATAAGCAGCAATATGGAATCATGTAATCCCAGAGAGGAAACTGAAAGAACAATCTTCAATACATTACCTGAATCCCTGACTAAAACTGTAATACCATTTACCTACCTAAAAGAGGTGGTACCTGGAGTGGCTCTAGGAGCAACTCCCTAGGATAAAAGTCTGGTTTGTATCACTTATCAGCTAGTAGTCAGCAGGGACACTGTCACTGGTGGTACATGGAATAGTGGCAGTCCCTGACATATAGAAGTGAAATTGATAAGCTAAAACTTTCAATGTGGTGTACTGCAGGATACAGGTGTATGGAGTTCTCCAATTTATGCATATCTCTAGCATTTGAAAAAATGCACAAAGATATTATTATAATAATGATATTCTGTTGACCATTACTGATGCTTTGAAGAGAGGAGAAAATCAACAACTAATTTAAAGCAAAATGTAAAAAAGCAGCCTCCTTCATAGCATTTAAGGAGCCCTGGTGGTGTAGTGGATTAAGCCTCAGAAACCCAATACAGGGTCACTATAAATCAGAACTGACTCAATGACACACCACTACAACCTTGTTGTTGTTACATGCCATTGAGTCGGTACCAACCCATAGAGACCTTATACACAGCAGAATGAAACACTGCCCGATCCTGGGCCAACCTCACTACAGTTGCCAAGCTTGAGTTCATCGATGCTGCCCCTTGGCCAATCCATCTTGTTGGGGGTTTTCCTCTTTTTCTCTGATCCTCCACCTTACCAAACATGATATCTTTCTCCAGAAGTGTCATGGGCTGCCAAAAGAACCAATAGACACGTTTTGTAAGAAGTGCAGCCAGAGTGCTCCTTGGAGGCCAAGATGGCCAAACTTCGTCTCTCATACTTTGGACATATTGTCAGGAGGGACAATTCACTGGAGAAAGGAAAATATAGAGCTGAATAAAAGATAACTTGTTATTTATAGAGACATCCTCACATGTTAAAGAATTTAACACCTTGGCAAGATCTCTGGAATATGATTCATATGTTGATGGGGTGAGATGAGGAAGCTTGGAGTCAATGGTGGCCCACATTAAATAACATAGTGATTTTAGCCTGCTATGGTGATAGTGGAGAAGTGGCCTCAAGAAGCAAGTGACCTATGCTTGAATGGGTCTAATATATTCACATATTAACTAGCTAACTAAATCCTTTAGATAATTACAAGAGCACTTTATTTAATAAGACAATACAGAATGTACTGATGAGAACATCAATAGCATCACAGGATTATTGAGAATCTTAGTGATGGCTATCTTCTATAAATTGGAATTAACAGTAGGAAATATGGTAGAGAACTATCTAGTAATCATAGGAATCATTTATTATTGTCATTAGCCATTGAATTTATGACTTTAGTGATAACAGAATGAAATGTTGCACAGTCCTTTGCCATCTTCATGATTATTTTTATGATTGAGTCCATTGTTACGACTGTTACATCAATCCACCTCATTGAGGATTTCCATCATTTTAATTGACCCTCTAGGATCCCAGAATATCACAAATCAGAGGACAAAACTTATACTTAAGAAGAAGATGGGCTTTATGATGGTGAACACTCATATAGATACAGCCAGTATGTGTCCTTTACTGAATGGAGATGATTGAGACCTTGTAACTCAGATGTTAGGGTCCAATTTGGTCATAAAGATGTTGTTGTTATTGTTAAATGCAGACTTAATGTTTTTGTCATCAAACATCAAGACCTTAAGTAGCCCACTTTTTGTTCTGACTATTAGTGACCCTGTATAGGGTTTACAAGGTCGTAAATCTTTTGCAGGAGAAAGCCTCATCTTCCTTCCTCACACAAAGTGACCAGTGGGCTGAAACCACTAACTTTGTGGTTCACAGATCAGTGTTTTTCCAATACAACAACAACACTCTGATTAAAATAATCACAAACTTCCATAAGTGACGTGTTGTTTCTTAAATGGCTTTTAGTTTTAAACAACCTTTATTAGTAGATCTTGTCTTAGAAAAGGATTTTACTGCAAATCAGAGAAACGCAACTTGAATTAAATTTAAGTTAAGAAAATAATTTATTAAATCAGAATTTAAGTGGCTCAGTGAATACAGCCACAGGACAGAAATCCCATGGCAGAAACCCAACTGATTTTCAGAGATAAGGCACAAATAGTTTTTCATATGCCAATTTCCCTTTCTTTGTTTGTGCACTGCCACTATATGGTGGCTAGAGGGAGTGCCTGAGTGAGCAGACCCACTCTTCTACCCACTGAGATTTCTACTGCACATGCACATAGATCTTCTCAGTTGTGCACTGTCTACCACAAGGAGAAAAAACCTAGACTAGTTTGTTACATTTTTTCCCTTTGTTCTTTTAAAGTAAAGTGTGCTCTTTCATTCCCTACATTACCGAACAAGAGACAGCAACTGTGGTCATGTAGCCAAGCTTCAATCACATCCTATAAAATCCTACCATCCAGGCAAGAGTCAATACTAGCTGCTATACACCAGATAGACAGCCAACATCTGCTACAATTATTTGAGTTGAGTAATTTAAAAAGTGGAAAGGGAAGCTCAACTCCTGATCACATCTGCCTGGAGGCAATAAGGAAGAATAATAATACATCAAAATACATTCATCTAATTATTTAAATCACACCTGATTATTGAACATGCCAAAGAAACAGCTAACCATACCAGCACATGTTCAGAAACAAGTTAGAGTAACTAAGACAAATGAGCTAGAGATAGACCTAGATTTCTGTTTCGAAGAAGGGTAGACTTTGGAACTGTCTGAGAAGTAATTCAGGAGAATGATATTGAGATGCATCCAAACACTCCACAGAGGAGTTTGAGGAAAATAAAGCGTAAGTGAGGACAGTGCTGCAGGAACAGTCAAATAAGATAGATACAGCATTGTAAACAATTCAAAAGCTTCAAAAGGAGGTCCAAATGATTAATAATAAAATATCAGAAATGGACAATACAATGAAAGAGCAATGAAGCAGAATTGAAGAGATGGAAGTCAGAACCAGCAAACTGAAAGACAACTGTCTCAATACTACTAGGATAGAACAGTAAGCAGAAAAAAGGATATAAAAAATCTGAATAAAATATAACATTCATGTGGGACAACATGAACAGGAATAACTTAAGAATTATTGGCATTCTGGAACAGGAAGAGTCACAGAAGTCCACAGAGAAGATAGTTAAAGAGCTTCTAGAAGATAATTTCCCTAGCATCCAAAATCAGGCTATCCAAAATCAAAGACATGGAGAGATTCCTGAAAGCAGCTAGGAAAAAGAGAAGTGTTACTTACAAAGGCAAGCCAGTCAGATTAATCTCTGATCTCTCAGCAGAAACCATGCAGGTAAGAAGCCAATGGGGAGACATATATAAAAACCCTGAAAAACAAACAGAAACTGTCAACAAAGAAACATCTACCAAGAAAAGCTTTCCATCAAATTCATCAAAGATAACGGTGTAATTAAAAACATCGCAGATAAACAGAATCTAACGGATTTTGTCAAAGTCAACCCAGTGCTTCAAATTATCCAAAAGGGAGTTCTTTGGACTAAAAACCTACAAGAATAGACAAGAATCAGAAACTGATATACATGGCAGCATCACCTGGAACTCAATCGACAGATGGAAGAGTCCAGAACAGAACATAATTACAAGAATGAACTCATACGATCTGGAAGGTCAGTCTATGATAAAAACAATTACAATGTGAAAGAAGATAAAAACATAGGAACAGAGATACAGGTGGTGAGGAGGTCAGGTTGATTGCAGGATAAAGTAGACTGTTTTAAATGGAGGAAAAATTATTAAGATATACAGTAACATCAAAGGTAATGAATACTTCACAACATGCGAAGAAAATGAAAAATCAAAAGGAACATGGAAACACTAAAACTATGAAGAAACTGATGAGAAAGAAAACACACACACACACACACACACACACACACACTGAAAGCATAAACTCAGCACAGAAAGGCATGCAGAAAAAAGAAACCAGCAGCACCACAAGCAAAACAAACCTAATCACAATAATTAATTCAGTCCTATCAATAACTACACTGAACTAAAATGGATTAAATGTACCAGTTAAGAGACAGAGAGTGGCAGAATTGATATGAAAACAAGTTCCTTTATTTGTTGTTTGAAAGAAACACACCTTACACACAAATACAAATACAGACTAAAAGTTTAAGGATGGAAAAAAATATAGACAACTAATTGTAATAAAAAGTGAGTAGGAATGGCAGTACTAATCTCTGATAAAATAAACTTTAAGGCAAAAGCCAGCTTAATAGATAAAGATAGACATTAAATCATGATTAAAGGGTCAATTGAACAAAATGCATAACCATAAAATATCTGTGCTCCCAATGAAAGAGCTCCAAAATGTATAAAGCAAACTCTAATAGATTTAAAGAAAGAAATATACAAACCTACAATAATAAAAGATTTTAATACATCAATTTCTTTTTTTTTTTTTTTAAGGTTTTTATTGTGGATTGAGTGAAAGTTTACAGGGCAGATCATCAGTTTTACATTCAACAAATCATGCACCTTGTTTCATTACAATGATTATAGTCCCTTCCATGTACCATCAGATAACAGTATTTCTCACTATTCACTTTAGTGGGTTTTTTTGTTTGTTTGTTTTTAACACTCAGGTATATATAATGCTTTACGCCACCAAATGGCGTGTTCTACAAATCTGCCTTCTGACCACTAGGTGATCCATTGCTTTCTATGAAATTAGAGTCCTCAGCTGCTCCCTCTTTCCATGTCCCCATCTCTGCCTCCATCTCTGGTGTCGCTGCTTTTCTGGATAAGGTCTCACATTCCACTTATACTTTTCTCCCTTGATGGTCCTAGGGTCCTCTGTTCCTGGACTGTAAGATTAACTACTCCCCTGTTTCTGTTACAAAACTTCTACTTTTAAAATTGTGACAGTCGCCATTACTCACGATAACAATTAGTCACTATTGAATCATAAGAATCTTATCACCATCTCTTTTAATCAGTCCCATCTAGACAAGTTGAAAACTATTCAGTAGTGACTGTTTATTCTCCCACACACTATTAAACTCCCCCTTAAACCTTGTAAGCCAGTCACTTTGAGCATTTATTGCCCCCTTTTTTTATGTAGACAATGTCAAAGTTGCCCCTCCCTATCTACCCTGTGTACAGAGGGGATAACATTGATACTTGATGTGAAGACTCCTTCCCTCTTTGTTGGTATTTAGAGTTATTACCTCCATGAGTATAGGTCAAGTTCATCAAATTGTAACAATTTACCTGTGTTCTCTTCACCAAAAATTGTTTTATTCTTTTCATCTTCCTCTAGATGAGTTTTGATTACCAAGCCATTGAGGCTAGGTCAAGTGGATATTATTTGTAACTTTGGGTGTTCTTGTGCACCTCCTTTCACTCCATATCAGCTGATTCACTCTCAGCTCTAGTCCTCTGTGGCTATATCCTTGTCCATGGGCTCAGGTATCCCCAGGTCTCACCACATTTTGGATCAACCAGCCCTTCCTCTTCTGTTTCAC
>NW_006408750.1:4823226-4824164 GCF_000296735.1 Chrysochloris asiatica
TCTTGATGCATTCTGCAACATTCAATAATTTTCCCAGAGAATCTTTCAATAATGAAAGTCGAGGCTTGATTTTTTCCTTCAGTTCCCCCAGCTTGAGAAATGCTGACCGTGTTCTTCCCTTTTGGTTTTCTAGTTTCAAATCTTTGCATATTTTATATAATGGATAGGTATGAATTAATTGATTCATTTTCTGTCTGTTTATTTGTGGTGGTGCTTCTGGATTCATTGTTCCATGTAATTTTCTTTGCTAAGTAATTTTGTTTTTAGGTTTTCTTTTCACTTTCTTTATTACTGTTCTGTTTAATGCTTACTAAATCTTTCCTATATATTTTTATTGTTAAGGTATTTTAATTTTCTTTAAGGTTATTCTGTACTTTATTAATTTCTTCTTCACTTCAAATAGTCTGTTTTAACATGAAATTTACTTGAGTTTCTTGCCTTTTGGAAGTTCTGTATCTATACTATTGTCACATTCTGCTTTATAGTTGTCTTCATTATAAATTGATATCAATGGTTCCCTGTTTTCAATAGTAGCTGCTGATATTTTAGTATAAAAACAGTGTTAGGCATGGTGGACAGTTTTCAGTAGATCTTTGAGACAAAGACACACTAGGAAGAAAGATGGACAATTCTGAAAGCTAAGCCATTGAAAACTTTATGAATAACAGCAGAATATTGTTTGGTATAGTGCTGAAAGATGAGTTCCTCAGAATGGAAGACACTCAAATGTAACTGGAGACGCATCAAACAATAGTTGGCTTTAATGATGTGAATGGAGCAAAAATTTCAGGATCTTCATTTACTGATGAAAAGAAATCACCACAATATCCATTAATAATCAAAACATGGAATTTTGAAGTATAAATCTTGGAATATTGAAAGCCATCAAAAGTGAAATGAAACCTATAAACACTGATATCTTAGGCATTGTTGTTGTT
>NW_006408750.1:4825374-4832068 GCF_000296735.1 Chrysochloris asiatica
TAGGAGGAAGAAGAAGAGAGCAGGAGGGAGAAGGCAGAGGGCAGACAGCAGAGAGAACAGACAGCAGAGATCAGACAGCAAAGAGAACAGGAAGCAGAAGCAAGAGCAGAAGCTAGAGAGCATAGCCGGACAGCACAACAAGTTGAAAAGCCTCTCGAGTTGTATTCATTTATTTCTTCACCCGACGTTTCCGCGTATTCGCTCATGTCCCACGACCCCCGCGGAGAGCAGGAACCCCCGCAAATAGCTATGTGCCTACAAGGAAGACTTGGTGTGTCACTTAACAACAACAACAGTAAGGAAGACCAGTAAATAAGACTATCATTCAACTCTGTATACAACCACTAAATCCAGTGATGATGAAATTGAAAACGACTCCAGCTTCTTCATTCTGAAATTTATCTAACATATTATCAAGATGCATTGGTAATTACTTATGATTGCAAAGCGAAAGTTAGAAGCAAAGAAGAAGGAGCAATATTTGGAACATATGGTTTTAGTGATAGAATGATTTTAGAGATTACATGCTAAAATTTAGCAAAACCAGTGACTTATTCACTGCAAGTGCTTATTTGTCAACAAATATGTGACTGTATGCATGAACCTCACAAGATGGTATATTCAGTAATCAAATTCACTATGGAACAGATCATCAATTGCTCATATGCAAATTCAGGCTGATACTGAAGAGAATGGAAACAGGTCCAGAAGAGCCAAAATATGACCTTTAGCATATCCCATTTGAATTTAAAGACCATTGCAAGAATAGGTTTGATGCATTAGACACTAATGACCAAAGACCAGAGGAGTTGTGGGATGACATTGTGACATTGTGAACCATGCTTACATGAAGAAAGCAAAAGGTCACTAAAAAGAAATGAAAGAAAGAAAAGTCTAAAATAGATGCCAGAAGAGTCTCTTATACTTGCTCTTGAATATAGATAAGCTAAAGTAAATATAGAGAAGTCAAAGTAAATTAATGAAAACAAGCCCACAAGAGATAAATATGACCTTGAATATATTGCATCTGAATTTAGAGATCATCTGAAGAACACATTTGATGCATTAAACACTAAAGACCGAAGACAAGAAGAGTTGTGGGATGACATCAAGAACATCATACAGGAAGAAAGCAAGAAATAATTAAGAAGACAAGAAAGAAGGAAAAGGTCAAAATAAATGTCAGAAGAGACACTGAAACTTGCTCTCCAGCACAGAGATGCTAAAACAAATGGAAGAAATAAGGAGGTACAATAGCTGAACAGAAAATTTCAAAGATCAGCTCAAGAAGACAAAGTAAACTATTCCAATGAAATGTGCAAAGATCTGAAATCAAAAAACAAAAAGGAAAGAGCAAAGCATTTCTTAATCTGGGGGAACTGAAGAAAAATTCAAGTCTCTACTTTCATTATTGAAGGCTTATCTGGGCAAATTATTGAATGATTCAGAAAGCATCAAAAGAAGATGGAATGAATGCACAGAGTCATTGTATCCAAAGGAAATGGTTGATGCTCAGCCATTTCACGAGATAGCATATTATCAAGAGCCAATGATACTGAAGGAGGAAGTCCATGGTGCATTGAAGGAATTGGTGAAGAACAAGGCACCAAGAATTGATAGAATAAACATTGAAATTTTTCAAGAAAGTGAGGCGGCACAGAAGGCACTCACTCATCTCTGCCAAGAAATTTGGAAGACCATTATCTGGTGACTGATTGGAAGAGATCCATATTTGTACCCATTCCAAAGAGAAGTGATCGAATGGAATGTAGAAATCACTGGACAATCTCTTTGATATCCCATGCTGGTAAAGTTTTACTAAAGGTAATACAGAAATGGCTGTAAGCATACATTGACAGAGAACTTCCAGAGGCTCAAGGTGGATTCAGAAGAGGATGTGGAATGAGAGATATCATTATTGATGTTCAATGGACCTTGGCTAAAAGCAGAAATTACTAGAAAGATGTTCACCTGTGCTTTATTGAATATAGAAAGGCTTTAGACTGTGTGGATCATACAAGCTATGGACAACATCGCGAAGTATGAGTATGCCTGAACACTTAATTGTGCCCATGAGGAATGTGTACATGGACCAAGATGTAGTTAGAACAGAACATGAGAAAACTGAATGGTTTAAAATTAAGAAAGGTGTGTGACAGGGTTGTATTCTTTCACCATACTTATTCAACCTGTATGCTGAGCAAATAACCCAAGAAGCTGGGTTATATGAAGGAAAATGTGGTATTAGGTTGGAGGAAGACTCATTTACAACCTTTGATATGCAGATGACACAACCTTGCTTGCTGAAAGGGAAGAAAACTTAAAATATTTACTGATGAAGATCAAAAAGCACAGCTATCAGTTGTTACCAACTCTATGGCACCTAACAACAACAACAAAAGTAAATGAAGTCTTGGTTTAGCACTGTGGGTAAATGCGCTAGATTGCCAATTCAGTTTGAAATGCAAGGTCCATTGTTCAAACTTACCAGCCACTCCTCGGAAATGCTACATAGGGTTGCTATAGAACCAACTCAGCAGCAATTAACAACAACAAAAGTAACTGGAAGAAATGATGAAGTAGAAGTTGAAAATAAATTTTCAAAGGCCAACTCAAGTAAACCAAAAAGTTAGAAACTCAATATTTCTGAAGCTGAAAGAAGTGAAGAGGACTTTCAAGCCTTGGGTTGCAATATTGAAGGATTCTATTTCCAAAATTCTATGGGAGCCCCGGTGGCACAGTGGTTTACACATTGGGTTGTTAATTGCAGCACCAGTGGTTTGTATTCACCAGTTGCTCCATGGGAGAAAGATGAAGATTTCTGCTCCCAGAGATTTACAACCTTGGAAAACCTATGAAAAGTCATTATGAGTCAGAACCAACAACAAGAACAACAGCATAGGTAAAATATTGAATGATGCAATACCTGAATACACAGAATACCTAAATCAAAATAATCGGTCAGTGCCCAACTATTTCAAGAGGTAGCACATGATCAAATACTATTGTTATTAAATGAAGAAGACCAAGCTGGACTGAAGACATTAGCAAAAACAAGTCTCCAGGAATTGATGACATAGAAATGGAACTGTTTAACAAACCCATGCAATGCTAAAACCAAGGAGCACCTCCAAGGTGCTCACTCAGCTATGCCAAGAAATTTAGAAGACAGCTACCTAGCCAACTGATTGGAAGTGATTCCTATTTGTATCCATTTCAAAGAAAAAATATCAAATGGAATGCCAAGATCATCAAACATATCAGTAATATTACATGCAAAATGGTTGCAGCAAAGCTTTGACAAGGGACTGCCAAAAATTCAAGTTGAATTCAGAAGGGACATAGAATGAGAAATGTCGTTGCTAAAATCAGATGGATCTTGCCTAAAAGCAAGAAAGATTTACTTGTGCTGTATTGATTATGACAAGGAATTTGGCTGTTTGGATCATAACAAACTACGGGTAACATTGCAAATAATGGAAATTTCAAAGCTCTTCAATGTACTCATAAGGAAACTGTGCAAGGCCAAGAAGCAGTTGTTCAAAGAAAATAATGAAATACTGAATAGTCTAAATTCAGGAATGATTTGCAGCAGGTTGTGTCTTTTCACCATACTTATTCAATCTGTATGTTGAGCAAATAAGCCAAGAAGCTGGATTATACAAAGAAGAAAATGGCATCAGGATTTGAGGAAGACTCATTTGCAAGCTTTGATATGCAAATAACACAACCTAACTTGCTGAATATTGAGGAAGATCAAAGACCATAGCCTTTGGTGTGGGTTGCATCTCAATGTAAACAAAGCAAAAATCCTCTACACTAGACCAATAATGAACATCTATATAAATGACAAAAAGATTGAGGTTGCCAAAAACTTCATTTTTCTTGGATCAACAACACTCATGTAAGCTGTAGTCAATAAATAAAACAATGTATCTCAGTGGACAAATCTGCTGCACAAAACTTCTTTAAAGTGTTGAAGAGCAAAGATGTCAGTTTGAAGTCTGAAGTGTGCCTGACCCAAACCAAGGTAACCTCATATGCACACAAAAGTTGGACAGTGAATAAGGAAGATCGTAGACAAATTGATGCATTTAAGTTATGGTGTTGGAGAATATTGACAATTCCATGGACTGCCAAAAGATCAAACAGATCTGTCTTGGAAGAAGTACAGCCAGAGTGCTCCTTGGAAACCAGTATAGCCTGATTTCATCTCTCATACTTTTCACATATTGTCAGTCACTGGAGAAGGGCATCATGTTGGTGGAGGCAATGGGCTTAGGCATAGCAAGGGTTGTGAGGTTGGCCCAGGATCAGGCAGTGGTTTGTTCTGTTGTGCTATAATTTGGTACCAACTCAAAGGCACCTAACAATGACAGCAAGCTTGATGAAAGTGAAGAGGACTTGAAATCAAATACTACAACATTCAGAATGAATTGTAAATGAAACAAAAATGAAACAAAAAAATACCCAAAAATGGACCTATAAATAATAACATCATGATAAGCACGCACAAATTGAAGTTCCCAAAGACTTCATTTTACATGTATCCCCATTCAATGTTTGTGGAAACAGCGGTCAAGAAAGAAAAGATACAGTGCATTAGGTAAATTTGTTGCAAAATACCTCTTTAAAATGTTCAAAAGTAAATATGTCACTTTGAGGACTAAAGTATACTGGATCAAAGTGTGACAGTTGGACAGTGAAAAAAATGTTTGTAGATGAATCAATGCATTTGAATTATGATCTTGGTGAAGAACATTGAAAATAGCATGGATTCCCAGAAGAACAGAAAAAATCTATGTAGGAATAAGGATAATCAAAATGTTCCTTAGAAGCCAGAATGGTGAGACTTTGACTCTTTTGCTTTGAATATGTTTTCAGAAGGCACCACCAGACATTGAAAAAGAATATCATGCTTGGAAAAGTGGAGGGACAATGAAAATGTACATGAATCCCCCCTCCCTCACACACACACACACACACATACACACAATGAGAAGGATTGGCATGTTGGCAACAACAATGGACTCAAACATTATTACATTAGAGTGAGGATGGTGCATGTTTGGGGCAGTGTTTCATTCTCTTGTACATACGGTCACTATGAGTTGGAACTGACTTGATAACACCTAACAACAACACCCAGTCATTTTGTGGAGTTTGCAAAGACTATGACTAGAAGAGCCATATCAAGTAATTCAACTGCATTAAAGAAGTCAACAAACAAAAACAGTTTAACGTATTCATGACATGTTTGTGGAAGAATTCACTTCTAAAGAAAATATATAGCACAATGTTATTATTAATAATATGAGGATTTTTATAAATTATATCTATGTTGTTATTAAATTCAGGTTCCAATTCATAGCAACCCTGTGTAGGGCTTCTGAGGAGCAACTGGTAGGTTTGAACTGTCAACCTTGTGGTTCAAACAGACTTTGTGGTCCAGCACTTTATCCTACAGTGCCACACCAGGACTCTATAGCACATAAAAATCTGAAAGCCTATTTTAAGGTGATTTTCAAAATTTTGTTTGAATAGTTTACTTTTTCTCCATTGAATAATGTCTTCTTTGTGTAATAAATAATAATATCTGTGGCTGTTGAGTCAATTCTAATTCACAGGGACAAATATGGCAGAGTAGAACTGCTCCCCAGGGTTTCCAAGGCTGTAAAATATGTAGCAGACTGACATGTCTTTCAGCCACAAAGATGATGATGGTTTCAAACCACTGACATTTCAGTTAGCAACTGAGCACTTAATCACTGTACCACAAAGACTCCTTAAAGAAATAATCAAAATGAAAAATAAACCAACACAAAAAGGAATCCTTGCACAAGATACAATCCAAACATAAAATGTATTTTCTTATTTCAATATATTAGTCCCCTGTGTACTTTCAAACCTACTGTACATTCATTCAGAAAATACGTATTGAATCTGGATACAAATACAGAAACACAGGTTGCATTATTTTACACCTCTTCCCTGCATAACCACACTAGAAATTTTCGTTATCTGATCTATTGCTCCACACTTAGGTCATTATGATTATGGAGAACTCTGGTGAATTTACATATCTATCAAAATGCTTTGAACATAATTGTATGAAATAAAGAACACATTATCTAGCACATTCATCTGAAAATTCACTCAAGGCCAATATATTTGGGCTTGGATTATTTAACTCTGCATTTCAATCAGTATGTATAGATATACTTTTCTAAGAATTTTTGAAATAGCTCTTTTTATCCTTTTCTTTCTCTTTCTGTTTCTCTCTGTCCCTTGGACAGAATTTCCCACAATAGAAGAAAAAGGAAACACATGTTTATTTTGTTCTCTGAGAGAAGGTGCTGGTTGTCTATCTCCTGAGGCAGACCTACTCATTTCTAGTACTGGCTTCAAGCCATCCATTCCCCAGGTTTCTCCATTTCTTGGGAGAATGCCATAGTGTTTCAGTCACACCGAAGTAAGGCCTGAAAGGATCATTTTAGTTTTCCCCATTGATTTCAGAAGATTCATTTCTCCTCGTTTATTGGAATGCCTTTAACAAGGAAAGTTGTAAATTGACTGGATTCTAGGAATGTGATTTCTATGCAAGCCTGGGGGCCAACCAATAGTGAGACCTCCTTTACAAGAAAAGAAAGGCATGCTATTATTTTCCTTTAGAAAACTGTACCCCCGATATGCA
>NW_006408750.1:4833123-4835470 GCF_000296735.1 Chrysochloris asiatica
AATATTTGTGCTGAATGCTATCTAATATGACACAATCACCCATGATGTGATCTGACGTAATTAGCTATGATGAAATGTAGTTGTCCTGTGTATTGTAAGTCCTCACTTCTATAATGTGAATGTAATATAGGGAACTTTTGAAGAAATATAAATTTATATAGGTGTAAACACCTAAATGATACAGAAAGCATCAAAAAAAAAAACAAAAAAAAAAACAAAAAAACAAAATTGTCAATGTTCAGTCACTTTAAGAGGTAGCATATTGATCAAATAGTCAATGACACTGAAGGAAGAAGTCCAAGGTACACCAAAGTCCTTGGTATCAATCCAGGGGATTGATGGAATACAAATTTAAAATGGTCAACAAATTGATACGGCACTGGAGGCACTCATCTATGCCAAATATTTTGAAATACAACTACTTGGCCAACTAAGTGATTTTCAATTTTATTGCAGTACAACTCTTCGTATTAGTATGTTATTATCCTTTTTATTTCTATTGTTTCTTTTGTGACATCACCGATGTGTTATTTGTGTGTTATCCCTCTTTTCTTTTGTTAAATTTGCCAATTTTATTAATCCTTTCTAAAAATCAGCTTTTTGTATTTGTTGATTCTTTCTATAGTTTTTCTGTTTTCTGTATCATTTATTTCTGCTGTAATCTTTATTATTTCTTCTGGTGACTACAGCATAGTGGTTATGAATTGGACTGCGAACCTTAAGGCCAGCAGTTAGACACTACCAGCCGCTCCGCAGGAGAAAAATGAGGCGTTCTGCTCCTGTAAAAATTTACAGCCTCAGAAACCCCTCAGAAACCCTGTACAGAGTCTCTATGGGTCGGAACTGACTCGAAGGCACTTAACAACAACAACTGGTGGCTGTAAGTTTACTTAGCTGGTCTTTTTCTAATTGTTGGTGATGTATTAATGTGTTGATTTTGGTTCTTTCTTCGCATTGAATGTGTGCATTTATTGCTATAAATTGTCTTTTCAGCACTGCTTTTGCTCATTTGTTTCCAGGAATTAAAAAAAAAAAAAAAATCATCTTTTATTTGTTCTATTACATGTAGATTTTAAGCAGGGTGTTATTCCGTTTCCTTGTATTTGATTTTATTTCCTGGGCCTTCCTATTGTTGATTTCTAATTTTATAGCATTGTGGCCTGAGAAGATGCTTTGTTAGTATTTTGATGCTTATAAAGTTATGGAGGCTTGTTTTGTGGCCTAACACATGGTCTATTCTGGAGACTGTTCCATGTGCACTGGAAAATAATGTGTATTGTGCTGTTGTTTGGTTGAATGCTCTCTACACATGTATGAGGTCAAGTTGGCTGATTATGCTGTCCAGTTCCACTGTGTCTTTGTCAAGTTTCTTTCTGGTTATTCTATCCTTTTTTGAAAGTGGTATATTAAAATCTCCCACTATTTTTGTACATTTGTCTATTTCTTTCTTCAATTCTGTTAGGATATGCTTTATATATTTTGGGGCTCTGTTGTTTGGATGTTCATTATGATTATGTCCTCTTGTTCAAATGACCCTTTAATCATGAGATAATGTCCTTCTTTATCTCTTATGCTGGTTTTTGTCTTAATGTTTACTTTATCAGAGATTAGTACTGCTTGTTTTTTTATTGCAATCAGGTTGGTATATTATTTTCCATTCTTTAACTTTTAATATGTTTTTGTCTTTGTGTGTAAGGAGTGTCTCCTGTAGACAGCATATTGAATGATCCTGTTTCTTATGCATTCTGCCACTCTCTGTCTCTGGATTGGTGTATTTAGTCCATTGACATTCAGGATATTTCTGGATAGGTATGAATGAATTGCTGTCATTGTTTATTTTTGTGTGTGTGTGGTGCTGCTGGTGTCTTTGTTCTACATGCCTTCTTATTTTTGTGTGTGCTTTTTCTTTTCAGTTTCTTTGTAGTTTTAATGTTGTTGTTGGATTTTCCTTTTCATGTTATGTTGTGAAGTATTAAGTTTCTTTGAGGTTACCTTATATTCTGTTAACTTTTTCCACCTTTTAAAACAGTCTGTTTTATCCTGGAACCTACCTGACCTCATCTCCTGGATCTTTGTTCCTATATTTCACCCTTCATTTGCATTGTAGTTGTTTTGATCATAGAGTGACCTCTCATATCCTCTGATTTCATTCTTGTAGTTCTATTCTTCTGGATTCTTCCATCTCTTGACTGAGTCCTGGGTGGTTTTGTCACATCAGTCTATCTCTGGTTTTTGTCTGCTCTTGTCAGTTCTCAGTAAAAAGAACTCCCTTTAGAATGTTTTGAAGCACTGAAAGTCCCTTAACTTCTGTAGGATGTTCTGATTATACTATCACATTTGATTGATA
>NW_006408750.1:4839796-4844475 GCF_000296735.1 Chrysochloris asiatica
GACGGCACTTAACAACAACAACAACAACATCATTGATTATGTGGTATAAGAGTTGGTATTAGCTTTTGCCTTATGGATGGGGCTATGGAGCCTATGGTGTGGGCTGTATGAGCATAGTTGTTGTTGCATCAGGAAGAGTAAGAAAGAAAGCACACACTTACAAGGGGAAGAAAAATAAGAAACCTATATATATACACACACACATAATAAAGGACAAGTACAAAATAGGGTACAAAAACCCAAACAGGCAGCAGAGACAATAAAGAACATAATGACTTAAAAGAAAAAAACAATGAAAGGAAAATTAAGTTGTGGAAATAAAAAAAAAAAATTGAGTAAATTAAAAGAAAGAAAGAATACTAAAAACTAGTGAGAGAGAAGAAGAAAGCAGAGCAAAAGACCAAAAAGTAGTATATAAAAATAAAGAGAAAAAAGAAGAAGAAAAAGAGGCAGGGAAAGAAAAACAAAAGAAAAGAAGGAAAAATGAAAGTATGGACAAATATTTAAAAAATGAGTGTGGATATAAAGTATAAAAAAACCAGAGAATTGAAAGTAAATAAAAAACAATAAGCAAACAAAAACAATGAAAGAAAAATACCAAGGTAGGTGCCAGACTCATAGAAGAGATAAGTCTGGGGGGCTACTGCCATTCACTGGAGCTCATGAAGTTGGTGGTGGAGGGATGAAACAGTGATATTCTAGACCCTAGATGGATTTCTTATAGTTGAAGGCATTCTCTATGTTCAGGGCACCTAAACTGGAAGTAGTTCAAGCAGGCCCTAAAGTAGCTGGAGTCAAGGTCTTTCAAACATAATGTACCACCAAAGGTAAGGTGGCTGGTTATTAAAGTTCCCACAAGTCTAGTGCTGGCTGGCCCCATATCTGGAGTTCTGCATGCCTGGAGTATGGAGCATCTGAATCCATGTGCCAGAGTGGTTCAGCCAGCTCTCAACTTACAGTTTCACAACTGCATGGCTCACAAATACATGACTCCAACCTTCAGGAGTGCAGTGGCTGTGCTATGATTGGATGAGGGTGGAGGTTGGCCACTTATGTGGTCATCAGGGAATTGTGGGGAACACGAAAAAAATCAAGGCTTCTTGTTGCAAGTCATGGGTCTGAATCTACCTCCAAAGACCCTTGTAAAATTTCAAGATGGCTAGGTCACATCTGACCAACCAACGCATTTCACCTGTTTTTACTTTTTTTCATTGCCTCTATTCAGTTTCATCTCTTACTAAGTCTTCAGTGCACACTTCTCTATCCTTTCCTCTTAAGCTCAGGTTTCCAGAATTATCTGTGTCTGTTTCATTTGGTATTCTGTATCTTTGTTGCAAAGGGTCTGTGTAGTATGCTAGCCTAATTAGCCATCTTGCTAGAAGTTACCTTTTTCTAAAGTTTTTATTGTGAATTGAAAGATAGGTTACATGGGGGAATATCAGTTTTACATTCATTGTTTCATTGCAATGATTACAATCTCCTCTCTGCATCATCATTCAACAGTATTTGCTTCTATTCTCTCTGTTTGTTTGGTTTTTGGAGGCCAGAGGATGTACACAAAAACACTCAGGAATATATAATCATTTAAACAACCAAAAGACACATTCTGCAAGCCTTCTTCTTAGGCACCAGCACCTGGCTACCAGCTCACAGCCTTTCTTTTGCCATGAGTCTAGAGTCCTCAGCTGCCCTCTCTCTCTCCATCCCCGCATCTCTGTCTCCATGTCTGGTGTAGCTGCTTCTCTGGATAAGGTCCAACATTCCGCTCATGCTCTTCTCCTAGGGTTCTCTGTTCATTTACTGTAAGACTAACTACTTCCACCTTCTCTTTACAGAACCTCTACCTTTACAGTTGTGACAGTCACAATTAGTCACAATAACAATTACTCACTATTGAATCAAGAATCTTATCCCCATCTCCTTTCATCATACCCATCTAGACAAGATGAAAACTATTCAGGGGGTATTCTACCTTCCCCCACACACTCTGAAACTAAACTCCATCTTGAAAACTTGTAAGTCAGTCACTCATGCTTTTATAGCCCCTCCCTTTTTAGGTAGCCAATATCTAAGTTGCCAGTCTTTACCAACTCTGTATACAGAGGGAATAGGATTGATCTTGGATGTGAAAACTCCTCCCTCTCAGTTGGTATTTTGATCTACTACACCCATAAGTATAGGTCAAGTTTATAAAATTGTAGCATTTACACTTGTTTCATTAGTCAAAAAAAAGAAAAATCTTCTTCTAGTTGAGTGCTAGAAGTCCTTTTCATAAACTTTTTGAAGGCACAACATACAAACTGAAATCTTGGTATAGCACTGTAGGATATGTGTTTGACTGCTAACCTCATGTTTGGAAGTTCAAATCCACCAAAAACTCCTTGGAATATTTAACTAAAACATACAAATAAAATTTAAAGAATGCATTAATCCTTAAGTAGATAATTAGGATATCCATTCATGAGGCAAAATTGGTTAAAATAATTGGCTTTTATTAAGTTATTAATGGTTTAAAAATTGGTTTTGCATGTAACAAAGGAAGATTTAGATCCTAGCTGTGCTACTTTTGGTCACAGTTTTGTCACCTGTAAAGGTAATTCAATTAGATAAAGTAATTAATGTATAACATTTAACATAATATCTGATCTGTTTTAAGTATTTGAAAATTGGTAGGTAATATGACAGTTCTCTACTTCTAGGAGTTATTATGGAGTCCTGGTGTGGGTCTGTAGGATAAGCATTGGACTTCTAACTGAAGGTTAGTAGTTAAAACCCACCACTCACTCATCACAAATCCTTTACAGGGTTGCTATGAGTTGAAACTGACTCAACAGCTCTTAATAACAACAACAAGGGGTTATTTAATATTTCTGTGCTGTTATTGCTACCTGCCTTCAGTAGGCTTCTGGTTTATGGCAATCCCTCATACATTGGACAGAAAAGTTGGTGGATCAGTCTTTACCTATATTTTCAGAACCCTAAATTAATTTTCTTTTAAAAAAATCTATGGGCTGGCTTATATATAACTGATTCACTCTGTGTTAGAGATAAGAGAATGCAATTGAAGAGAAAAAATTATGCTGCAAGAGGACAAATAAAGATGCCTAGTGAGATAGTTCCAGTAATGGGCTACAGGGAAAGCAATCCGTATTCATTAAATTCTGAGGTTATTCTATACAATGTATTCACAAACCAACATTCAAGAAAAAAATTTATAGACTATAACTGGCTTTTTTAGGATAAGCACTGGACTTCTAATGGCAAGATTGGTGGTTCATACCACTAGCTACTCCTCAGAAATCCTAAACAGGGTTGCTGACTCAATGACACTTAACAACAATTATATGTTACCACATGCCTATCAGTCATAACTTTGGAGTTTATGAATTTATGAGCTTCATAATGGCTCCTTTATAACATTCCTAAAGCAAAATCATGAACACAAACACGTACAACCTCTCATATAGAAATGCTTTTTAGATAGGTTGAAGACAAGATAGGAGGAAAATAATTTGCATACTATAGGTTATATAAGTTAAATTTGTTTTAGAAATATATTTAAGAAAAAACTGATAAATTTCCTAGAAGCTTCCTAACTCATATATATTCTTAGTGGTGATGGTGGTTATGTACTGTGGAGTTGGTTCTGACACACAACAACCCTGCACAGGGTTTCTGAGGCTGTAAATATTTATAGGAGCAGAAAACCTCATCTTTCTCCTGCAAAACAGCTGGTAGTTTTGAACTGCTTACCTTGAGATTAGCAGCCCAACTCATAACCACTAAGCTACCAGAGCTCCTTACGTATATTCTTAGAAACTACAGTTGTTAGTTCTTTATGTGAACTCTGTTCTTCAGGAAGGTTGTCTACTTGTGAATTGTGAGTGCCAAGTTCATCTCCATGTCCAGCACATTACGGAGAACATGTGTTTACTTAGGAAACAGTCACTCAATTTTTATTTAGACTTCAGTAAAACCTATTTATAAAGGCAAATATAGCACTGCTGAAAATTAAAATCTTCTTTGAACATCTTTCAAAACTAAACTGAATATAGTGGATGATTCATACTACTGCTCTCCTATAACAAACAGTTATTCGGAGTACACCACCCAGACAGACTACAAACAGTGGATACTGTTACAAGACAGTTGCATGGGACTCAGAACAAGTCATTGTACAGTGGACTTCAAAAGTTTGTGGTAAAAAAAAAAAATGTGGAAAAATGAATCTTTCAATTCATTTTTTTTTTCATCAACTATTTGAAGCCACCACATATAAGCCACATGTAAGAAATGGTACTAACCAACCCTCAGACACCATTTGACTCAATTGGGTCACATAATTTATTACAATGGTCCTACAGAACTCAGCATATTCACAATTAGGAAGTTTATTAGGAAAGTAACAGATTACAATGCCAGATCATAAAATGTTCAAGGTACTGTTCTTTCAGTCAGGACAGCCACCCTTCAGTCATGCCCACACGCAGGCCCTCTCTGGCCCACAGGCCCTGTCCTGGCCAATGCTCTGCTATAGCAATGTTACAAAGCAGATAAAATTTCCATTCAACAACTCATACACATTTTGTTGCATGTCATTGATTGTGATCCCTACAATGTAACATTACATATTCTACTTCTTCCCTATGACTCGTGGTTCCATTCATCCTTACTTTCTA
>NW_006408750.1:4844810-4845467 GCF_000296735.1 Chrysochloris asiatica
AAAAAAAACAAAATAACAACAACAACAACAACAAAAACTCTTTTATTTTAAAATAGTAAACAACTGAATTCTCATATTTTTTTTTGAATTCAATATTTTTAAATGTATTCTGAATGAAATGTATGAAAACATCTGACCCCACATAGAAATGCAGTTGGAAAAGCGAGAGTATATCAATGTCCTTTTCAGATGATTGTGAATATTTTTTTTGATAACTGTACAAAGCTTAACGAAGGATAATTTCTCAAAGATCAGTTGCAATATGGAATCTGAAACTATTTCAATGAACTTTCTGTACGTTTTTTACACAAAATACATGGGTCTAATTTTAATTCTAAATTACTCTTTTAAAATGCATTATTTGATAACATCATGATTTGCTCATTTGGCAAATATTGATTCACTGAATTAGCCAGATCTTCCAAATATCACATTTTAATTATGTAATATCCATAAAAATACATTTACTAATGTAATCACCAGTCTTTTCAGAAAAAAAAGTCCTTATATATTGGGAAGCTGTCAAATTCACAGCAGCAGATGCATTTTTCCAAAATTCTTATTTTTCTTTTGAAAGTTCAAATTTTATCATTCACAACAAATACTGCCAACTGTTTTCCCTTGACATGACTGCTTCATTTCATTAATTCTCAAGAA
>NW_006408750.1:4845837-4847655 GCF_000296735.1 Chrysochloris asiatica
AGTTGTGTTCCAAACTTTTTGGCAGAAATGACTGAGTGCCTCATGTGCCACCTCACTTTCTTTGAAAGATTCCAATTTTTATTCCATCAATTCCTGGTGCCTTGTTCTTTGCCAATTCCTTCAACGCACTTTGGACTTCCTCCCTAAGTATCATTGGCTCTTGATCATATGTTATAACTGAATGGAATACCTAAAATGGGGCTAGAACTTGCCCAGTGAAAGGCTTAACGTGGAGCCTTTGCATTGCATTAAATGGTAGGTGGAGTCTTGGTCCCCATCCAGAATCTTGTGAGGTGGGAAATTTCCATTTGAAAAGACAAGTAGACCAACATGGAGTAGCTAGAGGAACAGAAGATACATCTTGAAAGAAAGACCAGCAGGAAAAATAAAAAACAATAATGGTCGTCTGATTGACTAGTACAAGAACAAGCAAGTTGTTCACCAGGGAGCCATCAAGGCAAGCAATCAAGTACTCTCATGGCAAATCCCCTTCCAGGACTGAAACTCAAATGGAATAAATGAGCAGACATGTAATTTTTCTGGGATCCATGTGGGTCTACTGATAACGGGGAAAAATAGCAATGAAGCTGTGAGCTAAGTCCGGCCACGTTCAATAAATTCCTGTCAACCTGGATCGTGACCTGGGTGGCCAGCAGTATAGCGAGACCTGGGGACTCCCGGACCCATGGACAGGGACACAGCCACAGAGGACTAGAGCTGAGATTGAAGCATCCAGCTGATATGAAGTGAGGGAAGATGCACAAGAATGCCCATAGTTGCAGATAGTACCCGTTTGACCTAGTTTCAATGGCTGGACAATCAGAATTCGTCTAGAGGAAGAAAGAAGAAAAAGAGTGTAATCTGTTACAATTTGATGAACTTGGCCTATACTTATGGATGTAGTAGCTTAAAAGAAAGAAGGAATCTATACAGCAAGGATCATTCCCATCCCCTCTGTACACAAGGTTGACAGGGATGGGCAACTTAGACACTGGCCACCAGAAGTGGGCAAGGGCAAGAAAGGCATGACATGACTGGCTTACATGTTTTCAAGAGGGAGCTTAGTTTCAGAAGGTGCAGGGGAAGGTAGAATCTCCACTGAGTGGTTTCCAGACTTTCTTGGTAGGATTGGTGAAAGGAGATGGGGATTAGATTCTTCTGGTTCACTAGTGGATAGTTGCTTTCAGGACTGATTGTGAATGTTGCAAATGTAAAGGTAGAGGCTTTGTAACAAAAGAAGGGAGTGGTTGATATTGCAGCCCTGGGGCTGAGAACCCTGGGACTATCAAGGGAGAAGATCAGAGTGTGGGACCATATCCAGAGAAGCAGTAATGCCAGAGATGGAGACAGAGACAAAGATGGGGATAGATGGAGTGGCTGGGAACTCTAAACTCAGGGAAGGAGAGGTGCTGTGTGCTGGCTGCTGGAAGGCTGACATTCAGGGTATACTCGTTAGTTGTTTGAATGGTTATATATTCCTGAATGCTTCGGTGTACATCCAAAAGAAAAACAAAAAAACTTAGAGTGATTGGAAGCAAGTGGTGTTGAATGATGTTGCATGGAGGAGATTGAAATCATTGCAGTGAAACAAATATGACAGAATGAATGTAAAGCTGATGCTTTCCCATGTACACTATCACTCAATTTATAATAAAAACTTATAAAAAAAATAATGCTCAAGACTGAGACTTAGGAAAATTGATAATTTATACTGCTTTAATAAAAGTATTCTTCATTAAAATTGGTCTTTATCCCCTCTGCATGTATGACATGTTGTTGTTTTTAGGTGCCATTGAGTCAGTACTGACTCCTAGCAAA
>NW_006408750.1:4848690-4863731 GCF_000296735.1 Chrysochloris asiatica
TAAATATCTTTCTGTTATTCTCTGATGTCAGCCAAGATCCATCAGACATTAGCAATGATATCCCTCGTTCCACAGCTTCTTCTGAATCCAGATTGAACCTCTGGAAGTTCTCTGTCAATGTATGCTTGCAGCCATTTCTGTATTACCTTTAGTAAAACTTTACTCACAAGGGATATCAAAGACATTGTCCAATGATTTATGCATTTCGTTGGGTCACCTCTCTTTGGAATGGCACAAATATGGATCTCTTCCAGAGAGTTGTCTGCCAAATTTCTTGGCAGAAATGAGTGAGTGAATACTGTGCTGCCTCACTTTCTTGAAAGATTTTAATTTTGATTCCATCAATTCCTGGCGCCTTGTTCTTTGCCAATTATTTCAATCCATTGGCTCTTGATCATATGCTACCTCTTGATATGGTTGAACATTAATCATTTCCTCTTGTACAGTGACTCTGTGTATTCCTTCCATCTTCTCTTGATGCTTTCTGCATCATTCAAAAATTTTCCCAGACGATCTTTCAATAATGTAAGTCGAGGCTTGAATTTTTTCTTCAGTTCCCCCAGATAGAGAAATGCTGAGCGTGTTCTTCCTTTTGGTTTTCAGAGTCCATATCTTTGCATAGTTTTTTAAATAGTTGGCTTTATCCTCTCGAGTTGACCTTTGGAATTTTCTGTTCAGCTCTTGGACCTCCTCATTTCTTCCATTTCTTTCAGCATCTCTACACTGGAGAGAAAGTTTCAGTGTTTCTTTTGACATCTATTTTGACCTTTTCCTTCTTTCTTTTCTTCTTAATGGCTTTTTGCTTTCTTCCTGTGTGATGTTCTTGATGATATCCCACAACTCTTCTGGTCTTCATCCTTTAGTGTTTTATGTATCAAATCTGTTCTTCAGATCATCTGTAAATTCAGGTGGGATATATTCAGTGTCATATTTTTGACTCTCATGGACTTGTTTTCATTTTCTTCAGCTTCAGTTTGAATTTGATGGTCTGTTCCACAGTCTGGACTTGTTTTCACTGATGATTTGGAGCTTTTTCATTGTCTCTTTCTAAAGATGTAGTCAGTTTGATTTCTATGTGTTCCATCTGGTGAGGATATGTGTATAGGCATCTTTTATGCTGTTTAAAGAAGGTATTTGAAATGAACAAATCATTGATTTTTCAGAATTGTATCATTCATTCTCCAGCATCATTTCTATCACCAAGGCTATATTTTCCAACTACTGATTCTTCCTCTTTGCTCCAAACCTTTGCATTCCAATCACAGGTAATGATCAATACATCTTGATTGCATGTTTGATTAATTTCAGATTCAAGAAGTTGGTAGAAGTCTTCTATTTCATCACCATTGGCTTTAGTGTTTGGTGTGTAAATTTGAGTAATAGTGGATACTATGAATACAAATGTCAACCGATCGTATAAGTCAGGTAATATATTAGCAATATTAGGAAAATCATTTTGACCTCATGGACAGCCCTGTCAGGCAATTGGGAACTTTGTGGTCTGCAGAAGAGTCGCTATCTTTTACTATACCACCTGAATTTTGCAGTGACTGAGCTTATACTACATTGTAGAGTGATTTTTTTCTTGTCAAACTTCTTAAAATTGCTGACACTGATAGTTTTGAATTTGTGTCTTTCAAAGCCAGGCACTTAGAGGTTACTTGTATTTATTTACTGATCTGTAGTGAACAAGTTTCCATTGTTTCACCACCTCAAAGATTCGGCTTCTAGGTATGGCTGGAATTTGTCTTTCTCCCAACCTCATAGCACCTTCCTACTGAATCAAATCTTCTTTTCAAGTTTATATTCCTTCACAGGGTTGGAATTCTCAGCAAGCAAAGTAAGCATAAAGTCACTGGTGCTTACATACTAATCTGTAGTGAACAATTTCACACGTGCTTTACTACTTTTATGATGTGATGAAAAATAAGCGAAACTGTTTGCTACAGATTTGTAAGTTAACAACACAAGTAAGTCCATGCTTACTTTGTTTCTTGGGTAATCAATCCCTTCAGTCATAGTCTGTTTTGAACTCTTCTCTACCTCGCACATTATATTGCTGTTACCATAACTTGTCTGTTCTTCTAACTCAACTTGTTCTCTTAGTTTCTGGGACTTCTCATGCTGGGAACACTACTCCCCTTTCTAAACTGTGAGGTTAACTTATCCTTAGGTATTAGCTTAATCATTTTCTCAAGGAGAACTTTCTGATCCTTAAGATAGGTTTGGCTTCCTTATTCAAACATATTTTTAAACATCTGATGTGACATTGTAGGATAAGCATTGGACTGCTACCCACTAGATCTGTAGTTCAAATCCACCAGCTACTCCTCAGAAATCCTATACAGGGTCTCTGTAAATTGGCACTAAATTGATGGCACTTAACAACTACAACATTATATGCCAGGATATAGGCTAGATGTTGGGCATACACTGATAAATGTTGGGTACACATTGCTAGGTTTGGTTTAATGTCTATCTCAGTTATGCTTGTCACATTTCAGGTACACATATTTGCATTATTCAGTTTTACAGCAGCTATCATGGCCCCTGTTACAGGATAGTCACTCAATAAATGTTTGTGATGTAGTACATATATTTCAGAATCACAGACACAGGTGAAAAAAAATATTTTTTATAACTGAATTTAATCTGTATCTTATGTATGTGTTTTATCTGAAGGCAGAGAAACCACTCTAATTGTTGTTGTTGAGTGCTGTTAGTCAGTTCTGTCCCATAGCAACCCTGTAGAGAGTGTCCGAGGAGCAACTGGTGAACTTGAACCGTTGACCTTGCAGTTCAAATGACTTGGTAGTCTGGCACATTAACTCACAGCGGCATACCAGGATCCCCCATTCTATCCTCCTCTCGGGAGCATCTAAGTTTTATTTAAGATACAGCATTGCTGGAGAAATGTGTTCTATTTTTTGGTATGAATATATCTACCCATGATATGCACCCAGACAAGCTATAATACTGTTATGTTTTCTGATTGTCAGACTCCATGCATTTTGGCATCGACATTGAGATGGGTGCCCTCCCACCACAGAATTCTCTAGATCTGACTTCAAAAGATGATTTTCTTATCATTTTCTCTTGTTACTGAGAAAACTGATATTTCCCCTAGCT
Organism: Chrysochloris asiatica; assembly: GCF_000296735.1. NCBI lineage: Eukaryota > Metazoa > Chordata > Mammalia > Afrosoricida > Chrysochloridae > Chrysochloris > Chrysochloris asiatica. The sequence continues at coordinate 4,851,820 of NW_006408750.1, forward strand.
CTGCCAAATACTAACTTTATGAAAGACTAGGAAACTTTTCAAAGAAGTATATTTGTTATTCTAAATACAGTAAGTCTTTAAGTTTTGAGCATTCAACTTATTGACAATGATTGAACCCCAATTTAAATCAAATTCTTTGTCATAATTACTGGCTGTACATGCAGTTTTTAAGGCCTGGAGTCTTTTCTTCTACTGAGCTCAAAACCCAATGCCATTGCTGTTAGTTGACTCTGACTAATAATGACACTTTAGAGCAGGGTAGAACTGCTCCTTTAGGTTTCTGAAATGGGAAAATTTTCAGAAGCAGACAGCCCCATCTTTTTCCCATGGAGTAACTGGTGTTTTTGAACCACTCATCTTGCAGTTTACAGTCTAATGCTTAACCAGCTGTCCTTATCTTGTACTAAACTGCACCCCAAAACCCACTGCCACCCTGGGGATTCTGATTCATAACAACTCTACATAAGCTTTCAAAGACTGCAAATCTGTATGGGAGCAGATAGCCTCGTCTTTCTCTTATGAAGTGGCTGTTAAGTTGGAATTACCTATCTTGCAATTAGCAGTCCAACACCTAACCCCAGGGCTCATTTGTTGTTGTTGTTAGGTGCTATCGAGTTGGTATCAACTCATAGTGACCCTTTACACGGCAGAATGAAACACTGCCCGATCCTGGGCCAACTTCACTATTGTTGCCATGTTTGAGTTCATTGATGCTGCCACCTGGCCAATCCATCTCACTGGGGGTCTTCCTCTTTTTCTCTGACCCTCCACCTTACCAAACATGATATTATTCTCCAGTGACTGGTCCCTCCTGACAATATATTTGAAATATGAGACACGAAGTTTGGCCATCCTGGCCTCCAAGGAGCACTCTGGCTGTACTTCTTCCAACACAGATCTGTTGGTTCTTTTGGCAGCCCATGGCACTTTTAATATTCTCCAACACCATAACTCAAATGCATCAATTCTTCTACAGTCTTCCTTATTTACTGTCCAGCTTTCACATGCATAAGGTTAAACAAGAACCTGTATGCATCTGTTCACATTTTTACCTACAAATTCAACTTATAGATACACTTAGGAACAGATTGTCCCTGGAGCCTGGGGATTACCTGCATGGAAGAAAACTGAGTAGTCCTTTCTCTTTCTATATTATAGTACTTCAGATGCCATCAGGAGTATATTACCCAGTAAAACACGGTAAGCATGGGTTTACTTTGACTTACTTACTAATCTCATGCTTACCTGATTTACTGGGCACTACATTCCTGTCAGGGACTACAAATTTGAAAAGAGTATTTGATTTTCTAGGAAGGTATTGTAAGGTTGGGAGAGAAATAGATCCCAGTCATACCTAGAAGCTGAATCTTTGATGTGATGAAATAATGTGAAATCATTCACTACAGATTAGCAAGTAAGCACAAATTAACTCACCCTTACCTTGCTTATTGGATGCCCCACCCCTGGGTGTTATCATTGATATGGCCCCATAGGAAAGAACTCTAAGCAAATCTAAATGTATTTTATTAGCTGCACCATGGTAGTTCAGGATTTATAAGTCTGCTAATTAACTGGGAAGTCCAGCCTCCAGATAGGTAACGGGTTTTGCTGAGAGAAGTAGGACACTGACTGGAGAAAGGGCTCATGGGAAAGTTTCTGTGCACGGCATTTCATACTCACAGATCAAATGCTATTTAAAGGAGGACTGATAAATATTAATGCAGCCCCTGCTTCAATTACTTTCAACTAGCAGGAGCTGACAGAGCAGCGTGTGCAGGGAGACCTTGTAGAAGCAGCTCCTAACACCCTTGCAGGATCACTTCAGTGATCCTTCCTGAACTATACACGATGAGTTTCTTAATTGGCCCTCTGAGGTGGCCAGTGCACAGATGCCTGTCTTGAGAGCTCCTTGAAGACAAGCCTGGCTATTTGCTAGCACTTGGGACAGCCCAGGTGTTCCCAATGTCCACGGAGTCTTAGGTAGGTTGCTGGGGAGGGGACTGAAGACCTGGTTTCCCTTTCAGGTTCTTGGAGGTTAGTCTTTTGAATGTTAACTGCTTCTACTAGAAGTAGAGCAGTTACTTTTTCTGAGGTCTTTCTTTCAAAATGTGAGGTTGAACTCGAATCATTTGGCTTTGCTCCTCACTGTGCAGGGACAACCATCCCCATTAAGCTGCCAAGGATTCTTTTCCAGGAAACACTTTTGGATATTTTTTGGGGGCACTGAGATCTGAAAATCTTGCTTAGACATGAACTGAAATCAGGAAGACTGCCATAGTACCTGTCCCTGTCTCTAACCATGTGGATTATTTAGAGAGTGCTCAGAGTAGTCCTCAGTGACCATTTCCATTGAGAAAGTTGGGGACGAGACAGTGTACTACTTGATAGTGATGTGCCAGAAGTGGGCATCTCTAAATGAAAACATTAAACTATAATTTATAGAAGTTTCTATATGTCATTCATTATGCAGAGTGCTTTTTAAGTTTTACTTTATTAAACAACTTGAAGATACAGAAACTATTATCTTCACTGAATATATAAAATTAGAAAGCATAGTATAAATTTTCTATATTAAACTAATGCATGGTGGATCCAGCTTACAAATATTTGAGTATTTGCCTGACTCTAATCTTACATACCTCCCAGGTGAACAAATCCTGAGTAGGATTTACAGCTCCACCCCACCATATTCTAACTAAGATTAAGGTTAAGTTTAACCTGTGATATAGCCTTTCATGGATATATCACTAGATATTTTTTTAAGTGCCACTGAGTCCATTCCAAATTATAGTGACCCTGTATAGAGGTTCGGAGAAGCAACTAGTGGGTTTGAACTGCTGACTTTGTGGCTAGCATCCAATGCTTATTTTATATCACAAATATACATATAAATATACCAGATGTTCCTGGGTGGCACAAACAGTTAAGCAATCAATCACTAGTTAAAAAGTCCAAGGTGAACGGAAGGCACTGGCTAAATACAAGGCCCCAGGAATTGTCAGAATGCCAACTGAGATATTTCAACAAACAGATGCAATATTAGAAGCAGTCAATCATCTTTGCCATGCAATTTGGAAGATAGGTATTTGGCTAACCTGTTGGAAGGAAGCTACATTCATGCCTGTTCCAAAGAAAGGTAATCCAATAGAATGCAGAAATTATCGAACAATTTATTAACGTCATGCACAAGTAAAATTTTGTTGAAGATAATTTTTCAAATGGTTGCAGCAGTACCTTGACAAGTGTCAGTCAGAAATTCAAGTCGGATTCAGAAGAGGCGATGCTAATGCCAGTTGGACGTTGGCTAAAATTACAGAATATTAAAAAAAAAAAAAACACAAACCTGTATTTTATTTACTATGCAAAGGCTTTTGACTGTGTATATCATAGAATTGTTCAAAATGTTAATTCCAGAACACTAAATTATGTTTATGTAGAACCTGTATATAGACCAAGAGGCAGTAGTTTAAACAGAACTAGGGAATGTAGCATGGTTTAAAATTACAGAAGTGTGTATCAGGGTTGTATCCGTTCACCCTACTTATTTAATCTGTTTGCTGAACAAATCTGAGAAACTGGATTATATGAAGAAGAACATGACATTGGAAAAGGAAGAAGACTCAATGTATGATATTCAGATGATGCATGATGAAAGTGAAAAGGGCTTAATGAATTTACTGATGAAGATCAAACACTACAACCTTCAGTATGCATTATTATTCTGCATAAAATAAGGAAAAATCCTCATAATTGAGCCAATAAGAAACATTACAATAAATGGAGAGAAGACTGAAATTGTCAAGGACTTTTCTTTACTTGTCTCCCCAATCAGTGTTCATGGAAGCAATTGTCAAGAAATCAAACAACATAATACATCAGGCGAATCTACTATGAAAGTCCTCTTTAAAGTGTTAAAAATCAAAGATGCCACTTTATGGACCTGACCCAAATCAAGTTCTTTCCAATCACCTCATATACATGTGGAAGCTGAAAAATGAATAAAGAAGACTGAAGAGGAATTTTTGCAGTCAAATATGGTGTTGGTTAAGAATATTGAATATACTATGAACTGCCAAACGAATAAAAAATTCATTGGTTAAAAAGTACAGCTAGAGCGCACTTTAGAAGTAAGGTTGCTGAGACTTCTGTTCTCCATACTTTGGACATGTTAAGAGGAGAGACCAGCCCTCAAAGGACATCATAATTGGTAGTGTAGAGGGTTAAGCAATCTGAATTATTTATATCATAAACCAATTTTTTCTTTCTCATTATTGACAGTGTCTACTTGCCAAATTTTATAGATCTGACTTTATAGTTTCTCTTGATTCTCATTTTTTCTGACCCTATCAGAAACCCACTTTCCATTTCCCTAGAATACTTTTGCTCTCTATCTGCAACCATTGCAATGAGAGCCATCTCAGAGTAATCTGAGAAAATACCCTTTTTTAAAAAAAATCTTTTATGAAACTTCACCCAGGGCAATGATGTTAAATCATGCTTTCTACGAAAATTCTTTAGTTGCTTGTACCTTTCTTATGACATTTATATTCTTTTACTGCAGTTTTCTGTATCCTGTCTTATTCTTCTTATTAAAATATAACAGAAGGAACAGTAGGATCAGTTCTAGCCCTCAAGTGCTAGCAGTATGCTAAACTGTTAATTTTGTACTCAATATTTGTTGTAGTTTCTTAGTATCTTCAGGGTAGTTACTGAGGAGCAGCTGGTTGGTTTGAACAGCTGACCTGAAGCTAGAAGTCCAGTGCTTATCCTACAGTTCCACACCAAGAATATGTGTTCTGGAGTCAGATTGCTTAGATTTGAACCCCAGCTTAGGCACTTTTCAAATGTATGACCTCTGACCAGTTGCTTAACTTCTTCGAACCTCAGGTCTTACATTTATTATTGTTATAAATACCTTTGAGACATCCATATTACTATAAAACATTTTGCACAGTGCACAACACACTTGATGTTAGTTGCTGATGAGACAATTCTGACTAATGGCACCCTTGTAACCCCAAATCAAGCCCATTGCCATGGAGTCAATTCCAATTCATAGCAATCCTACTGGACAGAGTAGAACTGCCCTCATAGGCAGCTGTAAATCTTTATGGAAGTAGACTGCCACGTCTTTCTCACATGGTTTGTGAGTTTGAACAGTTGACCTTCAGTTAGGAGCTGAACACTTTAACACTGTGCCACAAGGATTCTTTTGAGAATTCCATAGTGAACAATTACACATTCAACTTAGATATTCTGAATAAGTGTTCTGTGCAGGGTATTGTGTCTGTCTCAAAGGATATACAGAGTTCTGGCACATGTGGTCTAAGTTGGTTCATGCGGTAGCTTCAGCTGGTCCTGGGAGTTCCGATCTTGTTTACCTGATGTAAACCAGACCCAGTGCTCAGACCCAGCTCCAGCCTAGGTTCTGCTGGCAAGATGGTGAAGTCAAAGTACAAAGGACGGAGCACCCTCAACCCCTACAAGGCCAGCACTAACTCCGATCAAGTGCAGAGAGAAGGAGACCAAAACATGAGGGACCTGGCCACAATCTGGTGCCTAAACATGTACAGGCAAAAGGTGTGCAGACAGTCGTGGTAAAGTGATTAAGCCCCTGCAATGCCAGTCAATGGTGGCTTCTGGCACAGTGGCAAGAGTGGAGCTGAATATGAAGTGGTTTGGAAACACATGTGTGATTAAGCAGTCATCATTACAGAAATTTCAAGAGGAAATGGATACAGTTCTGAAGGATCCATACAAAGCTGTCATGAAGCAAAACAAGTTACCAATGTCTCTTTATCATGATCGAATCCAGCATCATAATTCAAAAGTGCACATTCTCGACATGGAAAGTTTTGAAATGACATTTGGCTCAACATCCCAGAGGAAGCTACCAAGTTTATTTGCAAGCAATATGCAGTCTCTCATAGATAAAGCTGAGATATGCACTGAGGGCTATGACAAAGGACCATGACTTGGTGACTGAGGACACTGGTGTGAGAAATGAAGCCCAAGAAGAGATCTATAAAAAGGGACAATCCAAAAGGATATGAAGGTGGAATCTACAAGGTGATCTATTCATCAGATGTTGTAGCTCAAGTTCTTGATGCTAGAGATCCAATGGGTACCCTTTTCCCTCACATTGAGACTTACTCTGAAAAAGGAAAATCCCTGGAAACACCTCATTTTTGTTCTTAACAAAAGTGATGTTGTTCCAACCTGGGCAACAAAACGCTGGGTTGCTGTCCTCTCCCAGGATTATCTGACACTTGCTTTCCATGCAAGTCTTACTAACCCCTTTGCAAAGGAGCATTTATTCAGCTTTTATGGAAGTTTGGAAAGTTGCACACAGACAAGAAATAGATCAATGTCGGGTTCATTGGTTATCTAAATGTTAGCAAGAGTTTGGTGATAAACACTTGGCATTCTGAGAAAGTTTGCAACGTGGCCCCCATTGCAGTGAAACCAAGATCTGGCATTACATCACATTGATGAGGCGGATATTCCTAATTAACTGCCCAGCTGTGATTTACCCTCTGAGGACTCGGAGGCAGATATTGTGCTGAAGGGAGTTGTTCAAGTTGAAAAAATTAAGACTCCTGAAGACCACATCTGTGCCATGCTTGAATGAGCAAAGCCAGAATATATCAACAAGACGTATAAAGATTGATTCTTGGGAGAACATTGAGGATTTCCTTGAGAAACTAGCTTTGTGGACTGGGAAACCATTAAAGGGTAGAGAGCCAAACTTGCAGACTGTAGGTAAGATGATCCTCAATGACTAGTAGAGGGGTCAGATTCCTTTTTTTTTTTTTTGTCAAGCTATACAATGCAGAGCCCCTGGTGGGCTCCCAGCTCCTACCCTCTGCCTCCTGTTTGGATGTTGTCACAGAATCGACCCAGAATCGCCCAGACGAAGAGTGCATGGAAACTATGGTTGAGTAGCCAGGCTCTGTCCTTGAGGAGAGCAGCCAAGAGCAGCACTGCAGCATTAACTGAGAAATGCAACAGATATTTGTACGGGTCTGACAGAACTTGGGCAAAAACCAACATGGCACCTCAGTTTTCTGGGGATGACCTGGTTCCTTTAAAAATGTCAAATATTGAAGAATTAGAGAGCTATTCAGAAGAGGAGGAGCAACAGGAACAGAAGGGACGAGGAAGAAGAGCCTTGCCAGGAGTCTCAGGAAGAACATGCGGAAAACCATACCACAGCTGTTATTAAAGCCCTGGATGATAAGATTGCTAAATACCAGAAATTCTTAAACAAAGCCAAAGCTAAGAAGTTTTCAGCCGTCAGCATACCCAAGGGGCTAAGTGGAAAGGTCTTTGCAAAATCTGAAGAGCAAGAAGATGTAGGAGATAAAGCACCTACCAAGCAGGGAAAGAAGAGAGAGGCACAGAGAAGAGGAGCATTTGAAGAAAGTTCCCAGGATGCTTACGTCTAAGGAACCAAGACCAGAAGGACATCAGCAGCACTCTAGGAAAGTTGGCATGGGTTACTATAAAACACACAACGTGAAGATCAGGAACCAACCAGAACAAGAAGACCAATGACACTGAGGGGCAGAAACAGAAACACAAAAAATTCAAGCATAAGCAGTAGCAACATTAAAAAAATTGTTTATTAAATTATACAAAAATAGAGGGGAAAAAAAGGATACACAATGGTGAGCAAAACAGACATTTATATTCTACTTTTACTTCAGTTTTCTGTATCCTGTCTTATCCTGTCCTTACTGTCAAAGAATTTATATGCTAGTTGAGAGAGACAGAATGGATGTTAATCTGCTATAAAATATTATTATTTTATAATTGTTCTCAGCTAGGGTCTATTCTGATTTGTAGGTGTTTATACTATGTTGTTTGTGAAAGATATTAAATGAAATTCTAGATACAGATAATTAATAAATTATCTGGAAATGTAATAATCCATAAATTATGTTGAAATTTAAGTGTTGATATCGATATCATGACAATAAATACTATTGAAATATGAGACCACGTGATGAAAAATTTTTAAGTTGTGTTGTAATCCATTTCCATAACAAAATGTCCGTAAAGGTAAGAGAAATTTTGGAGTGTAGTTCTTTTTTCTTTCACAGTGATGGGAAGGTTGGGCTGCTTCCATTTCATCTCCATTCAAGAGATGTATATTTTAAGGGCATCAGTCAGGGTTTAATAAAATTCCTCTTTAGTTTTGGGAACACGTTGGGCTTGTTTTCTGAATCTTTCTGGAAAATATAAGAAGTAACAATGGACTGGCTAGCTACTTTGATGGAGGGCTGAGGAAGCACTAAGTGGCCTATGCTTCTTGAGTTGGTGGATAGATATTTGATGATCCCCCATGGACAACTGTGAAGATTATGTAGGATAAGAACTGGACTGTTAACCACAAGATCAGCACTTCAAACCTACCAATTGCTTTGAGGGAGAAAGTTGAGGCTTTGAGAGAGAAAGATTTGCAGCTTCAGAAACCCATTACAATGGGTTTGGCAATATGTTAGAACCAATTTGAAGGCACCTAGTAACAACAATAAAGATTGACTAAGGTAAGGCAGAAACAAGTATAGTGAATGTCTGGGCAAGACCTCTTGGACTAATTAGTAACTCACTGGCAGAAAGTAGCCAGGAAGATAATCATCTAGTGACAGAGAAAGTATTACAGACAAAGGGAGTAGCAAACACCAGAGTCACTGGGTGGAAATGATCTTGAAATATTTCAAGAACCCAAAGAAACCCAATAATGTAGAAGTAAGTAGGAGTGATGAAATGATACTGGAAATAAGGGGTTTGAGTTTTATTCTAAAGAATAAAAGGAAAGCCACTACTAGTGAAATGATATGATTTACATTTTAGAAGTATTACTTTGATTTCTGAGTGAACTAACAATAATAACAACAAATAATGTGCAAAGTATAATGATGAGGAAGTGATCAGAAATGTCCTGAAAGAGAGCAAACTTAAGCTAGACTTTGAAAATCTGTTCTGGATTTAGAGAGGTGGAGAAGCATGGTGGACTACCCTTCACCAGAGTGGAAGAGCATACACAACTACAAGGTAAGGATTTTATGACACAGGTCACACTCCAGAACAAGTAAAACCTAAGGACTAGGTTCTGAGCTAACATTTGGGTGTTGTGATTGATAGAGACTGGTTTACACAACTGTATGCAAGGGTCTGGACAAAGAAACCAAGATCTATAGTCAAAAAAGTTCAATACCAGGCAGAGTATCCAACTGTAATACCACTGGGAACAACTTAATAAACAGAATCAAAGACTTAATCAATCAAAAGTTTTTGAAGTTGATATGAGGTAGGGCCTGGAATGAGCCTTTCAGTTGCTAAAATATATCTTTTTTTTTTTTTTCCCCTGTTGCCTGGACCTGGGTAGAAAGGAAGCTACAATAAACTCACTGCTTCACATCAATTCTGACTCGTGGCAATCCCGTGTGTTACAAGATGAGTTTCATAGGATTTTCTTAGTTGTCATCTTTATGGAAACAGATTAACACATTTTTCTTCCAGGGTACCAGGTGGTGAGTACAATCTACCAAATTTTTATTTAGCAATTGACTGCTAAATACTTGTCATCATCCAGAAACCTTAAGACTCTTCATATTACTGAAGAAATTCAAGGCTACACTTGCCTACCTGTAGGTATTTGAGCTCCTGACATTTCAGTGTGTCCCTTTCCTGCAACTTCATAGAATTTGTTTGAATTGAACTTTTCCATTTGCTTGTGTGGTTATTTACCTAGGGTTTGGCTCCACAACCAGACTGTCAGTTCAGTAAAAGCAGAGATTTTTTTTTTTTGTTTTCTTTTGTTTACTGATTTATTCCTAGCAAATTGCTAGGCACATTAAGATTTTTGCTCAGTGATTGGATACCTTGGATACCTTCTTACTTCATAATTATATTGAGTTTCCATCTTACCTATTCTAAATCCAAATGACTGAAAATGACATGTGACACAAAGAAGTATACTTTATAATTAATATCTTCATTCATGTATCTAAGATAATCCACTATGAAAGATCTTCAATGATACTATGATAAACAGGACAGATCTTCCCCAGTTTTCACTGAATTTAATATTTACTAAAGAAAACCAAATAATTACTCACAAAACATTGTATTACTTTATCTTGTATACTAAAGAAGAAAATTACTGTGCATAAGATAATATGAATCTCATTCTTCATTCTCAAAGAAGAAAAGCTTATAATCCTGAAGGAAAAGATGAGTGATATTTTCAGATTTTACTTGTAATCTCTTGTCATGGATTGTATTGTGTCAACAAAAAAATGTGTGAAAACTTGTCCAGGCTATGATTCCCAGTACTGTGTGGTTGTTCTTCATTTTGTGATCTGATGTAATTCTCTTCCATGTATATGCTGCCAATTCTAACCTTTATATATTAATTAAACATGATTAGTGTGACATGTATCTTGAATCAGAGCCTTACCAGAATTGATGTGACTGAAGTCTCACCCTTACTCAAGCCACATCCTTGCTTGAGTCACACCTTAAAAGCTGTGAAAGGACAGAAAAGTGAGCAGAGAGGAGAGGGACCTCACTACTTTCTTTATCCAGGGCCCCTAGGCTTGAACCTCTTAAACCCAGGCAAAGACTGATGCCAAAAAGCTAAGTGATCTATGAGATAATGGGCACAAAGATTTTGAAAGGAGACCAGGATATTGTCCTAGATGTGACAGAAAGAGGAAGCCTCCCCTTGAGATATTGCCCTGAATTTAGACCTCTAGACTCCTAAACTGTTAGAGAATAAATTTCTGTTTGTAAAAGTCATCTACTTATAGTAATTTTGTTATAGCAACACTAGGTAACTAATACATCTCTATAACATGGAAGAGGCATGTGTGATATTTAAATGCTTATCAAATTATAAAATCAAAGTTCATATCGTTTAATAATGCACAGTAACTATGCTATTCACTGTGTTCTCTCAACATAGCAATGAGATCATGAAGTCATTATCTCTATGGTCCCTGGATATGTTATTATTGTTAGGTGCAATCCAGTCAGCTGCAACTCATAGTGACCCTACGTACAACAGAACGAAACAATGCCCAGTCCTGTGCTATCCAAGAAATTGTTGTTATGTGTGAGACCATTGTTGCTGCCAATGTGCTAATTCATTTCATTAGGGTCTTCCTCTTTTTTGCTGACTGTCCACTTTAACAAGCATAATGTCATTCTCCAGGGGCTAGTCCCTTCGAATAATACATCCAACATATGAGAGATGAAGTTTCATCATTCTGGCTTCTAAGGAACATACTGGCTGTACTTCTTCCAATACACATTTGTTTATTCTTCTTACAGGCCATGGTACTTTCAACATTGCTCTACTACACCATAAGTCAAATGCATCAATTCTTCTATGGTCTTTCGTATTCAGTGTCCAACTTTCACATATGTGTATAAGGCTACTGAAAATATCATCAGTTGGGTTAAGAGCAGTTTAGTATTCAAACTGGTATCTTTGCTCTTGAACACTTTAAAGAGATTGTCTACAGAAGATTTGCCTAATGAAATATGTTATTTGATTTCTTGACTGCTGTTTCCATGATTGTTGATTATAGATCCCAGCAAAATGAAGTCTTTGTCAACTTTCAATATTTTCTCCATTTATCATGATATTTTTTATTGGTTCAGTAGTTAAGTTTTTTTGTTTTTCTTTATATTGAAGTGCAACCCATATTAAAGGCTGAAGGCTTTGATCTTCATCAATGAATATCTTAAGTACTTTCAGAAAGCAAGGTAAAATCATCTGCATATTATTGTTGTTGTTAAGTGTTGTTGTTGTTGTCAGGTGCCATCGAGTCGGAACCGACTCATAGCGACCCCATACACAGCAGAACGAAACAATGTCCGATCCTGGGCCAACCTCA
>NW_006408750.1:4864672-4866407 GCF_000296735.1 Chrysochloris asiatica
TGGAAGACAACTATCTGGCGGACTGATTGGAAGAGATCCATATTTGTGCCCATTCCAAAGAGAGGTGACCCAATGGAATGCAGAAATCAACAGACAATCTCTTTGATATCCCATGTTAGTAAAGTTTTGCTATCGGTAACATAGAAACAGCTACAATCATACATTGACAGAGAACTTCCAGAGGTTCAAGTCAGATTCAGAAGAGGCCGTGGAACGAGGATTCTTTCACTACACATTTTCAATTTGTATGCTGAGCAATGATGCAAGAAAATGGATTGCATGAAGAAGATCATGGCATCAAATTGGATGAAGACTCATTGTTGTTATTGTTGTTAGGTGCCATCGAGTTGGCACTGACCCATAGCGACCCTGTGCACAGCAGACCAAAACACAGCCAATCCTGGGCCAACCTCACTACTATTGCCATGCTTGAGCCCATCGATGCTGCCACTTGGCCAATCCATCTGGTTCGGGGTCTTCTTCTTTTTCTCTGACCCTCCACCTTACCAAACATGACATCCTTCTCCAGTGACTTGTCCCTCTTGACAATATGTCCTAAGTATAAAAGACACAGTTGGCCATCTTGGCCTCCAAGGAACATTCTGGCTGCACTTCTTCCAAAACAGATCTATTGGTTCTTTTGGCAGCCCATGGCACTTTCAATATTCTCCTCCAACACCACAATTCAAAAGTATCAATTCTTCTACGGTCTACCTTATTCACTGTCCAGCTCTCTCATGCATATTAAGTTATTGAAAATACCATGGCTTGGGTCAGGCGCACCTGCATCCTCAAGCTGATATCCTTGCTCTTTTGTGCTTTATAAAGTTCCTGTGCAGCAGATTTGCCCAATGCAATACGTCATTTGGTTTCTTGACTGCTGCTTCTGTGAATGTTGATAGTTTATCCAAGAAGAATGAAGTCCTTGACAACTTCAAACTTTTCTCTGTTGATAAAAATATTGTTTATTGGCCCAATGGTGAGGATTTTTGTTTTCTTTACTTTGAAATATAATCCATACAGAAGGCTGTCCTCTTTGATATCCATCAGTAAATATTTTAAGCCCTCTTCACTTTCCACAAGCAAAGTACTTTCATCTGCATATTGCAGGTTGCTAACGAGTCTTCCTCAAATTCTGATGCCACATTTTTCTTCATATAACCCAGTTTATTGGATTATTTTCTCATCATACAGGTTGAATAAGTATGGTGAACGAATACACCCTTCACACACACCTTTTTTAAAATTTAAACCATTCGGTGATCCCATGTTCCATTAGAACAACTGCTTCTTGTTCCAGGTAAAGATTCCTCATGAGCACAATTAAGTGCTCCGGAATACTCATATTTTGCAATGTTGCCCATAAATTGTCCTGATCCACAAAATCGAAATCCTTTGCATAGTCAATAAAGAACAGGTAAACATCTTTCTGATATTTTCTGCTTTCAGCCAAGATCCGTCCGACATCAGCAATGATATCCTTCATTTCAAGCCCTCTTCTGAATCCAGCTTGAACCTCTGGAAGTTATCTGTCAATGTATGCTTCCAGCCAATTCTGTATTACCTTTACTAAAACTTTACTCACATGGGATATCAAAGTGATTGCCCAATAATTTCTGCATTCCATTGGGTCACCTCTCTTTGGAATGGGTACAAATATGGATTTCTTCCAATCAGTTGGCCAGATAGTTGTCTTCCAAATTTCTTGGCAGAGATGAGTGAGTGCCTCCTGTGC
>NW_006408750.1:4866792-4868931 GCF_000296735.1 Chrysochloris asiatica
CTTTAGCATCTCTATGCTGGAGAGCAAGTTTCAGTGTTTCTTCTGACATCCATTTTGTTCTTTTCCTTCTTTCTTGTCTTCTCAATGATGTTTTGCTTTCTTCGTGTATGATGTTCTTGATATCATCCCACAACTCTTCTGGTATTTGGTCTTTAGTGTTTAATGTATCAAATCTGTTCTTCAGATGATCTCTAAATTCAGATGGGATACATACAAGGTTATATTTTGGCTCTCATGGGCTTGTTTTCATTTTCTTCTGCTTCAGTTTGAATTTGCATATGAGTAATTAATGGTCTATTCCACAGTCTGCCCCTGGCCTTGTTTTCACTGATGATATGGAGCTTTTTAATCTTCTCTTCCCACAGATGTAGTCAATTTGATTTCTAGGTATTCCATCTGGTGAGGTCTATGTGTATAGTTGCTTGTTATGCTGTCTAAAGAAGGTATTTGAAATGAACAAATCATTAGTTTTGCAGGATTCTATCATGCGTTCTCTAGCATCATTTCTATTACCAAGGCCCTATTTTCCAAATACTGATCCTTCCTCTTTGCTCCCAACCTTTGCATTCCATTCACCAATAATGATCAATACACCTTGATTGTATGCTTGATCAATTTCAGATTGAAGAAGTTGGTAGATTTCTTCTGTTTCATCCTCACTGGCTTTAGTGGTTGGTGTGTAAGTTTGAATAACAGTGTCATTAACTGGGTTTCCTTGTAGGCATATGGATATAATCCTATCACAGACAGTGTTGTACCTCATGACTGATCTGGATATTTTCTATTTGACAATGAATGCAACACCATTCCTCTTCAATTTGTCATTCCCAGGATAGTAAAGCATGTGGTTGTCAGATTTAAAAATGGCCAACACCAGTCTACTTCAATTCACTAATGCCTAAGATATAAATATTTATGTGTTCCATTTCATTTTTGACAACTTCCAATTTTCCCAGATTCCTAGTTCTTACATTCCATGTTCTGATTTTCAATGGATTTTTACAGCTGTCTCTTCATTTTCACTTGTGCCCCAACATCAAATGAAGGTCCCATCGGCTTTTCTCCCACAGGCTTTATTCCATTTGCATTATCATATCAGCTCTATTTTGAGGAGGCAGCTCTTCCTCAGTCGCATTTTAAGTGCCACCCAACCTGAAGGGCTCATTTTCCGGCACTATATCTGAGAGTGGTTTTCTACTATTCAGAAGGTTTTCAGTGACTAAATATTCCGAAGTAGTTTGTAACTCTTTCTTCCTAGTCTGTCTTCGTCTGGAAGCTCATCTAAAACCTTTCTACCATGGGTGACCCTGTTGGTTAGGGGGCATAACTTTCAGAATCACAGCAACTCACAAGTCACCACAGTATGACAAACTGACAGATGAGTGGTGGCTGTTTGGTTTTAAGTGGAAACTGTCACTTTAAGTTTTGAGGAGATATGTGAGCATGAGTAGTAGAACCCTCCAGTGGTGGGGGTGGGGTGTCCATTCATTCAGGCATCCCCTGTAGACACCAGAATGGAGGTGCTCAGACGAGAGGCCAATGAACAGATACCAAAAAAGGAATGCCCACACCTGTATCTCAGTGGTTCTATCAGGCATTTGTGACTGTTCTTATTCTTCCCCCTCTTGGTTTCTCCCAAGATGGCAGCTCTGGGAGCAGCTGAGTGTCTTGAATTAGAAAGCAATGGATTTCATGGTTCTGCTACAAATTCCCCTAGCTGTAAGCCTTCCAATCTTCTATATTTTCCTTTATATGTGGTTCAGAGTTCTAGCACTATACCCTGAGCCTGCTTGGTCCAGTATTCTGTATTGTTGCTGACAGAGCTCCTCACTGCACGTCTACCTGATACACCATCTTTAAAGTGGATCATACTAGGCATTAGTGAGCTGAAATGGACTGGTGTTGCCAACTTGAATCTGATAATCATATAGTTTGCTATGCAAGGAATGGCAAATTGAAGAGGAACAGCATTGCATTCATGATCAAAAAGAGCATTTCAAGATCTATCTTGATGTACAATACTGTCTGTGATAGGATAATATACATGTACCTATAAGGGAGAGATAAAATTGCTGATGTCTGATGGATCTTGGCTGAAAGCAGAGAATATCAGAAAGATGTTTACCTGTGCTTTATTGA
>NW_006408750.1:4869566-4876814 GCF_000296735.1 Chrysochloris asiatica
GTGAATAAGGAAAATCGTAGAAGAATTGATGCCTTTGAATTGTGGTGTTGGAGGAGAATACTGAAAGTACCATGGACAGCCAAAAGAACCAATAGATCTGTTTTGGAAGAAGTGCAGCCAGAGTGCTCCTTGGAGGCCAGGATGGCTAAGCTTAGTCTCTCATACTTTGGACATATTGTAAGAAGGGGACAGTCGCTGGAAAAGGATGGCATGCTGGGTAATATGGAGGGTCAGAGAAAAAGAGGAAGACCCCCCAATGACATGGTTTGGCCAGGTGGCATCATTGATGGCATCGAGTGTGGCGGCAGTAGTGAGGTTGGTCCAGGATTAGACATTGTTTTGTACTGCTGTGCATTGGGTCGCTGTGAGTCGGTTCCAACTCGATGACACCTGACAACAACAACAACAATAAGGGAGACCAGTTAATGCAACTGTTATTCAAATTTATGTACCAACCACCAAAGCCAGTGATGATGAAATTTAAAAATTCTACCAAGTTTTTTAGTCTGAAATTGATCAAACATGTAATAAAGGTGTACAAATAATTACTGGTGATTGGAATTCAAAAGTTGGGGGGGAAAAAAGGATCAATTGGTTCTCCCATGTGAAGAAGAAAGACTAGTGAAGAAAATTCAAGATGTTTGGAATCAATTAGTACAATGGACTAATGGAACATGTGAACATTAGTCTCCATGACTCTGAAACCAAAAGAACTAGATGGTGCCTGGCTACCACTACAAACTTCTCAGAAAAGGATCACATTAGAAGATGATGGATAGAGTATGTAAACATGTGGAATAAAATGAAAAATTATTAAAACAAAAAGAAGAAGAAGAAGAAAAACAAACCATGCTTACTGTTCAGAAAGAGACTGGAGGAACCTAAGACTATGGCCCTCTACCACCTTTCAGATCTGTAATAAAACTCATCCTCATTTCCAAATTTTCAACCAAACAATAGATAGGTATATAGAAAGGATAACAACTCTATTACGGTATGCTCACTATTGAATCAGCAACTAAAATCAAAAGGACAACATTTACCCAAGAACAAAATTGAGAAGGGATGGGAAATAGGGTGGAATGAAAATAGGAACCATAGGAAGGAAGCTGAATAGCTGCTGTTCCATAGAGAGGATTACAATCATTGGGATGAAAAAAAAAGTGTATGATTTGTTGTATGTAAATTTGACGATTTTCTCTGTAATCCTTCATTCAATTCACAATGAAGTTAAAATAAATATACATAAGCTACATGAGTGCAGGAATGTTTTCTGTATTATTTTTATTTTAAACTCAAGGAATTTTGCAGGTTAAAACCATTCAATAAGCATTATGTGAAGATATGAATGAATGTTGAATAGCTATTTTTATGGATTGAATTGTGTCCAGAAAAAAATATATATTGTAAATTCTAACCTCTATGCATGTGGCTCTACCACTTGTCTGTCAGTTTGTCATACTGTGGAGGCTTACGTGTTGCTGTGTTGCTGGAAGCTATGCCACCAGTGTTTTCAGTATCAGCAGGGTCACCCATGCTAGACAGGTTTCAGCAGAGCTTCCAGACTGACAGACTAGGGAGTAGGAGAGGCGGACTACTTCTGAATGTTTAGACAATAAACCTTATAAATAGCAGTATAACATTGTCAGATATAATGCTGAAAGATGAAAAAAAATATGAAAAGCAGTAGAATATTGTCACAGATAGACACTTAGGTTGGAAGGCACTCAAAATATGACTGGGAGAGAGATGCCTCCTTAAAGTAGGGTTGATCATAATGATGTAAATGGAGCAAAGCTTTCAGGACCTTCATTTGCTTATGGGTTACAACTCAAAATTATAAGAAATGGCTACAAACATCCATTAATAATAAGAATATGGAATGTATGAAGTATCAATCTAGGAAAATTGGAAGTTGTCAGTAATGAAATGCAACACATAAATATCAATATCCTAGACATTAGAAAGGAGCTCTGGTAGCGTAGTGGTTACAAATTGGGCTGCTAACTTCACGGTCAGCAGTTCGAAACTACCAGCAGTTCCACAGGAGAAAGATGAGGCTTTCTGCTCTCTTAAAGATTTACAACCTGCTTCATCTTACTGATGAAGATCAAAGAGCATAGCCTTCGGTATGGATTACATCTCAATGTAAAGAAAACAAAAATCTCACCACTGGACTAGTAAACAAACAACATTCTTATCAATGGAGAAAAGATTGAAGTTGTCAAGGACTTCATTCCAACACTCAAGGAAGCAGCAGTCAAGAAATCAAATGACGTATTGCATTAGGCAAATCTGCTGCACAAGACTTTTTTAAAGTGTTGAAGAGCAAAGATGTCAGCTTGAGGACTAACGTGCGCCTCACCCAAGCCATGGTATTTTCAATTACCGCATCTGTATGCGAAAGCTAGGCAGTGAATAAGGAAGACCGTAGAAGAATTGATGCTTTTGAGTTATGGTGTTGGAGGAGACTATTGAAAGTGCCATGGGCTGCCAAAAGAACCAATAGATCCATTTTAGAAGAAGTGCAGCCAGAGTTCTCCTTGGGGACCAGGAGGGACCAATCGCTAGAGAAGGATATCCTGTTTGGTAAGGTGGAGGGTCAGAGAAAAAGAGGAAGACCCCCAATGAGATGGATTGTCAAGTGGCAGCATCTATGGGCTCAAGCATGGCAACAATAGTGAGGTTGGCCCAGGATCGGGCAGTGTTTTGTTCTGCTGTGCATAAGGACGCTGTGTGTCGGTATCAACTTGATGGCACCTAACAATGATAAAGATTTACAGCCTTGGAAACCTTATGCAGGGTCGCTATGAATTGGAATTGACTCCACAGCACACCAACAGGTATTAGAAAGCTGAAGTGGGCTAGTATATGATAATTTGAATCTGACAATCATATGGTTTACCATGATCAAAGCAAAAAATTCAAGAGGAATAGCATCATATTCACTGTCCAAAAGAACATTTCAAGATCTATCATGAAAGTACAATACTGTCTATGATAGGGTCGTACCTATGATAGGCAGCACCCAAAAAATCAAGTGACTTATTGCATTAGCAAATGTGCTACAGAATACTTCTTTGAAGTGTTAAAGAGCAAAGGTATCAGTTTCAGAACTAAGGTGTACCTGATCTTAGTACAGGTCATCGTAATTTTAGTTGTCTCATATGCATGTGGAATTGGACAATGAATAAAGGAGACTGAAGAAGAATGGATTCATTTGAATTATGATATTGGTGAAGAATATTGAATGTACCATTGTCTGTCAGTAGAATAAACAGACTTGTGTTTAAAGAAGTACTGCCAGAATGCTCCTGAAATGTCAGGATGGAAAGACTTCACCTCAAATTTTGGTCATATTTATCAGGAGGGATCAGTCTCTGGGGAAGGACTTTATGCTAGGTAAAATGGGGAACCAACAGAAAGGATGAAGACCCCCAACAAGATGCACTGGCACAGTGTAGCAGCAATGGGCTTAAGTATAACAACAATTGGGATGATAGTGCAGGACTGGGCACTGCTTTGTTCTTTTGTGCATAGGGTCACTGTGGGTGGAACCAACTCAACAATACCTAACAATTACGGAATGCTCAAGTTGAAGCTCCATGCCTCTTGTTCTATTCTCTACATATTAGAAAGTCTCCAGATGTAGATATACTTCATCCTCTAAGCTTGCTCCTGTTTTAAATAAGAAACAAACAAAACAAGAAAACAAAAATGTATTTTCTATGGCCTTTCCTTCAATTCAAGTGGCACAAACATTGAAAGTGCTAGAGAAAAAAAAAAAAAAAATACTACCAGATCTTTGATGGCAAAACTGCTTTACACAGATTTGTAATTTATAAAATAAGGAACCTTTAAAGGAGTCCTGGTGTGGTGCTGTGGGTTAATGCACTGCAGTGAAAGGATGGTTTGAACTGCAAGGTCGGTGGTTCAAGCTCTCCAGCCACTCCTCAGTAACCCTATACAGGGTTGCTATGAGTTGGAACCAACTCGACGGCACTTAGCAGCAACAACAACAAAAGTGTCTGTGGAGTCCAGATGTGGCACTGTAAGATCAGCAATGACTTGTGAATCATAAGGTCAGCATCTCAAACCCACCAGCTGCTCCTTGGAAACCCTATATAGGTTTGCTATTTTGCTGGTTTGAATTTTGATTCAAAAACAACTTGATGACACTTAACAACAATAACTAAGTGTCTATAGGAACACTTCAGGCAAAAAAGTTGAAGTGCTCTGTTGCTAAATGAAAGGTCAAGATCTGTAGTTCCAACCCACCTGTGGTTTCATGAGAAAAACTCCTGATGATCTACTTCCATTAAAATTACAGCCTAGATAACACTATAGGACAGTTCTACTCTGCCCTATAGAGTACCTATGAGTTGAAATCTACAAAACAGCAATCAAGTTTAAGATATTATGATTCATTGGTATTATAGTTAAAAAGTTTATTCCTGATTTAAACTAAGCTTTTGACAGATCAAAATTGAACAACAGATGATAAAGGTCAAGTCTAGTAGGAAGATAATATAACTGTTAATTTAGGTTATAAATCTTGTGCTGGTTGCAAAAGAATTCTACATAATTCAGGTCATGTGGAAACCTTAATTATTACAAATTTGCTCATCTCCATTGTTTTATTCCTGGAAATTCAGATGTGGGTTTTTAGAATTGCAGAAGAATACAAAATTATGAACTAAGAGAAAATGCCAAGAAGTGATTTTTTTTTTTTTTTTGATCTGAAGATAAAGATGCCTTTCTAAACAGAAATAAATCATGAACTTTACTGGTTTTCATCATTACAACTTCTGCCAGAAAGTGTTCTTGTATTAACAAAACATTTTGTCCTTGGTTTAGATGGAAGGATGAAGTAGAAAGACGATGTTTTTACCATTTAATTGTTCTGCAAAGTTGGGCAACTCATTTAACATCCCTGAACCTAATTTTTGTTATCTGTAAAATGCTTGTATGTATAACAGAAGCATTGATATCATAGCACTGCTTGAGGTCTAAATGAGATAACATATGAAATATGTTTATAGCAGTGTCTGGATCACTTTCAAATGATCCATAAATACTGGTCATGACTCTATCATTGTAATCCTTGTAATACTAAACAGTTATTGAGTAAAAAATATTTTCTTGAAATTCTCATCCCCCTTTTTACCTTCAAACACATACTTACATTGTAAACTCTTTAAAACAAAATATAATTAATGTAACATATGTCACCAACTTCTGATACATTATAAATAATTTAAAAACATGTCAGAGGAACTGCTCATTAGTAAGTGGAATTCCCTGCACTCAATTTACCTTTTAAAATGTCTTCTTTATTCCCTACATTGTTATTGTTAGGTGCCATCAAGTTGGTACCCACTCATAATGACCCTATGCACAACATATGAAGCACTGCCTGATCCTGGACCAATCTCACAATTGTTGCCATCCTTGAGCCTATTGATGCTGCCACTTTGCCAATCCATCTCACTGGGGGTCTTCCTCTTTTTCTTTGACCCTCCACCTTATCAAACATGATATCTTTTCCAGCGACTGGTCCCTCCTGACAATATTCCCAAAGTATGAGAGACCAAGTTTGGCCATCATGGCCTCCAAGGAGCACTCTGGCTGCACTTTTTCCAACACAGAACTGTTGGTTCTTTTGGCAGTCCATGGCACTTTCAACACCATAACTCAAAAGCATCAATTTTTCTACAGTCTTCCTTATTCACTGTCCAGCTTTTCCATGCATATGAGGTTATTGAAGATACCATGGCTTGGTATTTTCAATAAATACCACCTCATTTCAGGTGCACTTTAGTCCTCAAGCTGACATCTTTGCTCTTCGACACTTTAAAAAGGTCTTGTGCAGCAGATTTGCCTAATGCAATACGTCACTTGATATCTTGACTGCTGTTTCCATGAGTGTTGATAGTTGATCCAAGAAGAATGAAGTCCTTGACAACTTCAATCTTTTCTCTGTTGATAAGAATGTTGTTTATTGGTTCAGTGGTGAGAATTTTGTTTTCTTTACATTGAGATGCAATCCATATTTAAGGCTGTGCTCATTAATGTTCATCAGTAACTGTTTTAAGTCCTCTTCAGTTTTAGCAAGCAAGGTTGTATCATCTTGTTTATTAAACTAATGTTCATTAAAATATGGACTTGCTATTTTACTATGCGTAATGGAGGATGCCATCAAAATACAAACTATCTACTCTCAAAGAGTGTATTGTTCAGTTAAGATCATAGGCTTCAGACCTAGTTTCTAATGCTGACTTCTTTGTTTCCTAGGTGAACTTGAGAAAATTATACCTCTGAGCCTCAATTTTCTTGACTATAAAATATAAAGTCCTCCTATTAGATATTACTGTAATGTATAGAAAGTTATTCTTGTACACTGCAAGCAGAACTTCTAACACATATTAAGCACCTAATGGAGATTGCTATTGTCGTTGTTGTTATTAAGTGCCCCTGAGTAGATCTAACTCTTAATGACGCTGTATAGTGTTTCTGAGTTTGTCAATCTTTGGAGGAGTACAAACCATCATCTTTCTCTGCAGAGTGGCTGGTGTGCTCAAACCTCCAACCTTATTCACAGTACAGTGTTTATCATATGGAGACACCATGCTTCCTATCTACCATTACTACTAATAAAATATACTATAATGTACAATTTGAAAGCACCCCATATTTTATCATGTTATAGTTACAATTTTGACCTCAATTTTAACCCCTGTCTAAATCAAGTCTAGGTGTGGTGCTGTAGGACAAGCATTTGATTGCAAGGTCTGTTTGAACCACAAGGTTGGTGCTTCAAACTCATCAGTCACTCCTCAGAAACCCTATACAGGGTCTATATGTGTCAGAACTGTTCCAATGGCACTTAACAACAACAAATCAAATTAGTTTAAACTTACACATATATCAGTAACAACAATATAAACGTCAAATATTAGTGAATTAACACAACAAAATTTTGTTTACCCCAATTCTTTTGTGGGTTCAAACAACTCTCTAGGGCAGTTGTCACCCACGATGCCACTCAGAAATATAAGAAGCAGTCTTTTTATCCCCCTCCCCATCAATTCAACACAAGATCTTATTCAGTATTGCTGTGATAAGAACAAAGGATAGAGGCTCTTGCTTTGGGAAAGAAAGAAAGAAAGAAAGAAAGAAAGAAAGAAAGAAAGAAAGAAAGAAAGAAAGAAAGAAAGAAAGAAAGAAAGAAAGAAAGAAAGAAAGAAA
>NW_006408750.1:4876949-4879144 GCF_000296735.1 Chrysochloris asiatica
AAAGAAAGAAAGAAAGAAAGAAAAATGGGCTGGAAGATACAGTTTGTGTTGGTTAAGAAGGAATGCAGTATCAGGTCTTCTTAATAATGTCTTCTTTACCCTGGTAGATTCCTGGGTGTATATATTAAAGGTTCATGAAAAAAAAAAAAAAAAAAAAAAAAATCTGTTGGCTCACACACACACACACACACACAGAAAAAAAAAACCAAAAAAACCCAGAAAAGATATGGAAGGAGGAGAAATTTGCAGGGATGGTAGCTTCAGTTGATTTATTTTGTAGTTGCCCACAAGGCTCAACTCAGAAAGTTTGCCCTGCTGAGTAGGTTCTGAGTCATAATGACCCTGTATATAGTTTTCCAAGAAGTGGCTAATGAGCTTGAGCCGCAAGCCTTGAAGTTCAAACCAACTTTGCATTCCAGCGCATTAACCCACAGTGACATAGAAGACAGGAATAGTAGCAAATGTAACCCACTTCCATTGAATCAATTCTGACTCACAGTGACCCTAAAGGACAGATTAGAACTATGCCATTGGTTTTTCCAGGCTGTTAGTCTACCAGGATGGCTAAACTTAGTCTCTCATACTTTGGACATATTGCCAGGAGGGAACAGTCGCTAGAGAAGGATGTCATGCTTGGTAAGATGGAGGGTCAGAGAAAGAGAGGAAGACCCCCAACGAGATGGATTGGCCAGGTGGCATCTTTGATGGAGTCAAGAGTGGCAGCGGTAGTGAGGTTGGCCCAAGATCGGACATTGTTTCGTTCTGCTGTGCATGGAGTCGTTATGAGTCGGTTCTGACTCAATGGTACCTGACAACAACAACAACAACAACAACAGCAAGTCTACTGAAGCAGACTGTCTCATCTTTCTCCTGTGGAGCTACTGATTGATTGGTATTAAAGACCTTTTGGTTAGCACCTCAACGTTTAACAAAATGCATCACCAAGGAACAATTTTGCCATATTCCTGACTTACGTAAGCATAGTGTATCAGTTCATATACAGTTATTTTGATCTGGTCCTCCTTTGGCTGCACAACTCTTTCTTAAAAGAAATTCAATCCAAGAGTAGGAGAAGCACTGGACCACAAGATCAGTTTGAACTTCAAGGTCAGTGGCTCAAACTCACAAGTTGCTTCTTGGAAACTATATACAGGGTCATTATGAGTTGGAAATGACTTAACAGAACTTTTCAAGACATCAACTATGTCTATGGAAGACACTGTTATATGATCAAGGCAGATTTTTTTTCAGTAAGCAGGGAAAACTTTTTTAGTTGACTTCTGTGGACAACTATAAAATATATTAACTGAAGCTAGAAACTATTGGCAGCAGAAGACATTAGTTGTAATCAACATCTCATTTTTTTGTGTCACTTTTCCAAGATACAGAATTCAATGAAAAATAGAAACTTCAGAAGGTTTAAGATTCAACATCTACATATATGTTCTCCTCAATTATTTGCTGTGCTTCTAAACTATATATGCATGATCTGAGGCTACAAGATATTCAAAAGCTAGAAGCTTGAAACTTCTAAAAATTCAGTTGTAGAAGAAAGCTTTGAGGCAAGCCTCATTAAATTGCAAGAGACTAGTAAACATGTTGAGATTTTAAAGAAAAGCCCCAAAGGACCATGGCTTAGAATTAAAAATCTCAGAGCAGAATTTAGGTCTATGCACTGGTCCTAAGAGCAAATCATAAACAGAACTCATTATTAAAGCCTGGTAGCAAGCTTCTAAAGGATAGGGGTAATACCATAGTAATTTAATTATCTTCTGGAGCAAAATGCTATGCTATTCAGAAGAACACAACAGAATCTAGCATGCTTGCAATGTATCATTCACAATGTCCAGTATATACTAAAAAGCTGCCAGACATAAGAAAGGATAAGAAAATGTGAATATAATAAAGAGAAAAAACATTTAGTGTAAGCAAACCCATTGATAACCCAGGTTGCGGTAAGTAGGTAAAAAACGACTAAAATATGTAAATGAGACTATATAAAAGTGGTGGTGGTGGTTATGTGCCGTGGAGTTAGTTCCAACTCAGCAACCCTGTACAGGGTTTACGAGGCTGCAAATCTTTAACGGAGCAGAAAACCTCATCTTTCTCTTGCAGAACAACTGGTAATTTCGAACTGCTGACCTTAAGGTTGATATGGTAAATCCCTAAAGAAATTTAATTTAAAAAAAAAAAAA
>NW_006408750.1:4881204-4883839 GCF_000296735.1 Chrysochloris asiatica
TTTTCTGTTCAGCTCTTGGACCTCTTCAATTCATCTTCCATAGTGACTTCCTATTGAGGAAAATCTAGGATATGATAGAAACTTTTATTCATCTTTGCAAGAACAAAAGCTTTCCATAGAGACATAATACAGATAGAAGACCACCAGCATATGAAATATAATACTACCAAATGTAACTTGAAGAGAATTCATCTAAAAGCCATTTTGAAAACATGGTATCACATAATGACTTCGGTACTTGCAAAGATATTTGATGATAGGTACCTGAACAACCACTATAAGAGATTCATACTCATGCCCATTTCAAAAAGCAGTAATCCAATAGGATGCAAAATAGATAGAAATATATCATTAATGTCATATACAAGTAAAATATTGCTGAATATAACTCAAAAAGAGCAGTGAATTGCCAGAAATTCAAGCTGGATTCAAAAGATGATGTGGAACTAGGGCTATCAATGGTGATGTCAGATAGGTCATGTCTGAAAACAATACCAGAAAGATGTTTTTGTTTTTGTTGTTAGGTGCCATCAACTTGGTACTGACCTATAGCTACCTTATACACAGCAGAATGAAACACTGCCTGAACCTGGACCAACCTCACTACTGTTGCCATACTTGAGTCCATCGATGTGGCCACTTGATCAATCCATCTTTCTGGGGTCTTCCTCTTTTCTTCTGACCCTCCACCTTACCAAACATGATATCCTTCTCCAGTGACTGGTCCCTCCTGACAATATGTCCAAAGTGTGGGAGACAAAATTTGGCCATATTGACCTCCAAGGAGCACTCTGGATGCACTTCTTCCAAAACGGATCTGTTGGTTCTTTTGGCAGTCCAGGACACTTTCAATATTCTCTTCCAACACCATAACTCAAAATCATCAATTCGTCTATGGTATTCCTTATTCACTGCCCAGATTTCGCATGCATATGAGGATATTGAAAATACCATGGCTGGGTCAGGCACACCTTAGTCCTCAAGCTGACATCTTTGCTCTTCAACACTTTAAAAAGGTCTTGTACAGTAGATTTGCCTAATGCAATATATCATTTGATCTTTTGACTGCTGCTGCCGTGATGCTTTCAACTATGTGAATCATTACAAGCTATGGGTGATATTGAACAGAGTTGGTAGTCCAGAACACTTAATTTGGTCATGAGGAACCTGTACACAGACCAAGAAGCAGAAATTCAAAAAGAAGAAGATTATACTGAATCATTTAAAAACAGGAAAGATTAGAGAGGGCATATCCATAAGAACACCCACACTTGCAGAAAATACCCACTTGTCCTGGCTTCAATGACTGGATGATCAGAGCTCAACCAGAAGTAAAAAGAAGAGGAAAAAAAAATTCTCATACAATTTGATGAACTTGACCTACACCTATGGAAGCAGTAGCTCAAAAGAGGGAATAAATCCTTACAGTAAGAATCATTCCTACCCCCTCCACACACAGAGTAGTCAGGGATGGGCAACTTGGACATTGGCTACCCAAAATGGGGGGCAGGGGTCTACAAAGGCAAGAAGTGACTGGCTTACAAGCTTTCAAGGGGGAACCTACATCCAGAGGGCCTGGAGGAAGGTAGAATCTCCAGTGAGTAGCATTCAATCTGACTAGGCGGGGCTGATGCAATGAAATGCAGAAGGTTCTCTTGTGATACAATAGTGAATAATTATTATCAAGACTGATTGTGAGGATTGGAAATGTAAAGGTAAACGTTTTATAGCAAGGAGGAGAGTGGTTAACTTTTCAGTCTAGGAGCAGAGGTCCCTAGGACCATCAAGGGAGAAGAGCAGAGAGCGGAACCCTACCTAGAAAAGCAGTGATGCCTGAAACGGAGCCAGAGATGATGACGTGGAGCTATGGAGCAGCTGGAGACTTTAGATCCAGAGAGGGAAAGCGACTGTGTGCTGAAGACCTGGGGGGCACGGGGG
Organism: Chrysochloris asiatica; assembly: GCF_000296735.1. Classification (NCBI taxonomy): domain Eukaryota; kingdom Metazoa; phylum Chordata; class Mammalia; order Afrosoricida; family Chrysochloridae; genus Chrysochloris; species Chrysochloris asiatica. Next base: position 4,883,143 of record NW_006408750.1, read on the forward strand.
AAGGATTGCATGAAGAGGATTGTAACCATGGCAATAAGACAATATACGATAGAAGGAATGTAAAACTAATGTTCTTCCATGTAAACTATCACATAATTAACAATAAACTATTTGAGGAAAAAAACAAAACAGGAAAGATGTGTGTCAGGGTTGTATTCTTTCACCATGCATAATCAATCTTTATTTTTCACAAAGCAAATAAGCCAAAAATCTAGATAGTATGAAGAAAAAAATGGCATCAGGGTTGGAGGAATACTCATTAACAATCTGCAATATACAGATGATACAGATTTTGTTGCTGGAAGCAAAGAACTTAAGATACAGTTATAATTTAAAAAAACAACATACAGGATTCCGTACGGATTGAACCTCAATGTAAAGAAAGCAAAAATCCTCACAATTGGACCAAAAATAACATCATTGTTGTTGTTATTTTTAAGTACCTTTGCATCAGTTCTGACTCATGCCAACCCTGCATAGGGTTTCTGAGGAGCAGCTGGTAAGTTTGAACTTCCGACCTTATGGTTTAAACCAACCTTGCAGTCCATCACATTAATCTGCAGCACCACACCAGGAATCCAAATAACATCATTGTGAATGGAGAAAAGATTGAAGCTGTCAAAGACTTCATTTTACTTGCACCTACAATCAATAATATTGGAAGCAGCAGTCAAGCCATAAACAGATGTATTGCATT
>NW_006408750.1:4884510-4886203 GCF_000296735.1 Chrysochloris asiatica
GCTCTTTGATCTTCATCAGTAAATATTTTAAGTCCTCTTCACTTTCAGCAAGCAAGGTTGTAGCATCTGCATATCTCAGGTTGTATTGCATTAGGCAAGTCTTATTACACAAGAATTTTTTAAGCTTTCAAGAGCAGAGATATCAGTTTGAGGACTAAGATGTACCATGTTATTGTCAATAGCCCCTCATGCATGTGAAATTTGGACAATGAATAAAAGAGTTTAAAAAAATAATTAATGTGTTTGAGTCATGGTGTCAGAGAATACTGAATGTTCCTTAGACTTCCAGAAGAACAAACAAATATTTGTTGGAAGAAGTACAGCCAGAATGCTCATCAGAAGCCAGGATAGGGAGACATACGGTCATTCTTTGGACATGTTATCAGGAGGGACCAATCTCTGAAGAAGCACATAATGCTTGGTATCTTAGGCTGAGTTCTCTAGAGAAGCAAAACCAGTGAAATTCATATATATAGTTGTGGTTATTATTAAGTACTGTTGAGATGGTCCCTAGTCCTAGCAACCTTGTACAGGGTTTCTGAAGAGTGGCTGAACTTAAACTGCTGAGCTTGCAGTTCCAACTGACCTTGTAGCCCAGCACATTAACTGCAGTCCCACACAAGGACCTCCTGGTAAACACACACACACACACACATACACATGTGGGTGAGTAAAAAATTATCCTCACTCTGGCTGTAGAATTAATTTTAATCAACTTTTAGAAAAGATAAATACATAATTTTTGATATAACCTCTTTGCTCTTCAATAAACTTTGTCCATCTGTCAAAGTTTTGTATGCACTTATTTTAAAATGTTTTAGGGTGAACTGCAAGACACAAATGTACCAGTATCTTCACTTTTTCTTCAGAGGTAGATCTTTGTCCTCAAGGAGCTGATTTCAGGGGCCCAAAGATGTGAAAGTGTAATGTAGCAAGATCAGGTCTATAGGGAGGATACTTTCACATCTCAAAACAAAGTTTTTGCAGAGTATCCAGAGTGTGGGCAGAGATGTGTGGACATGCACTGTCATGCAAGATCACAATGACTTTGGGTAGCAGTCATCTGTGTTTGATTTGTAGATTAAACTTCAGCTCTTCAGAAAACATCTCATTGTAACAAGCACTGTTGATTGTTGGGCCTGATTGCTGGACCAGATTGGACCTGATTGTTGGACCTGATAGTGTTCCAATATTGGTCCTTGAGAATCCCAGAAAAGTATACACAACAATTTTTCAGCTGATGGTTGAATTTTGAACTTTTTCTTGATAATCAAATGAGGATGTTTCCATTCCATATTCTTCTGTCCACTTACTCTCAGGCTCTTAGTAATTAATCCATGTCTCATTACCAGTAATGATTTTTTAAAATAAAACTTTTACCCTCCTTCCAGTATTGGTTCAAATTTTGTTTGCAGATGTCCACATTCACAATTGCACAGCAGTAACCATGAATAGAAAGCATGAATAAGACAGTGCAGCCGAAAGAAGGTTTAATATAACTAGAGTGTGGATAATTTTTTGCTTACCCTTGTGTGTGTATACATATAGTTCTGGTGTGGCACTGTGGGATAAACCACTGGATGGCAAGGTTATTTGAATTGCAAGGTTGGCAGTTTAAACTCACCAGTTGCTCACCAGAAATTCTACAAAGGGTTGCTGTAAGTAGGAACCGACTTTGCGGTACTTAACAATA
>NW_006408750.1:4909035-4919387 GCF_000296735.1 Chrysochloris asiatica
CCAGGATTGTTGTTTTTGTTAAGTGCTGTCGAGTTGGTTCTGACCCATAGTGACCCCATGTAGGGTTTCTGAGGAGCAACTGGTGAGCTTGAACCACTGGCCTTTTGGTTCAAACAACTTTGCAGTCTGGTGCATTAACCCACAGTGACACTCCAGGACTCAGCTCCCAGGATTAGAGCCTTTAAATTTGTCCCTATTTTTTCAGTGATGACCTTTAAAATTTGGGGAGTCACATTTAGGTTTTTAATCCATGCTGAGTTGGTCTTTGTATATGGAGTGAGGTAATTATCAATCTTCTTCATTAGGTTTTCAGTGACTAAATATTCTGAAGCAGTCTTTCTGTCCTTCTTTATTCCTTGACTGTCTTCATCTGGAAGGTCAGATGAAACCTGTCCAACGTGGGTGACCCTGCTGGTATTTAAAATACCTGTAGCCATAACTTCCAAAATCACAGAAACTCGCAATCTGTCACAGTATGACAAACTGACAGGCAAGTGATGGGAGGAGCCTGGTAAGACCAGTGAATTCCATGAGTCTGGACCCATTGCCACACTTCATCTGCTGTGAAGTGTGTCCCTTGATCTGAGGTTATGCTATGTAGGATACCAAGATGGTGGGTAAGGCATTCTGTAAGTCTACAGATGTTAGTTTTAGCAGAATCATTACAAGCTGAAATGACAAATCCTTATCCAGCTAAATTTATTCCAGTAAAAACAAAATGTCATCCTTTCCATGACGGAAGTGATTCAATATAATCAACATGGCACCAGGTTGCTGACTTATAGCCCTAAGGAATAGTCTCATATCTGAGACTCAGTGCTGGTTTCTGCTATTGTGAGGTTGGGCACACTGTTGGATAAGGATTTGCCATCCCTTATGCATGTATTCCAATCAGCTTTGGTGAGTGAAAGTCCATGCTGCTGAGCCAATTCCTAATTTCTATTGCTGTCACCATATCATGAGTCTATTGGGCAATGACAGGAGTATCTGGAGAAAGACCATGATTCATTTCCACAGAAGGTGTCATCCTGCCCACTTTATTGTTAAAATCCTCCTCATCCCCAGTAACCTTTTTGGTGTGCACTCACATGAGACACAAATATCTTCATTTTTGGTCTCATTCAGAGAGATCTAGTCACCTAATTCTTCCCTACACCTTCTTGTCACTAAATTTCCAATAACGTTTCTTTCAAGTCCCTGATCATCCAGCCAAACCATTAGTCATGAATCAGTGTACAGTTGTATATCTGGACATTTCTCCTGCCAACAAAATGAACAATGAAATGTACTGCTTGAAGTTCTGCCCATTGAGTGTATTTCTCTTCATCACTGTCCTTCAGGGGAGTCCCAGAAAGTGGCTGTAGTGCTCATGCTGTCCACTTTTGAGTGGTGCTTGCATATCGTGCAGTATCAATTGTAAACTAAGCATGAGTTTTCTCTTGTTCTGTCAACTGATCATAAGGAACTCCCCACAATGCCATAAGTGTAGACTGGAAGAAGGAAGACAATGTGACAAGAGTAGAGACCATGAGCATTTCGGCCACTTCCTTATGCAACTTACTTGTTCCTTCATAAGCTGCTATCGCCCAATCTCATATAGAATATTTCTAGTTAATTATGGAATGCTGTTATGCATGTCCAACTTTATGACTCTGAGTGTTATACAGCATGCTGTTTATAATTAGTAGCTCTGGTCACATTATGGTTTGGTGGCCCACGGTTAGGCATTCACTCTCTGTTACAGCCCAGTAACAAAATAAAAGCTGTTTCTCAAAAGGAGAGTAGTTGCCTGCACAGGATGATGTTTTTCTTCATATGGTGAAATAATACAACCCTGGCACACACCTTTCCTAATCTTAACCATTCAGTGTTCCTTTGTTCTTTTTTGACAACTATTTATTCAACCTGTGTGCTGAGCAATTAATCAAAGAAGCTGGTTTATATGAAGAAAAACATAGCATCAGGATTGGAGGAAGACTCCTTAACAACTTGTGATATGCACATGATACAACCTTGCTTGCTGAAAGTGAAGAAGACTTAAAATATTTACTGATGAAGATCAAAAGTCACAGCCTTCGGTATGGATTGCATCTCTAGGTAAAGAAAGCAAAAATCCTCACTACTGGACCAATAAATAACATTCTTATCAAAGGAGAAAAGATTGATGTTGTCAAAGATTTCATTCTTCTTGGATCAACTATCAACACTCATGGAAGCAGCAGTCAAGAAATCAAACAACATATTGCATTAGGCAAATCTGCTGCACAAGACTTTTCTAAAGTGTTGAAGAACAAATATGTCAGCTTAATGACCAAAGTGAGCCTGACCAAGCCATGGTATTTTCAATAGCCTCATATGCATGCAAAAGCTGGACAGTGAATAAGGAAGACCATAGAGGAATTGATGCATTTGAGTTATGGTGTGGGAGGAAAATATTGAAAGTGTCATGGGCTGCCAAAAGAATTTAAAAAATGTGTGTTGGAAGAAGTGCAGCCAGACTGCTCCTTGGCCATGATGGCCAAATTTTGTCTCTCGTACTTCTGACATATTGTCAGAAAGAACCAGTCACTGGCAAGGGATATCATGTTTGGTAAGGTGGAGGATCAGAGAAAAAGAGGAAGACCCCCAGCGAGATGGATTGGCAAAGTGGCAGCATCAATGGGCTCAAACATGGCAACAATTGTGAGGTTGGCCCAGGATGGGGCAGTGTTTTGTTCTGCTGTGCATAAGGTCACTGAAAGTTGGTGCTGACTCGATGGTACCTAACAATAACAACAACAACAACCTTTTGGTTGTTACAGATTCCTCATGAGCACAATTGATATTCTGAAATAGTAATTCTCTGTAATGTTGTCCATAGCTTGGCATGAACCACACAACTGAAAGCCTTTGCATAGTCAATAAGGCACAAGTAAACATCTTACTGGTATTTTCTTGCCTTCAGCTAAGAATTAACTAACTTCAGGAATTATATTACTTTTTCTACATCCTCTTCTGAATCTGGCTTGAACAGCTGGAAGTTCACTGTCAATATATTATTATTTCTGTTTCTATATTATCTTTACAAACTTTCACTTGCATGTGATATTATTGATATTGTCTGATGATTTCTGCATTCCATTGGGTCACCTCTCTTTGGAATGGGCACAGATATAGATCTCTTTCATTCAGTTAAACAGGCTGTTTTCCTCAAATTTCTTGGTATAGATGAATGTGTTTCTCCAGTTTGTTGAAAGATTTCAATTTGTATTCTATCAATTCCTGGATCTTTGCTCTTTGCCAATGTCTTCAATGCACCTTGGAATTTTTTCTTAAGTATAATTGATCTTGATCATATGTTACCTCTTGAAATGGTTGAACATCGACCATTTCTTTTCATTACAGTGACTCTGTGTAATCCTTTAATCTTCTTTGAATGTTTATTCATCATTCAATATTTTTCCCATAGAATCCTTTAATATTGCAAATCAAGTCTTGAATTTTTGCTTCAGTTTCCTCAGCTTGAGGAATGCTGAGCATGTAGTTCCTCTTTGGTTTTCTAACTCCAGGTCTTTACACATTACATTATAATATTTGACTTTGTCTTCTCAAACTACCTTTTGGAATTTCCTATTCGGCTCTTTTACCTCCTCATTTCTCTAGCATCTCTATGCTGGAGAGAAAGTTTCAGAACCTCTTCTGACATTCATTTTGTGTTTTCCTTCTTTTAATGACCTTTTGCTTTCTTCCAGTATGATGTTCTTGATGTCATCCTACAAGTCTTATGATTCTTGGTAGTTGGTGTCAATGCATGAAATTTGTTCTTGAGATGATCTCTAAATTCAGATGAAATATGCCCAAGGTCATATTTGGCATCATCTCAGCATGCACAGTTGGGTTTATCTCATCAAGTGTGTACAGAAGGGATAGTGATTTTACTAATAATAGATCAGCATACAAAGATGGAGAAATCTCTTCCTATTGGAGAAGTGGTGCAATATTTCCAGCCTCTATGTTCTCATCTTCATGATTTTCTGCCTATATGTTCCATCTAAGTTTTAGATTCCTATTTCTCCCCAATCAATGCCTTCACTTTACCATCAGACACCCTTCTAGGTTGGGAATTCAGCTGGTGTTAATAATTCAGCCACTCTTAAAAAAGAATACTCTAGATTTGGTTTTTGGCAATATCAGCTTTTCTACTACAATACATAATGCTTTCTTTCAAAGGGCAAGTGGAAACTTTGTGTTTCTTAATGTGGCACTTGAGTTGTTGACTCCTTAGCCCTGAGATCATCTCTCTCTCTCTCTTTTTTTTTTTTTTATCACTTGCTCTATTGTAAGTAGAACTGACTAACCAGATACTCAATACTTCTCATCCTGACAAAATTGAAGAAAATTATCATATACATGATCCCTCAGAACCTTGTATATATCCAATATGTGATCTACTGGCACTGCTATTTTACATGTTTGTAGTTCCACCTTACAGCATGGGTTATCACATCCTCACTCTCTTTACTAGTAGAGGAAGTGGTGTTAGTGCTTTTGAAATCAGTCAAACTTGAGAACCAATTTAGAAATTCATCATTATGATTCTGTTTCTCTGGAACCACTCTTGGTACCAAATATCTTAGGCTGGTTTTTTAAACAGAAGTTCATATCAAGGAAATCAGTCACAGTTGTAAAGATGGGAGAGTCTCAAGTCTGGATCAGATAAACAAAGATCAGCAGGCAGGCAAGCAAGTCCAGCAGGCAGGCTGGTCTGGCAGGCAGGCAGGCAGGTCTAATAGGTATATGGTTTCTGAGGAGCAGCTGGTGGGTTTGAACTTCAGACCTTGTGCTTCGCAGTACAGTGCTGATCCTACAACACCATACCGTGAATCCACTAGCTAAGTTAGACATTCAAAATTATCCTCAAAAACTCACTGATTGATCATAATAATGATTGTTTTTTCCTCATGCAAAGTGCACTGTGTGATTGATTGCATGATCCTCTAGAACTACTAGAGACCTGGTGTGGAGTTGTATGATAAGCATTGGACTGCTAACAGGAAGGCTGGCAGTTTGAACCCACCAGTTGATCCTTAGAAACCCTACACAGGGTCACTATGAGTAAGAACCTACCAAATGGTACTTAAGAAAAGCAACAACTAGCACCACTGTTGTTCATGAGATGATGCTTTAGTGATTCAGACCAATTGTAGCTTCTCCATACCAGGCATAGAAATCAGGGGATGAGAGTGCCTCCTTAGCTGAAAGTACAATATTAGGGCCCAGAATAACACATCAATTTTGTTCAAACCCATTAGCCAGACTTTGGTCAAAAGTGGTGGTCACATTGCCCTTATTTTAATGGTAGTGTTAAGTGCTTGCCCTAAAAGAGAAGCGTTGAGAATATAAAATATGTCTTCTGCTACCTAACAACAATAACAGGTAAGATGTAAACTCTATGAAGACAGGGATTTTTGTCTATTTAATTCATTGCTTTAATAACCTCTGGGTCTTGACTAGTTTAACACATTTTATAGATGTTTAATACTTGAATAAATACAGAAAGAAACACTTGCAGATTATTTCCTCTGGAGATGGCTTTGTGCATGGCAGGCACTTGTTTTTTTTGTTTTGTACATTGCTACAGTGATCTCAATCCCGTAAGTTATAAATAATGTTTATGCTTTCAAAATACGTATGTGCAATTGCTTATAATATGAACATGGAAATATGTCTACCTTTCTGAGGCTCTCTAATATTAAATAATTTCTAAATATAAATTATTAGAAACCTGTAAGTTGTTAGAAAGTTATTTAGGAAACTTCTGAACTTATAAATAGAAGCATATGAAGTACATGAGGAGTGTGATAACAATCTTAAAGTCAAGTTGAATTTGTCCTGGCATGTTGTGATAAAAGAAATTAATCTTTGTAAACAATTTTTGATACATAAATCTAAATAATCTCCTTAATTTATAACAGTAAAGAAAATATATGGCATTCCTCTAATTATTAACCTTGGAGAAAAGACATAAGATATCAGTCTTTAACATTACACTGATGTTTATTGCATGAGGTCAAGGTGAGAGTTCATATTTAAACCCTGAATTACTGCTCAATTTTAAAAATAAGGCAGAAACAAAGGGTTCTTTCTCTTATAATATCTCTGAAGTCCAAGGGCCTGTTGTGACTGAGCCCACCAATACCATCTTGGACCCTACCTATGAGAGACCTTCAAGTTGTAGTTATGTCTTCCTCCTGACAACTCTCATAAAAGGTAAAATCTTTAAGTCTAAAGATTTGGATTCTAACCTTGAAGTAACATTGTTAATTCTCATTATCTGGCTCTAAATGAATGCTGTGAGGTCTTACTTGCGTGTCTTGCCATGGCTACTTGCAATAAACCAAATGAGTTTATGCATGACAAACCTGGATATGTCTCTATTAATTTTCTATGATAATATCCTACACAAAACTGCCTCAAAGCATGCCTGAATGAACAAATTGCAAAATAATCATACTGCACATTGAGAAAACTTGATTGTCAAGTTCACAGGCTCTGATTAATCATTATGATGGTTTATATCTATAGTAGAAGTTGCTTTCAGGTGCAAATAGTAGATCATCCAAGTAAAAGAGACTTAATTGGGATTTAATATTCTTTCATATAATAAAAATTGTGCAGAATCATGGTCCTAGGGCACTTTGTTGATTCAATAATCGGATTAAAGACACAGGATCTTCCCATCTTTCTACTCCATAATGCTCAATGAAGTGGCAAGAATCACATAATAGTAGTCATTTTACCATTATGCAACAATGGCAAAGAAAGAATGTGGGGAGCCATAATGTGTTCCTACACAGTTCTCCTTTGTTATTAGAATGAAAATTATTTCTCAGAAGTTCTCTAAAATGCCTTACTTGAAATCACATGCTATCACTTAGATATAAGGGAGGATTCTTGGCTAGTCGAAAAAATAAAATGGAGTCAGCACCCTACAGATAGCATTTGTATTTAAGAGCAGGGATTCACCAATGAATAGACGATTTATAGAAAATGGAAATGATTGGGGTTCTCCAGTAGTCAGGGTTTAGAAAAATGACATGACTGTTGGCTGGTAACTTTGGGAAACTTGCTTAAACTTTCTGAGCTTCAATTATTTAAACTCCAAGAAGATAATGTTTGCAATCTCATTGAGATGTTTACATTAGCATGACCCAAATAATTTGTTTTTTTATACTTGTTTCCTAAGGTATAACACTAAACCTGAGTTGGGGAACTTTTTATCTGCCAAGGGACATTTGGATATTTATAATATCATGTAATATAAATTTATGTGGCTATGAAAAATGCTCCTAGAGTTATTGAGTTTCTAATTCCAACTGTGGTTACCTTGGCAAGGTCAAACCACATGATTTAATGGATGTATATGGCCCATGGGTTGGATATTGCATAAATTCTTACAATTTCTTGAGTAATTGAGAGGTTTTTCTTATCACTTGTTGATGTTTGGTGCCCTCCACTTTAGGTTGAATCTTAATGACTTTATGTACAAGAAACTAAACCACTGTCTGGTTATCCTCACTGTTGTTGCTATCTTTGAGCCACTGTTGCAGCCACTGTGCCAGTTCATCTTGTTGAGAGTCTTCTTCTTTTTCACTGACTCTTTAATTTACCAAGGGTGATTTTTTTCTCCAAGGACTAGCTCATCCTGATAACATGTACAATGTATGTGAAATGAAGTCTCACTGTCCTAGCTTCTAAGGAATAATCTACCTATACTTTCAAGACAAATTTGTTTGTTCTTCTCGCAGTCCCTAGTATATTCAGTATTCTTCCCAAACACCATAATTCAGTGGTATAAATTCTTCTTTGGTCATCAATTGAAAGGTGTCAATACTTCTGTGGTCATCTTTATTCAGAGTTCACCTTCTGTGCACATGCAATGACTGAAAGATTAGGACTAGGGTCAGGTCCACCTTAATCTTTAAAGATGTGTCTTTAATTTTTAACACTTTAGAGATCTTGTACAGCCCGTTTGTCCCATGCTATACATCATTTGATCTCCTGACTATCAACTCAACTCAAGAAAACACCTGAGGATTTATTCTAATGAGATGCATCAGGTCCTTTTTCAGAGACTGGGCTATATATGAGACTTGTCTGTCTACATAATTTCATCTCACAAAGCCATCTTCCTTCCTTCTTTCCCTACAAATATTCTAGTATTGCAGATCCTATAAAATACAAGCCATCACTCACCTGTCAGTTTGTTGTACTGTGATGGCTTGTGTGTTTCTGTGATTCAATGAGCTATACCACAGGTATTTTAAATACCAGCAGGTCACACACATTGGATAGGTTTCAGCTGAGCTTCCAGATGAAGCCTAAGAAGAAGAGACATACAATTTCCAAATATTTAGTCACTGAAAACCTTATGCATAGCCGTGGGACACTATCAGTGCCAGAATATTGAATACTGAAACATGATGAGGATCACCAAAATAATGTCAGATGTAGTGTCTGAAGAAAAGCCCCTCAGGTTGGAAAGCACTCAAAATGTAATTGGGGAAGAGCTGCTTCCTTAAAATAGAGCTGATCATGATTATGCAAATGGAGTAAAGTCCTCCAGACCTTCATTTGCAGATGGGGCACAACTGAAAATGAAGAGAAACAGTTTTAATAGCCATTAATAATTAGAACATGGAATGTAAATAGAATGAATCTAGGAAAATTGGAAATTGTCAAAAATGAAATGGAACACAAAAACACATTAGTGATCTGAAATGGACTGGTATGGACCATTTTGAATCTGACAATCACATGGATTCCTATACCAAGAGTGACAAATTAAGGAGGAATGGCATCACATTCATAACAAAAAGAGCATATCAAGATCTGCACTGATAGAATAATATCAATATGCCTACTAGGAAGACCAGTTAATATTATTAGTCAAATTTTGCACCAACTATTAAAGCTAATGATGATGAAACTGAAGAATTCTACCAACTTCTTCATCTGAAATTGTTCAAACAAACAATCAAGATGCATTGTTAATTACTGGTGATTGGAATGCAAAGGTGGAAACAAAGAGGAAGGATCAGTAATTGGAAAATATGGCCTTGGTGATATAAACAATGCTGGAGATCACATGATAGAATTTTGCAAAAACAACAACTTCTTCATTGCAAATGCCACTTTTAAACAACATCAAAGATGACAATACACATGGACTCACCCAATGGAACACATAGAAACCAAATTGACAACATCTGTGGAAAGAAACAATGGAAAAGCCAAATTCATCAGCCAAATATCATCAGTCAAAACAAAGCTAGGGTCAGATTGCAGAACAGACCATCAATTGCACATATGCATGCTGAAGCTGAAGAAAATTAAAACAAATCCATGATAGGCTGAATATGACCATGAATATATCTGATCTGAATTTACAGATCATTTGAAGAACAGATTTTATGCACTAGACTATAAAGACTAAAGACCAGAAGAAAGCAAAAGGTCACTAACACAATAAAGAAGGAAAGACCAAAATGGATGTCAGAAGAGACTGAATATTGCTCTCCTGTGAAGAGATGCTAAAGCAAATGGAAGAAGTGAAGAGGTACAAGAACTGAAAAGAAAATTTCAAAGGTCAACTCAAGAAGACAAAGTCAAATATTTTAATGAAATTTGCAAAGACCTGGAGCTAGGAAACCAAAAGGGAAGAAGACACTCAGCATTTTTCAAGCTGAGATAACTGAAGAATGAAATCAAACCTCAACTTGCAGTACTGAAGAATTTTATGGGCAAAATATTTAATGATAGAGAAAACATCAAAGAAAAGATGGAAAGAATACAGAGTCTCTGTGCCAAAAAGAAATAGTCAATATTCAACACTTCAAGAGGTATCATATGATGAAGAGCCAATGACCCTGAAGGCAGAAGTTCAAGGTGCATTGAAGGCATTGGCAAAGAATAAGGGACTGGGAATTGATGGACTACAAATTGAAATCTTTCAATAAACACACACAGCACTGCAAGCACTCACTTGTCTATGTCAAGAAACTTGGAAGACAACTCTCTGGCCAACTGACTAGAAGAGATTTGTGCTGCATTGTGTCCATTCCAAGGAGAGGTCACCAAAGGGAATGCAGAAATCATCGGACAATATCATTGATATCCCATGGGAGTAAAGTTTTAATAGAGGTAACACAAAAACACCGATGACCATACATGGACAGAGAACTTCCAGAGGTTCAAGCCAGATTCAGAAGAGGATGTGGAATGTTGGATATAATTGCTGATGTCAGATGAATCTTAGCTGAAAGTAGAATATACCTGAAAGATGTTTACCTGTGCTTTATTGACTTCACAAA
>NW_006408751.1:0-527 GCF_000296735.1 Chrysochloris asiatica
ATAAAGTGGCTGAGACAAATGAGCTGGAAGTAGACCTACACTTCATACTGGAAGATGGGCAGGCTTTGGAAATGCCTAACAAGGAATTCAGAAAATATATTTTAAAATCTATCAAAAAACTATGCAATGAAGTTGACAAAAATAAGGAAGAAGTCCCTCTGCGAACAAGAACCAGGCAATGATGCCCTTTGTCACTGCTCCTTTTCAATACTGTGTTGGAAGTCTTAGAAAGACCTATACGGCAAGACAGGGAAATTAAAGGCATCCAAATTGGCAAAGAAAAAGTAAAACTCTATTTACAGATGATATAATCCTATACATAGAAAACCTGAAGGACTCAGTAAAAAAGCTACTACACCTCGTTGGAAGATTCAGCAAAGTGGCAGGATACAAGATCAACATATAAAAATCTGTTGGATTCATCTATACCAAAAACTACAGCGTTGAAAAGGACATTAGGAAAGCAATACCATTTACAATAGCCACCCAAAGGATGAAATATCTAGGAATAAATGTAACCAGAGAAA
>NW_006408751.1:1943-3622 GCF_000296735.1 Chrysochloris asiatica
TGATCTTCAACACTTTAAAAAGGTCTTGTGCAGCACATTTGCCTAATGCAATACGTCATCTTGACTGCTGCTTCTGTGAGTGTTGAGAGTTGATCCTATTAGAATGAAGTCCTTGACAATTTCAATCTTTTCTCCGTTGATAAGAATGTTATTTATTTGTCCTGTGGTGAGGAATTTTGTTTTGACATTGAGATGTCCATAGCTTGTCATGATCCACACAATCGAAGCCTTTGCGTAATCAATAAAGCACAGGTAAACATCTTTCTGATATTCTCTGCTTTCAGCCAACATCCATCAGACATCTGCAGTGATATCCCTTGTTCCACGGCCTCTTCTGAATCCAGCTTGAACCTCTGGAAGTTCTCTGCCAATATATGATTGCAGCCACCTCTGTATTACCTTTAGCAAAACTTAACTCGCTTGAGCTATCAAAGAGATTGTCCGATGATTTCCGCATTCTGTTGGGTCACCTCTCTTTGGAATGGGCACAAATACGGATCTCTTTCAATCAGAGGGCCAGAGAGTTGTCTTCCAAATTTCTTGACAGAGATGAGTGAGTGCCTCCTGCGCCGCCTCACTCTTAGAGAGTCGCAAATCAAAACAACGATGAGATATCACCTCACACCAACAACAGCAGCAAAGATCAAAAAAGTAGAGGACAACATATTCTGTCAGGGATGTGGAGAGACTGGGACCCTCCTGCACTGCTGGTGAAACTGCAAATGGTCTAACCTCTCTGGAAAGCAATATGGCGCCTCCTCAGAAGGTTGAAAATAGAAATACCTTATGATCCAGCAAGTCCTCTACTTGGTATTTACCCACAAGCAATATGAGCCATAACATGAGTAGATATATGCACTCCAATGTTCATAGCAGCACTATTTACAATAGCAAAAAGATGGAGACAGCCAAAGTGCCCATCCACTGAAGAATGGATAAACAAAATGTGGTACATACACAATGGAATATTATGCTACCTTGAAGAATAACAAGGAAGCTGCAAGGCACCACATAACATGGATGGATGAACCTTGAGGACATTATGTTGAGTGAAATTAGTCAGTCACAAAAGGAGAAATACTGCACAGGACCACTACTGTAAAAGTCTAAGAAAAAAAACTCATACTAAAGGGGGAGTGGGATTTTTTGCTGGCTACTGTGATGTGAGGGTTGGGTGAGGGTAAGGTGGGGAAGGTGGAGCACAAGGTAGGGAATAGACACAGGACAGTTTGGGTGCTAGGGAGGTGGGGAATATACAAGAAGGGGGAAGGTAATGGAAGAACAAAGCGGATGGGAGAATAATTAGGCAGGTTTGCATGGGCTAAGTGAGACAGAGGTAAATAATGATGTATGCACAACTTTGGAACAACAGGGCTCTGGGACTATGGGATTGAGACATGGTTGGAATCGGAAAAAGGGGGGTACATAATGTTAAGATGCTTAGCTGTCTTTTCAGTCTTGGTTTCCCTGGTATACCATTATAAAATAGACGCTTGAGGGAGAGACAAAGGAATAGCCAGAAATATCACCATAGAAAGCTTGTAAGTCCGTCTTCTGCCTATAACTGATTGGAATACCTAAAATGGGGCTACAACGTGCTCAGTGAAGGAGGCTTCATGCGGAGCCTCTGCATTACATAAGACCAGAGTTGGACTCCTGAACAGCATCCAAAATCTTCA
>NW_006408751.1:4497-7644 GCF_000296735.1 Chrysochloris asiatica
GCCCTTTGGACGTGTAAATTATTATATATGACTGATTTTTTTTTCTGTTTTTAAAAGAAAAGCTAAAGTGAATAGAGAGAAATACTATTAACTGATGGTAGATGGAAGGGATTATAGTTATTGTAATGAAACAAGGCATATGCTTTGCTGAATTTTGTAAAATTGATGGTCTGCCCTATAAAGTTTCACTCAATCTGTAATAAAAACCTTAAAAAAAAAATAAATTTTCAAACTTCAAATGATAAATGTTCAATTTTAAAATAAATTCATGGTACATTGAAATGGAAGTGATCCTTTATAAGACAGAAAGGGAATCATCTGTTTTGAGTATCAGGTTGAAAACTTGTATCCTTGTTATTTGAAGACTAATTCATTTCCTGAAAATTGTACGCTCAGCTAACATTAAGTTATTAGAAGAGTTCTCCTTTCCTCTGTCTCCTAGCTGTTTACTATTTGAAGTATTTCTACTCAATAACAAGTATGAAAAAAAGAAAAAAACAAAAGATTACGGGTGGGATGAGAAAATTTTGACTTACATTTTTTTTTTTTTTAAGGGCCAAAAATTAAATGTTGGGAGTTGGTCAGTGACGCCAACAAGCTAACAGTGGTTAATAGCCACACATGTCAATAAAGATCATCAAGGCAAAGCTACAAGGCCTAAGAGTTGCCCTGTAAAAGCACTGCATTGTAACTAAGGTTCCACTGGATATCAATTGCTTCCTTATTGCTTCATACCAACTGGAAAAGACATAGCAGTTACTGCTTCCCATTTTAATTTTGTCATTTTGTTGCCAGGACCTTACGACTATATCTGATGCTCAGTTACAGAAACTTCTTAGTCTCATGGTTAGCATATTTGCTCACTGGTCCCCTGGTCTTGTGTTTTTATAGGAAATAATGACAATAATTATAACTTTTTTAATTTAATTTTTTATTGTGAATTGAGTGAAGGTTTACAGACAAGATACTTTTTTAAGCACTATTGTTTCTTCAAATTAGAGCTTCGAAAGCCTTAACAACATGCATAACTACATAGGCTTGGAATTCATGAAGTAAAATAACACTACAAAGATGTAATTCTGAAGGGGGCTATGTTTTTAAATTCTAAATTCAAGATTGAGAAATTCAACAGGTATAGACACAGATTTAACATTTTTACTCCCTTTTGAAATGAATAAAAAAGACATACCTTGTTAAGTTTTCCAAGTGTTGATATCAGATCTGCCCATTCACTGGAGTATTCAAAATTCTTCAGTGCTTTGTCGATTGCAGCTACATAATTTCTATATTTGGAGTCACTCGATAACTCCAGCTCTTCTGTGTTCATCCTCCCACAGAGTCCTACTAGAGTCTAGTTTGAAAGTCATGTAAAATCATTACCTACAAAAGAGTTTTCAGGAGGAATCAAGGTTACATACAATATATAGTATATTAAAACAAGTTCAGATAATTTTGCTAGAAAGTTAAAAGCTAACTTTAAAGTGTTTATTGAGACAGAAGTGCTCAAAAGAATTGTTAGCCAGTATGCACAGTCATGGAAATACTCAAAGATAATATCCAAAGATTCATGGTTCATTTCCTGCTCTCATTGTTGGCCACAGACTCATGGTGTCCCTATGCATAATGAGATTGGATCACTGTGATCCATGGGGTTTCCACTGACTGATTTTTTGGAAGTAGCTGACTAGGCCTTTTTTCCTAATCCATTTTATTCTGGAAGTACCATGTTGTTGTTGTTGTTGTTAGGTGCCATTGAGTGGGAACTGACTCATAGCGACCCTATGCAAAACAGAACGAAACACTGTGCAGTGATGGGCCAACCTCACAATTGTTGCCATGCTTGAATGCATTGATGCTGCCACTTTGCGAGTCCATCTTGCTGGGGGTCTTCCTCTTTTTTCTCTTGACCCTCCACATTACCAAACATGATATCCTTCTCCAGTGATTAGTCCCTCCTGACAATATGTTTGAAGTATGAGAGACAAAGTTTGGCCATCCAGGCCTCCAAGGAGCACTCTGGCTGCACTTCTTCCAACACAGATCTGTTGGTTCTTTTGGCAGCTCATGGCACTTTCAACATTCACCTCCAACACCAAAACTCAAATGCATTAATTCTTCTATGATCTTCTTTTTTCACTGTCCAGCTTTTACATGCATATGAGGTTACTGAAAATACCATGGCTTAGGTCAGGTGCACCTTAGTCCCCAAGCTAACATCTTTGCTCTTCAACACCTTAAAGAGGTCTTGTGCAGCAGATTTGCCTAAAGCAATATGTCGTTTGAATTCTTGACTGCTGCTTCCATGAGTGTTGATGGAAGCACCATGTTGCTGTTGTTGTTAAGTGCCGTCGAGTCGATTCCAACCCATAGCGACACTGTGTAGGGTTTCCAATGAGCAGCTGGTGAACTTGAACCACTCACCTTGCAGTTCAAATGACTTTGCAGTCTGGTGCATTAGCCCACAGAACCACACCAGTACTCCAGAAATACCATGGCTGGCATGTGTGCTGTGGAGTCGGTTCTGACTCATAGCGACCCTGTACAGGGTGTCTGAGGCTGTAAATCTGTACGAGAGCAGAACACCTCATCTTTCTCTGCGGAACAGCTGGTAGTTTCGAACTGCTGACCTTGTGGTTCATAGCCCGATTCGTAACCACTACAATAAACCTTCGATAAACCTCCACTAACACAGGTGTGTTGACTAAGCTTAAACAGCTGACCTTGCAGTTCGCAGCCCGATTCGTAATCACTATAATAAACCTCCACTAACACAGGTGTGTTGACTGAGCTTAAGCTATGCCACCGGTATTTTAAGTATCAGCACGGTCACCCATGGTGGACAGGTTTCAGATAAGCTTCTAGACAAAGACTAGGAAGAAAGAGTGACAAACTATTTCCGAAAATTTAGTCACTGAAAACCTTATGAAGAGCAGAGAAACACAGTCAGATACGGTGCCAGAAAATGAGCCCCTCAGGTTGGAAGGCACTCAAAATTCGACTGGGGATGAGCTGCCTCCTCAAAGTAGAGCTGACTATGATGACACAAATGGAGTAAAGCTCACGGGAGAAAAGCCCATGGGACCTTCATTTGCTGATGGGGCACAACTCAAAATGAAAAGAAACATCTGTAAACATCCATTGAAAATC
>NW_006408751.1:35506-45487 GCF_000296735.1 Chrysochloris asiatica
ATGATTTGTTGAATGTAAAACTGATGATATGCCCTGTAAACTTTCACTCAATCCACAATAAAAGCCAAAAAAAAAAAAAAAAAAGGCATACTATACTTTACAAGGTAACTGTTATTGTCAGTTCTGACTCAGTGACTCTATGTACAACAGAGCAAAACACTGCCCAGTCTTTCTATAAAGACTTTATTTCCTGATACGTGCATAGATAAAATTCTAAAGAATTTTCAAATCTTGAATAATCTTGTATTTTCCAAATTTGGAGGCACCAACTCAACATGAGATGACTTTATGGTGCCCAAGTAGGACTAAGCAAGATGAATTATGTGAGGAAGCAATTTCTTTTTCAATCTCTTTTAGCTCCTCTTGACAGTATCAAAGGAGTCCTAATGGTGTATTGGTTAACTGTTTGGTTGCTAACTGAAAGGTTGTTGGTTTGAACCCATCAGCCACTTAGCAGGAGAAAGATGCATCAGTCTGCTCTGTAAAGATTAGTCCTAGAAAGCCTAAGGAGTGTTCTACATTGCATATAGGATCACTATGTAAGTTACAAGGGAATTGACATCAACAAGTGCTTTAACAGATAACATCAAGAATAATGCCTCAGTTTGGTGCCAGAATGTTATCAATACCTCTGTAATGTCTGATAATCTTTTTAAATAAAGAGTAAACCAGTCTCAGGCTAAGAGCCTTTTAGCAGGCAATAGTTTCTACCTAGAATTTCATAAAGGTTTTTGTTTTCTAGACCCTGAGTGATGCAAGTGGTTAAACACTTGGTTACTAACCAAAAGGATGGAGATATGAACCAACCCCGATGTGTCATTGAAGGAAAGCCTTCCAAAAAGTCACAGCCTTGAAAACCTTATGGAATGCAGTTCTACTGTGCAACATATGGGGTCTCCAAGAGTCAGAAATGACTGGAAGGCAACTGGTTTTGTTTTTATCATTTTTATCTTTATACCAACTTTCTATTTATGGACTCCTGGTGTGGCACTGCAGGGTATTGCGCTGGACTGCAAAGTCAGTTTGAGCTGTCAGGTTGGCAGTTCAAACTCACCAGTCGTTCCTTGAAAATCCTATACAGGGTCACTCAGTTAGAACCTACTCGATAACACTTAACAACGATGACAACACTTTCTATTTATTTCTTTTTATTTATGGTAGGTATTTCAAGTTTTCTGAAAAATAATTTTAAGAAAATAATTACACTCACTTAAAGGAAAATTAAAAAAATAAGTATAGAGAAATACGAAGATATGGCTTAAAAATTTGAAGATGACATAAGAATGATAAAAGTTTAGGAAATACACACTGTACTAATCCATTTGGTGTGGCACTGCAGGTTAATGCGCTGGACTATAAGGTTGGTTTGAAAAGCAAGGTTGGTGATTCAAGCTCACCAGCTGCTCCAGGGTCACTATGGGTTGACTCTAGGGCACTTTACAGCAACAGCAATTCTGTGCATATCATTGGTTTGTTGTTGCTAAAGGAGCCCTGGTAGTAGTGGCTAAGCAGTGGACTGCTAACTGCAAGGTTAGTAGTTTGAATCTACCAGCCACTTCTTAGAAGAAAGATGAGACTGTCTGATCCTGTAAAGATTTATAGCCTTGGAAACCCTATACTGGGTCACTATGAATTGGAACCCACTGGACAACACAATACTACCACCATATGTATGCCATTGGCTTGTTGCTTTAAGTGCTGCCACTCATAGTGACATTGTATAGGGTTTCCCAGGAGCCAACAGAGAAGGCTGCTGAGAAAATATTCATAGGAAATTTATTAGAGGAGGAATTAACTCAAAATAAGGTATTCAAGTTGAATACCTTGAAAGAATTCACAGATTCAAGTAGCATTTGAGCCAGGACTAGAAAGATGGGTCTGATTTACATATGTAGAGATAGGGAAAGCATTCTAAGAGAACAATGCATAACAAATGTCTGAGTGGTAGACATGTTCAAGCGTTTGATTCTAGTGGTGGTTACATGAATGTGTTTATTTTTGTTAAAATTACATGGGATGCATACTTAAAGTGGCTATTATTGAATATAAATTTTACCTTAATAAAGTTATGAATATCTCAAACCTTCACTATGCTAATATGCAATGTAAATCTCCAAATCTCCGGGGGAAGTTAATCACAACACTTATTTATTAATAATAAAATTAATGTTGTTGTTGTTAAGTGCTATCAAATTGGTTCTGACTCATAGTGACCCTGGATAAGGTTTCAGAGGTTATAAACTTTTACTACACTAGCAGGGCTCTTTAAAACTGATGGATAGATTTCATTTTACTATTGTTATAAATGTGAAAATTTGGGTAACAAGAAAGTCAGCAAGTAAGTTGTTAAGCACTGTCAAGTCGGTTCTGACTCACAGCATCCCTGTACAGGGTTTCGGAGGCTGTAAATCTTTGCGAAAGTAGAAAGCCTTATCTTTCTAGGAGCAGCTACTGGTAGATTCGAACCACCAACCTTGTGATCTGCAGTCCAATACTTATCCTAACAGTCCCGATGCTCCCAAGTGAGAGGTGATGTTGGTGGAATTTGACCTTGCCAAATTCCCTTAAGTACATAAGAAATCACACCTGATTTTTGGCAGAATGAAGGACTTAAAACTAAATTTGCTAATTGGCAGCCCAGAGCTTCCCACTACTTTAACAGGGGTACTCTTTTGATTATGTACAGTGACAACTTTAATTTACATTGAACATTTTGGTCAGAGCATCAAATCTTTTGGTTTGTGTTCTAACTTAAAGCACTCATGGTGATGTGGTGGGTTAGGCATTTGGCTGAAAACTGCAAGGTTCAGAACCCACTACTGGCTCTGTGGGAGAAACATGAGGCTGTCTGCTCCTGTAACATTTGAAAGTCTGGGAAACTATATAGGGTTGCTCTGATCGCAATAAGCCTTTTCCTTACAACAGTGAGACTTTTCATTAGCTCTTCAAGCTCAGTATGTGTCTTACTTAAAACTGAAAGCAGCAGTGGGTGTTGGGTATTTTTTTTTTTTTTTGGCGGGGGTAATTAACTTGAGTAATTTAATTATTTCAAGGAGTGTTGTTGTTGTTAAGTGCCTTCGAGTGAGTCCAGCCGTAGCAACCCTCTATTGGGTTTCTGAAAAGCAGCTGGTGATCTTGAATCATGGATCTTGTGGTTCAAACCAACTTTGCAGTCAAGAACATTAACCCACAGTGCCATACCAGAACCATCTATATATTTGCTATTGCTTAGCAATTTGGAGGAATGATTTGAGTGTTGACTGAAAATAATTTAAGCATTTGGACTACATGTGGTTTTAATTATCTCATGTTCTAATTTCTATGAGCTCAACTAAATTACTGTTGCCTATCAGATGGAGTTACTTTCTATCAGGTGGTGAGGTACTTAGGACAACAAGTTAGCATATGTTATTTATAAGCAAATCTTAAAAGTAGCCAAAATTAGTATCGATTCAATTAATATACAAGATCTTATATCTGCATAAAAGATTAGCAGTCACTAACATCAAAATTTATTTTTTGTCTCTGTATAATTCACGGTTTATTTGTCAGGCAAATAAACACTTAGTTTCTTATATTTTTGTGATCATCAAAAGGAAAAGCAAATTGCTTTAACTACAGTCTCCAAATCAGATTTTTCCAATCTTTTTCTCTAACTCCACAGAACTCTAAGAGATTTAAGAATCAAAGTATAATTAACTTTAAGAGTACAGTAGATTACGTTTACCCCTTGGTCTTACAAAGGTTAGGCAAGAAGAAAATCAACCAAATAACTATTGTTATGTTGCAACTTTAGGACTTGGAAATCAAAGGTGATTAATTGTTAACTTTCGTAAGGCTAATCTGACTTCCTCTTAATAAATTTCCGTACTCCTTTCTAACAGTTACAATAGGTGACATTCTTCTCTCCTCAAACCCAAGAGCCCACGGAATCAATGAAACACCATGCACTGATTCCACCAACAAAGAGGTTATTTCCTGTTGCCTGTACCGTATAGGTGCGATGTGCACCCCAACCTCGCGCTCGGCTCGGCCCCAGCCGCCTGCCGCCCCGCATTCACCTCTCGCCATCCCGTCCCTGGGCCACTGCCGCGCCTTCGCCGGTCGGTCCCCGCACAACTTCCGTGTCCCCGAAACCAGAAGGCGGCCAGGCGCCTTCACGGCTCCAGGAGGGGCAAGGACCGTAACACTCCGATACCACAGCAGCCTGACCCGCCGCGACGAGTCCTCGCGGCTTCAGAATAGCCAGGCCGAGGAAGTCGCTGTAACCGGCAGAGCTGGCTCGCGACTGCACTGGGGGGCGGGGACGCTGTTACCTGTTGTGGGCTCGCCGCTCCCCGTCGGCTCCGCTCTCCTGGCAACCACCGCAGCTACTCAGAGGCCGGAGCCCAAGGGTCTGGTGACAGCTCCCAGAACTCACCTCGCTCGCGACCACGTCGACGTAGACGTCGACGTCGACCGCCTTAGATCTCCTCCCCCAGTCCGCTCGTCTTCGGCCGGCAGCAGCTGTCGTCACAGCGCCCTCTGTCGGAAAGCGGCTCACAGTCATTAACAGCAAAGTGAGGCAGGAAAGGAACTCTTGGTGTTTTCAACTCGCCTTGACTAGGCAGATTTTGATGTGAAGTTTGAAAGGAAGCTAGGAGTTGAATACAACTTTTAAAGCAGGATGATTCTTCCAGTGCTTTATATGAGAAACTTGAGGACCAAGAAGTTTAGTAGACAAATATTTGCAACTATTTTGAGTCTAAAACTCTCAATCACATCAAGTTACTGAAAGGACTCCACCGTTTTGCCTTGATTGTAGGGTCAAAAACAAAACAAAACAAAAAAAAACCACATATAAAATATGAAAAAGAATCAAACGCCAATTATGAAGGGGCATCCTGTGCTAAGAATGTTCTATATTTTAATGTACTAAGTGGAGTCCTGTGGCACTGTAGGAAAAGCTCTGGACTGCAAAATCAGTGGTTCAAGCCCACCAGCTGCTCCTCAAAAACCCTAAACAAGGTCGCTGTGAGTCGGAATCAACACGATGGCATTTAACAACATAAATCAGTATTTTAAGCATTTCATAGCCTTGGAGATTAAAGGTGGCTCATGATAATGAGTTGAAATCATTACCCATCAAATAGATGAATTATTTGAGATGAAACAGCAGAAAACTCAATTTTTAAAAATTGAGTTGTTACCTCATTGTTTTTGAATGACTGATGAATACACAAATTTGTGTAGTAACAGATAGCTTTTATTAAACATAAAAATACCCAAATATTAAATTTAGGATAATTGCCTTAAGCTAGGAGCCCTGTTGTGCTGCTGGACTGCAAGGTTGGCTTGAATTGCAAGGTCGGTGGTTCAAACCCACCAGCCGCTTCTCAGAAACCCCATTCAGGGTCATTATGAGTTGGAACCGACTCAAAGGCACTTAACAACAACGTATCTTTACAGAAGTGAATTTATTTATTTTATTTGGAAATACTTTAAATTGATATTTTTGGTGTGTTGTAATTGTGACCAGAAAATAGTAAAGCAACATCAATAAACATAGAATCTTCTATATATAAGTCTTAGTTGTCTTTGTTTTAAAACAGTAACAGCTTCTTGTTTTAAAAGATGTCCTGTTGGAATACTACTAACTGAATTTATATTTTGATGTTTTCCAATTGTAAATATTTAAGTTATGTTGTTGCTGTTAACTGCTGTTAAGACAGTTCTTACTTATATAGTGACCCTGAATAAGGTTTCCATGACTGGTGGGTTTGAACTGCTCACTTTGTTGTTCGCAGTCCATGCTAATCATAAGGTTGGCAGTTCAAACCCATCAACCGCTTGTGGGGAGAAAGATGAGGCTTTCTGCTCCTATAAAAATTGACACCATGAAAACCCTTTTGTTGTTATGTGCCATGGAGTCAGTTCTGACTCATAGCAACCCTGTACAGATTTTCCAAGGCTGTAAATCTTTACAGGAGCAGAAAACCTCATCCGTCTCCCACGGAACAGCTGGTAGCTTCGAACTGCTGACCTTGTGGTTCGCAACCCGATTCGTAAGCACTACACTACCAGGCTCCTTATGGAAACCCTATGCGGGATCACTATTAAGTCAGAATGTATTGAACGGTACCTAACAACACAACACTCTACTATCGACACTTCTCTGAGTCAGTTTTTACGAACCATGATGGCATACTGGTTAAAGCACTCGACTGCTAACCAGGTGTTCAGATCTATCAGTCACTCTGCAGGAGAAAGAGGTAGCAGTCTATGTCCCTAAAGATTCCAAACCAAAGTCCCCTGCCACTGACTCAATTCTGACTCATACCAACCCTGTACATGGTTTTCGAGGTTTTGTTGTTGTTAAGTGACTTTGAGTTGGTTCTGATTTATGGCTACCTTGTATAGGGTTTCCAAGGAGCACCTGGTGGGTTTGAACCACAGAACTTACGTTTAGCAGTCCAGTGCTTTATGCGAGTTGAAAGCCTCATCTTGCAACCATGGACTGGCTGGTGGTTTTGAAATACGCACATTGTTGTTAGCAGTCCAGTGCTTATCCTTGAAAACCCTCCCGGGCAGTTCTACTCTTTGCTACAGGGTTGCTATGAATTGAAATGGAATGGCAGCAATGGGTTTTTCTTTTGGAATCAGTTTTTACTTCTGTAAAGGTTAGTGATGGAAATGCTTATTTGCATTCATTTCTCACCTTCATGTTTTTTTTTTTTTTTTTAAAGGTCATATGAATGCTTAATCCTTTTACTCAACTGTACTTCAGAATAGGTAATAGAACACTTTCTTACCTTGCATTTTCTTTTTTTTTTTTTTTGGCAACTGTTTGGATCTTGGAAAAAGCATGTCTAAATTGAGAAGTCAGTCCTTGACCTTTGTTGCCTTCAGTGGAGGAGAGCTACCATCTACCATATTTTTAAGTGGCCTTCTTAATGGGTTTGAACTGCCTATCTTGAGGTTAGCAGTCCAGAGCTTATCCTACAGAGTCACACCAGAGCTACCAATCTACCTTGTTCATAAAAAAGAGCAAGGATAGAGTGGACTTTGGACAGCGAATTCCGCTTTTGGGCTTTCTGTGCTTCGTGCCCGCCTCTATCACTTCCCTCTTTCATCTTCGCTCTCCATCCTTACCCAAGTTAGTCAAAGGCTTGTACCCCGATACAGTTTTTAGAAACTAATTGTCCAAAGGTGTGGCGCTGTGAGTTAATGCGCCAGACTGCAAAGCCATTTGAACTGCAAGGTCAGCGGTCTCTTTCACCAGCTGCTCTTCGGAAACCCTGTACAGGGTCTCTGGGAGTCGGAATACACTTGAAGGTACTTAACAACAACAACAATGGTCCATAGTAATTAATGCTGGTGTGGCGCAGTAGGATAGTGGGCTGGACTGCAAGGTCAGTTTGAACTGCAAGCTCGGCAGTTCAAACCCACCAGCCGCTCTTCGGAAACCCTATACAGAGTCGCTATGGGTCAGAACCGACTCGAAGGAACTTAACAACAACAAAAACAATGGTCTAAAGGGACCTTGATGGTGCAGTGGTTAAAGCACTCCGCTACTAGTGAAAGATGGGTATTCGAACCCATCGGTCATCCTGAGAAAGAAGGGTGTGACAGTTAACCTTCCTATAGATTTACGACCACGGAAACCCTATGAGGCAGTTCTACTCTGTCCTATAAGATCACTCTGCCTCCGAACGAACTCTACGTCAGTGGATTTGATAGGTTTATTGTTTCAAGACACTTCCAGGAGTCCCAGAATTGGAGGTTAGCCCAGATTTCCCCGCCCACCTTTGTCTGCATTCTGAGTCAAACGCGCACGCCAGTTTGTCCCTGATCGCTCACGGCGGTGTGCTCTCCGCCCGGCAGGCGGCACTGTGAGCTGTGAGGCTGCACTAGCCTCACTTTTGGATCCCGGAGAGGTGTAGCTCTCCAGAATCTAGGGCCTCTCGCCATGACTACGAAGGCGTCAGCGACGCGCGTGTTCCTGGAGGTGAGGAGAAGGCTGCAGAGCGCGCTGCTGATCTTGGGGTAAGGCCAGGGGTGGTCGTGTAGACTTATAGGCGCGCCATGCCCAAATCGCTTTTCTGCTGCCTGGGGATCTCCGCCACCCTGGGATGGTCAGATGTTGAGTTTCTTCTTTCGAGTTACTGAAAGCCTCTAATCTGGGAGTGTTTTAGAAATGCATGGTTTCAGCCCCACACTGAATTTAAACAGAATCTACATTTTAACAAGGATTCAAATGCATGTTAGATTTGAGAAGCAGTGATGTAAAGTGCCGCTGGCTGAGACCGTTTCCAACATAACAAGGCAAAAAAAGAAAAAAGCCTTGTGTGTCTCTATTCGGGTTCTTAGCTATTGGACCCTTGTCTGTGTGTGAGCTTCCTGTTCTATAAATCCCTTTTGATCTTGTGGGCTCTTACCTCCCGCTTCCTTCCAAAAATTAAGGCAAAACACCCCCCCAAAAAACAAACAAACAAAAAACCGTTGTCTCTGCAGAGAAACTGACACAGTCGTTCGATGAACATGTTTTAAGTGAACAACAAAGGTTGAGGACTTCTTATTGGAACGCATTCTTTTATGCATATCCCAAGTTCCTATGTTGTTGTTTGTTGTTAAGTAACCTCGAGTCGGTTCCTACTCATAGCACCCATGTATAGGGTTTCCTATACATGGTGAGTTTGAACCACCGACTGACTTTGAGGTTCAAACCTGCTTACAGCCCTGCACTTACCATTGCCACACCAGGACTCCTATGAGAAACCTGCAAATGTTTAACTCCTTATTCATGACACAAGAAAGAAACGTTTAGGAAACTATTATCTTTGCTTGGTGATTTGAAACAACTCTATTTTATACATGCTTTTGTGCATATCTTCTCCCAATCTGTGGTTTCCCTTTTCATTTACTTCTGTGTCTTGTTAGTGTTTTATTGTTTGTGTGTGTTTTAAGAACTCTTTGCTTACCTCAAAGTTTAAAAAGATATTCACATTTCTATGTAGAGTCCTAAGGAGCTCTGGTAGCATACTGGCTACGAATCGGGCTGCGAACCTCAAGGTTAGCAGTTCGAAACTACCAGCTGTTCCGCGGGAGAAAAGATGAGGCTTTCTGTTCCCGTAAAGATTTACAGCCTCGGAAACCCTGTACAGGGTCGCTATGAGTCGGAACCGACTCCACGGCACATAACCATGTAGAATCCTGGTGTGTCACTGTGCGTTAATGCGCTGGACTGCAAAGTTGGATTGAACCACAAGGTCGGCGGTTCAAGCTCACCAGCTGCTCCTAGGAAATCCTATACAGGGTCACTATGGGTCGGAATCGACTTAATGGCACATAACAGCAGCATAATATTTATTGAAGTTAAATAATTTTAGTGTTTCGTTGAGGACTGTAAGCCTTGTCAAGTTAATTTTTTATGTTTTAGAATAAAGTAAACGTTACAGTTCTTGTTTTCCCCCATAGAAGGCTATCCAGTTGTTATATCACCTTTGTTGTTAGTCAGTTCCGTCTCATGAAGACCCTGTATAGGGTTTCCAGGGAGCGGTAGGTTGGTTTGTATTACCAACCTTGTAGTTCAAACTTTCAGTCCAGTACCTTATCGCACAGCACCACACCAAGACTCCACATCACCTTTGTTTGTTGTTGTTTTTAAGTGCCATTGAGTCGGTTCCAACCCATAGCGACCCTATATAGGTTTTCCAAGGAGCAGCTGATGAGCTTGAACCACCGACTTTGTGGTTCCAACAGAATTTTCAGTCCAGCTCATTAGCTCACAGCACCACACCAGGACTGCACACATCACTTTTAGACTCATTTTTTTCTTTCATTGAAAAAACGTAGCATCTTCATCAGAAATGAATTGACTGTATACGTGTAGGCTTATTTCTGGATTCTTTTCCCTGTTCTAATGATATTTGAGGAGCTCTGGTAGCGTAGTGGTTACGAGTCGGGCTGCCAACCTCAAGGTCAGCAGTTCGAAACTACCAG
>NW_006408751.1:46568-51729 GCF_000296735.1 Chrysochloris asiatica
ACAGCGTGTATTCCCATTGCATCTTAGTCTTGGAAGGGGGTTTGCACTGAGGGGACCCGACCACTTGCCTTGATGTTTCCTGGGCAAGCATGTTGCTTGTTCTTATAGTAACAGTCGGTCTGCCTATGTTGTTTTATATTTTTCTGGTAGGTCTTTCTTTCAAGAAGTATCTTCTGTTCTTCTAGCCACTCCAGGTTGGTCTGCTTGTCCTTGCAAGTGGGAATTTCCCATCTCTGGAGATCTGGATGTCGTTCAGGCTTCCACCTATAGTCTTATGTATTGCAGACTCTCTCCCGTAAAGATTTGCAGCCTCAGAAACCCTGTGCAGGGTCACTATGAATCGGAACTGACTCCACGGTACTTAACAACAACTGATATTTTGCCTTCCATTAAGCTAATATAATATTGCCTTGATTGTTATTTTTAAGTGCCATCAAATCAGCTTTGACTCACAGTATATAACAGAACAAAACGTTGCCCAGCCCTGTGCCTCTTTGTGTGTTTGAACGCATGGTTGCAAACAATATGTTACTCTATTTTGTTGATGGTCTTCCTCTTTTTTGCTTTCCCTTTACTTTTTCAAGCATTATAATGTTCTTCTCAGGGACTGGTCCCTCCTAATAACATGTCCAAAGTAAACAAGATGAAATCTTACATTCCTCACTTCTAAGGAGTATTCTGGTTGTACCTCTTTTCAGATAGATTTTGTGCAGTCCAGTTGATAATCTTTGTCAACACCATAATTCAGAGGCATCAATTCTTCTTCAATCTTAATCTTCCTTGTTTTTCTTTTCAATTTTTTATTGTGAATTGAGTGAAGATTTGAAGAGCAGATCATGAGTTTTACATTCAACAAATCGTATACTTTGCTTGATTACATGATTGCAATCCTCTCCATGTTCCAACAGTTAACAGCATTTACCTTTATTCATTTTAACTATTTCATTCCTACCTGTGTTTCCTGCCACTTTCATCATTCTTTGCTAACTTCCCTCTTGTATATTGTCTGCCCTGTCACCCATGTTAACATGTGTCTACCCTCTAGCTCATGAATAATTTTTCCTTCCCCTACCTATTGTAACTATAATAGATTATTTCTTTTATCAAGAAAATATTTTTTTTAACTTTTTACAACATTGGTCTCTGCTAAAAAAATATGGTGACCTTGTCTGGCCTTCCCCGGCTTCCTAAGAGGAAAAGAGAATCAAACTCAAAATTAGCCTAAGGCTGATTTATATGAAATAGAGGTCAGACATGCTTCCACCCTACAACCTTCTTTACCCTATTCTGACACCAACCATACATCCCACAGCACTCTCTGCTTTACATCTGGGTTCAATAATCTATTGCAATTGCCACACAGAACTGATAACAATACTCACAATTGTGGGTTTTATTAGGGAAGTAAACAGGGTACAATTCAGGATCAAAACCAACTCAGGACGCAGCAGGTCTCCTGTCAGGAATGCCTGTGTCTGCCATATTGCAGGTACATCTCACTCTTCTTTTCAGCCTCTCAACCATGTGGTCCCTTGGCCTCTGCCCTGCGTGAGCAAGAATTATGAAAGTTCTTTTAGACCATCCATGAATGCCCAAAGGGCATTTTGTAAGCCAGTCTCCTGCGCTAGGCACTCAGCTTTACTCAGTATATAAGCGTAGAGCTTGAAGTTGCTCTGTATCTCTATGGCACTGCCTCTGCTGATCCCTCTGCCATCCCCTCTGCTGTTGCCTCTTGCTGTGGCTTCTAGGGTCACTGTTTGTTTAGGTAGGGATCTAAAGTGTCACTTATGCTGTTCCTTCTTGATTGTCCTGGGATCTTTCCTTTCTGCTTCTGAGAGGACTCCTTTTTAGCCTAACTGGAAGGCAAAACTAACCAATTCAAGCCTTAAGAGTCCTCTATACCTTATTTGTATGGTCCCACCTAACCACTTGGTAGAAATTAAGAAAACTTTAGATAGAACACCCATATCAAGTAAATTCAAGCCACCAGAATTTTATACAGTATTTGTCCTTTTGTGATTAATTTCACTTAGTCTGAGTCCTGGTGTGGTGCTGTGGGTTAATAATGTGCCAGATTGCAAAGCCATTTGAACTGCAAGGTCAGCGGTTCAAGCTCACCAGCTGCTTCTCGGAAATCCTATACAGAGACGCTATGGGTTGGAACCGACTCAATGACACTTAAAAACAACAACAACAATTCACTCAGTATAAGATCCTCAAGGTTCAATTATGTTGTGAGGTGTTTCACAGATTGATCATTACTCTTCATCGTTTTATAGTATTCCATTTTATATGTTTATATACCAAAGTTTGTTTAACCATTTCTGATGATGAGCTGTCTCCATCTTTTTGGTATGTCTCTTGTAGACAGCATATTTTATTCTCTCTCTCTATATATATTAAGTTTTTATTGTGAATTGAGTGAAAATTTAGAAGGCAGATCATCAGTTTTACATTCAACAAATCATATACTTTGTTTCATTACAATGATTATAATCCCCTCCATGTGCCACTAGTTAAAAGTATTTCTCTATATTAATTTTAGCTCTTTTTTTTTTTTTTTTTTTTAAAACACTCAGGCATATATAATAATTTACACCTCTGTAGGGCACATTCTGCAAATCTGCCTCCTGGCCACCAGCTCTTAATCCCTCTCTTCCCAAGAATCTAGATTCCTCAGCCGCTACCTCTCTCCATGTCCCCAACTCGGCCTCCATCTCTGGTGTCGCTGCTTCTCTGGATAAGGTCCCGTATTCGGTTTGTGCTCTTCTCCCTTGATGGTCCTAGGGTCCTCTGTTTCTGGACTGTAAAATTAACTACTCCATTTTTGTTACCAAACTTCCATTACAACTGTGATAGTTGCAGTTAGTCATGATAACAATTACTCACTATTGAATCATGAGAATATTAGCCCCTTCTCTTTTTACCAGACCCATCTAGACAAGATGAAAACTATTCATTGGGGACTCTATCTTCCCCCACACACTCATAAAATAAACTCCCTCTTGAAACCACTCAGTCACTCCTTTCCTTTATCATTCCCTAATTTTAGGTAGCCAGTGTCTAAGTTGCCCGTCCCTATCTATCCTATGTACAGAGGGGATAGCATTGACACTTGATGTGACGACTCCTTCCCTCTCTGTTGGTATTTTGAGCTACTGCCTCCATGAATATAGGTAAAATTCATCAAATTTTAGCAATTTACCCTCATTTCCTTTATAAAAAATTATTTTCTTTTTTATCTTTTGCTAGTCGAGTTCTGATTATCAAATCGTCGAGGCTAGATCAAATGGGTGCTATCTGCAAGTTTGGGTGTTCTTGTGAGTCTCCCCTCACTTTATATCAGCTGGATGCTTCACTCTCAGCTCTAGCCCTTTGTGGCTATGTCCTTGTCCATAGGCACAGGTGTCCTCAGGTCTCACCACACTTGAGACCAATCAGCCCTTCCTCTTCTCTCTCTCATTTGCAGGTCAGTGGGACTCTGTGGAACGTGGTTGATCTCAGCCCGTTTCCTCATTGCTGCCTTTACCCCTCTTCCACTCACCAGTAGACCAATATGGTTGACAGCAAGTTTACATGTCTGCTCATGTGTTCCCTTTGAGTTTCAGTCTTACAGGGGGGTTTGTCATAAAGGGACTTGATTGCTTGCCTTGATGACTTCCCAGCAAACAACTTGCTTATTCTTGTAGTAGCCAATCATACTGCCATTTTTGTTTTTGGTTTGTCCTATGATCTTTCTTTGAGGATGTATCTTCTGTCGCTTTAGCTGTTCCAGGCTGGGTAGACAGCATATTGAAAGATCCCGTTTCTATCCATTCTGCTCTCTATGTTTCTTTCTTTTTTTTTTTTTAAACAAAGCTTTTATTGTGAATTGAGTGATGGGAGAACATTAGTTTTGCTTTCGTCCTATTGTACTTCGTTTCATTGCAGTGATTACAATCCTTCCATATATCATCATGCAACAGTATTTGTTTCTATCCCTCTGTTTTTTTGTGTGTTTTGTTTTATGTACACAAAACCATTCAGGAATATATAATCATTTAAACAACCAAAGGGTACATTCTGTAAGACTGCCTACTGGCCAACAGCATACAACCTTTCTCTTTCCATGAGTCTAGAGTCTTCAGAAACTCTGTATTTCCGTGTCCTCATCTCTGCCTCCATCTCTGATGTTGCTGCTCCTCTGGATAGGGTCCTACATTCCACTCATGCTCTTCCTTGATGGTCCTAGCGTCCTCTGTTCCTGGAATGTAAGATTAACTACCCGCCCCCCCCATGTTACAAAACTTCTACCTTTACCGTTGTGACAGTCACAATTATTCATGATAACAATTACTCACTATTGAATCATAAGAATCTTATCCCCATTTCCTTTTACCAGACCCATCTAGACAAGATAAAAATTATTCAGTGGGGTGCTCACTCTGTGTCTTGAGTGGTATGTTTGATCCATTTACATTCAGTATAAATTATCAGTAGGTATTAATTGTTTGCTGTCATTTTTCTTTGTGTGTTTTTGTGTGTGTGGTGCTGCTAGAATCTTTGTTCTGTGTAGTTTTCTGTGCTAAGTTAATTTTGTTTGTGGGTTTTCTTTTTATTTCATTTCTGTTGTGTTAAAGTATACTTTGACACAAATAAATCTTTCTGATTTTCCTCTTTTTAAAAATTTTGATGTGCAGATGTATTATTTTTCTTTGAGGTTACCCTGTAATTTATTAATTTTTTCCCTGCTTAAAGCAGTCAGCTTGTCTTGAAATATCTTGACTTCCTTGCTATATGGAAGTTCTATATCTTCATTATTCCCTCTTTTTGCTCTGTAGTTGACTTCATTATACATTGATACCTCTGATTCCTTATTTTCAGTGTTGTAGGTTTGTTTTAATTTTAATAATTATGTATCTTGACTGAGTTCTGGGTGGTGTTGTCATGTATGGTATTCTCAGGTTTTTGTCTGCTGTTGTTGTTCTCAGTCCAAAGAACATCTTTTAGCATTTTTGTAAAGTTGGTGTGGTCATTACAAACTCCTTTAATTTCTGTTTCTCAGGTAATGGCCTAATTTAGCCATCGACAGCACTTAACAACAACAACAACAAAATTTGAGAGATAGATTTGCTGGGTATATGACTGTTGGTTGGAAGTTTTGTTGTCTTTTTTTCTTTTA
>NW_006408751.1:76275-84722 GCF_000296735.1 Chrysochloris asiatica
ATATTAGAATTGCCACTTCTGCTTGTGCATTGTTGCAGTTAGCTTGGTATATTTTTTTCCATCCTTTAACTTTTAGTCTGTTTTTGTCTTTGTGTGTAAGGTGTGTATCTTGCAGGCAGCATATTTAAGGATCTTGTTTTCTTATCTAATCTATCACTCTCTGTCTCTTCACTAGTGCATTCAATCCATTGACATTCAATGTAATTATCGATAGGTATGAATTAATTGCAGCCATTATATTAATTTTTTGGTAGTGCTGTTTGTTCCTTTGTTCTTCATGCCTTCTTGTGCTGAGCCTGTGTTTTTTGTGCTATTTCTTGTCGGTTTCTTCTTAGTTTTCATGTTTGCTTGTTCTGCTTGGAATTTCATTTTCATGGTAAGTTGTGAAGTATTTCCTTTCTTTGGGGTTACCTTATAGTCTATTAACTTTTCTCTCCATTTAAGACAATCAGTTGTATCCTGTAAGCTACCTGACATCCTCACCACCTGGATATTTCTTCCTTCATTTATCCCTTCTTTGACATTGATATTATTTTGATCTTGGGTTGACCTCCCAGCTCCTTGGAATTCATTGTTGTAGTTTTGTTCTGTTCTAGACTCTGCTCTCTGTCGACTGAGTTCCAGGTGGTATTCCCATGCCTGTCAATCTCTGGTTGTTGTCTGTTCTTGGTTTTCAGTCCACAGAACTCCCTTTTAGAAGTTTTGAAGTGCTGGATTGGTTTTGACAAAATCTCTTAGATTCTGTTTATATTGGAATATTTTGAGTGCACCATTGTATTTGATTGACATTTTGCTGGATAGATGATTCTTGGTTGGCAGTTTTTGTTTTTTTTTCTTTTAGCTTTTTGTATATGTTTCCCCATTGCCTTCTTGCCTGCCTGGTTTCTGCTCAGAAGTTAGAGCTTAATCTGATTCGCTTGCCTTTGTATGTGACACTTCTCTTTTCCCTGACTGCTTTTAGAACTCTCTCCTTATTTTTGAATTTGGAGAGCTTGATTATTATATATCTTGGTGACTTTCTTTTGGGGCCCATCCTTCCTGGGTTACGTTCTGCTTCTTGAATGTTTATCTTTTCATCTTTTAAGTTGTTAGGGAAATTTTCTTCTAGAAGGTCTTCAACTATCTCCTCTGTGGACTTCTCTGATTCTTCCTGTTCTTAATTTGTTCTTCATGTTATCCAGCATGAATCTTAGACTCTCTTCAAAAAAATTTTTTTATCCTTTTTTCTGCTTGCTCTTCTATCTTAGCAGTATTGAGATATTTATCTTCCAGCTTGCTAGTTGTGGCTTCCATCACTTCGATTCTGCTCCTTTCCCCTTTTTGTGTATTATTCATTTCTGATATTTTATTATTAATCATTTTGACCTCTTTTTGCAGGTTTTGAATTGTTTCCAATGCTGTATCAATCTAATTTGATTGCTCCTGTAGTACTTTCCTGACTTCTTCCTTGTTTTCCTCCACCCTTTAGAGCATTAGAATTTGTTTCCATATCATTCTTCGGAATTCCTTCGCAGGCAAAACCAAAACCTGGTCTTCCTCTTCTGGGGAGCCATTTTCTGTCTCCAGCTTATTTGTCTCAGTTACTCTTTTCTGTTTTGGGACATGTTTTGAGATCTTTGTTGTGATTTGTTTGTCATTTCCAGTAGTTATGTGGGTGTTTTATTGCTTAAATGGATGTTTGTTGTTGTGTTATTAAGCTTACTGGGTGCCTCCTGGTGGATAGGATCAGGAGATAGGCTTCTCTTTTTGCATGTAATGCCTAGCAGCTGTTATTGGCTCTTGTCTCAATGGTGGAATATTATGGGATATGCTTATAGATTGCCTATATGGCCATAATTTCTGTCTCTTCCTGGGTAACATAGTGACAAAAAGCTCCCACCTCCAGGAAAAATGTGTGTTCAAAAGAACCAAAAGCAGACGCAATATAAAAGCAGACACAAAAACCACCACTTTAAAACAAAAATAAAACTGTGGCTGACTGGCCAGTCACCTTGCTATACAGACAGTGTATGTGTACCGTAGAAGCCTCCAGCAGTGGGTGGGGGTGTCTGCTGGCACAGTTCCCTCCTCTAGTCACCACTGTCGAGGTGTGCAGATAGATATTGAGAAGTTAATGGGAGAAAGATTGTCTACTATTAGGTCTGTTAGGTATCTGCGTGTGCAGCGTAATTCTCAAGATAGTTGCATCCTTTTACGTTGGGGTTTTACAGATTGTTCATATGGTTTATTTGACAGGCCTGCTTTTTTCTTTCTAGATAAGCTGGAGTAAAGGGTCTTGCACAAGTTAATTTTAGGGCTGAGGCTGATGTGTTTAGCAGCCACCAAGCTCTTTCTGTGCCATGGGGAAAATGTGGGCTCAGTGCTGGACTATTTTTGGGGGATTCGCGCCCATCCGCCTGAAGGCATCTGGGCTGGGCAAAGAAGGCGCCACATGGAAGAGGAGGAAAAAATATGTAGAATCCCCCACACCTCCTTTTGCTAATGTCACTGCACCACTTTTAGCACTGGTTCCCTGTTCTGGGCTGGCTGTAGCCTCGCGCTCTGAACTCTGCCCGGGTGGGGTGGCTGCAAAGGGAGTCTCGTCTCAAACAATTTCTAACTCACAGTATTTTACTTTATATCTTGATTTTTCCACTTGCGCGTGTGGGAAACTGATGCCCTGCACCTTATTCTAGATCTAGAGCTCTGGTGTTATTCCATGAGTGCAGCGTCTCTGGGCTTTCAATCCTTCCCCCATGGAGCCTTTCCTATCTGGCTGTCTCTGCCACTGCCAAAACCGGGACTCTCAGATAATGATTTTTACTTTTAGAAAATTGAATTCTTTATAGGAGCCATTCCATTTCCAGGTGTATGCCAACTAAGGATTAGTTTCAAGGTCTTATTTGTTTGTACATACTGGTAATATGCCAAAGTGGGCATAACTTGTTCAAACCAAATACAATTTAAATTTAAGGCTTTATACCAGCAAGGAGTCCTGGTAGCATAGTGGATTATGAGATGGGCTGTTAATGTTAACCACAAAGCCAGCAGTTTGAATCTACCAGCTGCTCTGAGGGAGAAACAGGAGGCTGTCTGCTCCTGTTACATTTACAGTCTCAGAAATCCTACACAGTGTCACTATGAGTCAAAACCTATGCGACTGCACATAACCACTGTGTGCCAGCACTTGGGGAGTGCAGTAGCTCTGTAGGATAAGCACTGAACTTCGAACCACAAAGATTTTGTTTCAAGCCCACTGACCTCCACGTGGGAGAATGATGAGGCTTTCTTCTACCTTGGAAACCTTATACAGGGTTGCTATGAGTTGGAACCAACTTGAAAGCACATAACAACAGCAATAGCAACACTCACGTTGGTGAAAGCTGTACTGTTAAGACATAGCAGAGGAAGGCTAAGGATGGTGAAGATCAATGGATGATCTTGATGTGAGGGAACTAGGTAATTTTGTCTTGTTCTTAAGAGTGGTTTTTACAGAATGAGGAAAATAATTCAACTTTATGTTACATGGTTTATCTGGGGGAGTACTTAGATCTGAAACATTTAGTGAAATCTGTTGTTTTGAAACACTTCAGGATATTTGCTTTTGGCTGACTCATCAGATAATACTAATTAAATGTGTAACTTTGAATGGAACAGACAGTGTTTATTGATGGTAATTTATTGTGGCTATTAAATTATGTAAGTATGCTGATATGTTTGGTTAAAATGTCTAAGATTTTGCTATTTCTTTGATTTTCTTTAGAACCAATTTCATTGTTTAATCAAAGTCCGCAAGCTCAAGAATGTTGCACATTTTATTGCCAGTCCTGTGGTGAAGTCATAATAAACAACAGGTAAGAAATGTATTTAAAACTAGTGAATTCTGTGCCTGGCTATGGTCTCTTTTTCTATCATACTTTTTGAAATAATTGCCAAGGGAGAAATTGATTGTTTTTAATATGAGAGCCAGCTTAATGTCACTTTGAACAAAGTCAACCACAAAATTCTCCAGCAATCACAAAACAGTTAGCTTTTCTCAAAGTGATAAAAGGGGGAAATAGGATGTTGGCTTTGAGAACGTAAAAGGCTTATCTTGTCAGAAGTGCCTGTGCTGATCACCAAAGTACCTCTCTCCCAAAAATGTCATAAAATTTATCATGTGTTCTTTCTTTTTTTCCTATCACAGTGGATGAGGTTTTCCACATTAAGTGAATTTTCTGAATAACAGAAGCTTAACTCTTTTTTTCTGTAGCAAAAAATTTTATTTGACCTGTTTTTATCAGTCTTTCTAAAGTCTATTTACTGTTTCTCTACTTATTAAAACAGAAAGTATAGAACACAATTGAATCTTTTCTCAATGATTAGGGTAATCTTATAAACTTAGGTTCCTCTGGTCATGTGCTGTGATTGAGCTATTGAGATGGGAAGGGCACTTTGCTGTAGTCTTTGCAATCCCTAATTAGATCCTTTAATTTCATTGCCTGTGTTTTCCCTTCCTATTGGTAACCTTCTTCTTTCTTAGACACAAATCCTTCTACTTATATTTTTAGCTTTTAATCACTCATATGATGGAAAGACAGATCAAGCCCTTATTTTAATAATATTTAAAGTACTAATCCAAGTTCTCCATTAGATGGGTTGCTTCTCAATCAAGCGACTGAGCCTGTTTTGTGCACAGATCTTTTCTTGTATCTGAGACCTGCTTCCCTTCCAATGTTCATTGTCTCAGTGAATGCCAAATCATCTTTGTACCTCCTCATATGCCTAGTCTCATGTTAGAACCTGGTGTTGTCACCTTGATTTCTTCCTTGCCCCTCACTGCCCATACGTAGTTAGTCAATCACCAGGCACTGGTGTTATGCCTTTTTGGCATTTCTTACATATGACCACTTTCTTCCACCTACCCAGTGCTGCTTCTTTAGTTGATCCCACTGCCCTGTCACCTAATTACATTTGTTGTTAGCTTCTTTTCTGCTTTGTTGTTGTCAAGTGCCATAGGGTCAGTTCAGACTCATAATTACCCCATATAAGGTTTCCAAGGTGGGTTTGAACCACTAACCTTTTAGTTCAAATAAACCATGTGGTCCAGTGCCACACCAGGACTCTTCTTTTATGTTTAGCCTTCCTCTAATTGTGTCTTCATTGAATCATTTTAAAATGCAGCTTACTCCCCTTTTCAAACCCCGGGCCTCTATTTCTTTCAGAATCAATTACAAAAGTCTGTAGGATGTCAGTTTAAGTCCTTCCTAAGTTCACTTCTATTTCTCTCTCTTCACCCTCATATTTCAGCCCTCTCTTCCCAGCTTCCTCTTATCCCCTAACAAAGATCACACTTTTATCTGTATATGTTCTGTGCATAGTTCTAGTGGTTGGGGTGTAGTCCCACGTGGAGTCTCTATGCTTTTCTTCACGGTGGGTCTTTGGGAGAGCAAGTTCCTCTCCTGTAGTGCCTCCTTACTCCTATCTTCCCATGGTTACCTCCCACCTGAATTTTAGAGCTCAGGTGAGAGGACTTCTGTTATTGGGACCCTTGCTTAAACCTTGGGTTGGTTTAGGTGCTCCTCTAAGGCTTATTTGCTTGTCTTGCTAACTAAACTGGAAGCTCTAAGGGCAGGAATGGTTGATGCTGGTAGCCAATATCTCACCTCTCCTACCCATTCCTCATGTTGTCTTCAGTATAGCGGAATGGCTACTAGTGCATGTCAGAAGTCAGATCATCTAGGTTTAAATTCCACGTCCACCATTTACTAGTTGTGCAAACTTGATTAGATTATTTAATTGCTCCATACCTCAATTTTCTCATTGTGAAAATGTGGATAATAATAAGCCTACTGTTTTAATCTTCTAAGGATGCCATTACAAAATACCTCAAATGGGTGACTTTAAAGAACAGAAATTTATTTTCTGGCAGTTCTGGAGGCTAAAGACTACATGTAGCTGTGTTGATTCTTTTTGGAGACTTTATGAGAGGAACTTTTGTACTCCTGCCTTGGTAGTGTAGTAGATTAAGAGTTGGGGTGCTAACTGCAAGGTCAGTAGTTCAAATCTACCACTTAATTTGTGGGAGAAAAATGAGGCTTTATGCTCCTGTAAAGATTTACAGCCTCACAAACCCTATACAGGGTTGCTATGAGTCGGAACAACTCGGTGGCACACACAACCACCAGCTTCTGGTTGTTGTTGTTAAGTGCCGTTGAGTCTGTTCCAACTCATAGTGACCCTGAATAGAATTTCTGAGGAGTGGCTGGTGAGTTTGAACTGTCAAGCTTGTGGTTCAAACCAACTTTGCAGTCCAGTGCATTAATCCACAGCACCACACCAGGACGCTGTAGGCAATTGTTGGTTAATAGATGGGCCCTTCCAGGCTGTCTTTCTTCTGTATGTGACTCTTGTTTCTGTGTCTTTCTGTTTTATAAGGAGTTATTCAAAAAGGGTTTAGCATTAGAACCTATTCAACTCCAGTATAACCTCCTATTCAACTCCAGTATAACCTCATTTAATTTGATTTAACTGACAACGTCTGCAAAGATAAACCACCTTTCTCTGAACCAGTCCATATTTGCAGGTTCTGGGATTAGGACTTCAACATATCTTTTTGGAGAATACAACTCAATTGATACACCTACCTCATCGGGTAGTAGTGAGGAGTGAATTAACATTGTGTGGCACAAGGTAGTTATTCAGTACGTGTTAGCTGCTCCTGCAGTTTTTATTCTTTTCTCCTCTTCATCATCATCAGGCCCTGTGATTGGTGAATAGTGTTCTCTTGATAAATTGTTTATCAGTTGAATTGAATAAAGTTTGGTTGTTTACAATGGTCTTTTGCCATTCTTTTTTACATGATTGTGTATTTTTTTGCCATTCTTTTTTTTTTTTTTTAATGCTTTATTGTGAATTATGTGATAGTTTACATGGGAGAACATTAGTTTTACATTCATTCTATCGTATATCGTCTCATTGCCATGGTTACAATTCCCTCCATGCAATCCTTCCCCCGTGCACACAGTCGCCCTCCCTCTCTGGATCCAAAGTCTCCAGCTAGCTGCTCCATAGCTCCATGTCATCATCTCTGGCTCCATTTCAGGCATCACTGCTTCTCTAGGTAGGGTCCCGCTCTCTGCTCTTCTCCCTTGATGGTCCTCGGGACTTCTGCTCCCAGATCGAAAAGTCAGTCACTCCCCTCCTTGCTATAAAACATCCACCTTTACACTTCCAACCCTCACAGTCAGTCCTGATAACAATCATTCACCATTGTATCACAAGAGACCCGTCTGCATTTCATTGCATCAGCCCCGCCTAGTCAGATTGAACACTACTCACTGGAGATTCTACCTTCCTCCAGGCCCTCGGGATCTAGGTTCCCTCTTGAAAGCTTGTAAGCCAGTCACTTCTTGCCTTTGTAGCTCTTGCCATTCTTTTGATAGGCACATTTTTATACACATACACCATGTCTAGGATCAGAGAAAATATGTAAACTTTATCTTGCTTTTATTGTTTTTCTTGCTGCTTTCCTGATTTCTGACAGTGTTCCACATAGATGAGATTGCAGAAAGTTACCCTGGGGGTTATTTGTTTAATGAAGCATCCTCAGGACAATGATCTTAGGTTAAAAAAAAAAAGAAAGTACTTCTAAATCTACATGGCCCCAGAAATTGATGGGGTACAAATTGAAATCTTTCAACAAACTGATGCAGCACTGGAAGTGCTCACTCATCTATGCCAAGAAATTTGAAAGACAGCTACCTGGCCAAACAATTGGAAGAGATCCATTCCAAAGGTAGGTGATGCAGCAGAATATGGAAATCATCAAACAAAATCATTAATATCACATGCAAGTGATATTTTGCTGATGATAATTTAAAAATGGCTGCAACAATACATCGACAGGGAACTGCCAGGAATTCAAGCCAGATTCAGAAGATGATGTGGAATGAGGGATATCACTGCTGTCATCAGATAAATCTTGGCTAAAAGCAGAGAATACCAGAAAGATGCTTACTTGTACTTTACTGACTATGCGAATGCTTTGATTGTGTAGATCATGACAAGCTATGAGAAACATTGTGGAGAATGAGTATTCTGAAGCACTTAATTGTGCTCATGAGGAACCTGCACATAGGCCCAGAGGCAGTCATTTGAACAGAACAAGGGGATACTAATGGTTTAAAATCAGGAAAGATATGTGCTAGGGTTGTATTCATTCATCACAATTATTCAGTCTGTATGCTAAGTAATTAATCCGAAAATATGGATTATATGAAAAAGAACATGGCATCAGAATTTGAGGAAGTCATGAAGATGATCCAACTTTACTTGCTGAAAGTCAAGAGGACTTAAAATACTTATAAATGTAGATCAAAGAGTAAAGCCATCAGTATGCATTTCATCTTTATGAAAACAAAAACAAAATAACAAAACCACTTACAACTGAACTAATAAATAACATGATGAATAGAAACAAGATTTAA
>NW_006408751.1:88842-90068 GCF_000296735.1 Chrysochloris asiatica
AGTAATTATCAATACAACTTGATTTCTTGTTTGATCAGTTTCAGACTGAAGTAGTTGATAGTATTCTTCAATTTCATCAATGCTGGCTTTAGTGATTGGTGCGTAAATGTGAATAAAAGTTGTATTAACTTGTCTTCCTTGTAGGCGTATGGATATTGTCCTATCACAGACTGTATTGTACTTCAAGACAGATCTTGATGTTTATGGGTTCCAATTCATTTTTGACAATTTCCAATTTTCCTACATTTGTATTTAGTGCATTCCATCTCTGATTACTAATGGATGTTTACACCTGTTTCTCTTCAGTTGAGTTGTGCCCTATCAGTAAGTGACAATCCTGAAGGCTTTCCTCAATTCACGTCATCATGGTAAAGTCTGTTTTGAGGAGGCAGCTCTTTCCTAGTCATATTTTCAGTGCCTTCCAACCTGAGGGGCTCATCTTCTGTCATTATATCTAACAATATTCTGGTGCTCTTCATCATGTTTCAATATTCTGTTGCTGTCAGTGTTCCATTGTTATTCATAAGGTTTTCAGTGACTAAATATTTGGAAGTAGTCCATCTCGCCTTCCTAGTGTGGTGTAAGGCTCATTTTAGCCTCAAAAGCTCAGGGGATTGTAGTTTATATTGTAGTTTAACCAAGAATGTTTTCCTTCCCTTGGTCTATTTCTGGCTTTAAATTAATCTCAGGTGAAAATTCTGGAACTTTATGCCTTTACATCAAAGAGGTGACCTGTGGAACTTGCAGTATAAAAAAATTTAAATTCAGTTTTACAGTATTTCCTCATACTTCTTAGGTGTGTTTGTTCATTTCTAGCCACTGTATTTGTTTGTTTTTTTTCAAAAGGATGATGATATGAAAAGTATCCTCTACATGTAATCACCTTTTTTCTATTCAGGAATTACATATCCTGTTTTCTGTCAGGGTTTTTGTTTTGTTTTGTTTTGTTTTATGGTTGTGGAGTTAAAGCCTGTTCACCCTCCCCACCACTGCCTTTTGGGAGAATATATAATCTAGAGGAAAGAGTGGGAAATGGGGACTTGGGTTTGAGTTCTAATTTCACCACTTTGTAGCTGGAGATCCTTGCTCATGTCACCTTCAGAGCCTTTGTTTCTTTTTGAGGAGATGTAAGTCCTATTTTCCAAACTTGGCAAGAGAATAAAAGATGTAGCATATACAAGGGGGCTTCAAAAAGTTCATAGCGAAATTCCATTCTTTTTTCATTC
>NW_006408751.1:90551-93311 GCF_000296735.1 Chrysochloris asiatica
CTGTGGAAATGAACCATAGTTTCTCTCTGAGAAAATAAACAGTGACCTTGATTTAGCTGTTGCCTCACTTAGGCTTACCTGAAATCCTTCTCATTTCATACCTGTATATGTGACAGGTTGCCTCCTGGGAAACCCAGAGAAATCCAAGTGATTCAAGGCCTTGCAGACAGAATGCCCCATGACTCTTTATTTTTTTGGAAAAGCATTCTGTTCTAATAGCTACACATGGACATCTTGTTGACTATTTATATTAAGACCAGTAAGTGGTCTTCTCATTTCTTCCCAGTTATGTGCTTTATATGCATGATAAGACAACTTCACGGCTTTTTAAGTAGAAAACAAAACCAAAGGTTTTAAAAAAGAGACATGTATGTGCTATGTTCAAAAGTATGTAATTATAAACACATTCCCAGGAAGGAGGCTATGAGTATGTTCATTTCTCCATACTAACAGCTACTCTAATAGGAGCAGTGGAGAGTAGTTACAGGTCTGCTTACTGGCTAACCTTACTATCTGAGAATGAAAAGCCAGTTTTATTCCCTGGTCCTCAGTTTCTTCATCTGAATAAGAAAGTTGGATCAGATACACCCATAAGATTCCTTTCATGATGAGACGTTTGTGATTAGTGAACCTCATAAAGCTGTATCTTGGTTCTGTGATTCATGATTATTTGGAAAGAGTGCCAGAGTAATGCTTGTTCCTTTTTAAAAATGAAAATGTTTTTCTTGTTAAGTAAGTTAGAGAAATAATGTGCAGAAGACTGTTTAACCTACTAAGACTCATTAGCAATTTTCAATCAATTACTAGTACTAGGGTACACAAGAAATCCTGGTGATGCTGTAGGATAAACACTGTACTGCTAATTGCAAGGTCAGTGGTTCAAAACTGTTAGTTGCTCCTCAGAAACCCTATGCAGGGTCATTATGAATCGGAACCAAAAGCTGCTAATTATAGCAGTCTTTCTTTTCATGATCTAAAATTACGTGTTAAATCATTTGTTTTTGTTATCTGAAAACCAACACAGTAATGCCTCATTTATGTTCCAATTTGTGTTTTTTACCAGTTGTAAATAGTTTTTCTATAAAATACGTCTGAATGTGTACAGTTTTTAATTATGCTATGGTTGAGACCACATTAAGGTCTCTATATATACCAATACATACATATATATATGTAGCTCTGGTAGTGTGGTGGTTATGAATAGGGCTGCAAACCGCAAGGTCAGCAGTTCAAAACTACCAGCTGTTCCGTGGGAGAAAGATGAGTCTTTCTGCTCCTGTGAAGATTTACAGCCTTGGAAACCCTGTACAGGATCGCTATGAGTCGCAACCGACTCCACGGTACTTTACAGAACAACAACTGACTCCACGGCACACAGCCACCACTATATATATGTACTTTGATTGTACTTACAGGTTATTAGTGTCCCTCATGAAATATAATAATCACTTTTTGAGAAGTGGTTATCTCTGCAGCTACATTGAGTCTTTTGTTTTAATAGAACTGTATAAAAACCGGGATATTATCAGGTTATGTCATGAGAACCACTCATAAATTGGTCAACTAATAGACTCTCATAGCAAGCAACAATAAAGACAATTTTTAATTCTTTATGAATTGATTCAGATGCAGCCAAATGGCATTTAGAATATTTTGTCTTTTGGACATGAATTCATAGCAAAATTGAATTAAATCAGTTGACCAAATAGCTTCTCTAACATAAACCTTTGCT
This sequence comes from Chrysochloris asiatica, assembly GCF_000296735.1. Lineage (NCBI taxonomy): Eukaryota > Metazoa > Chordata > Mammalia > Afrosoricida > Chrysochloridae > Chrysochloris > Chrysochloris asiatica. Next base: position 92,284 of record NW_006408751.1, read on the forward strand.
TTTCAGATAATTTGATAGTAGAGTGCATGACAAGTCTGTCCTACACTATCTGCACCCAACAGAGCTGGTTGTCAATCCCAGCAGCCCATGAAGACATTGAAATTGTAGAAATAAACACGCAGAATGATCTTTACGGAAGAATAAGAGATTCAGAATAGCTAACCAGATGATTGTTCACCTGGGCAGACCAGCTATATTTGTAATCAGAAAATAATAATTACTACGCTTGGAAACCCTGTACTGGGTCGCTATGGGTCGGAACCGACTCGATGGCACTTAACAACAACAACAACAACACATACAGTAGGAGTTCTGGTGTGGCACTGGAGGACAAGAACTGGACTGATAATTGCAAAGTTGGCAGTACAAACTCACCAGCTGGTCCTTGTAAACCCTATACACTTTCTCTGTGAGTCGAAACCGACTTGACAGCACACAATACGTACAGTCAGATTTCCATGACCGAGAACAAAGATGTTAAAAAGAGTACAGGCATAAACTGGATTGTTGGCAACATTGCATACATTTTTGGAGGCAAATGATTGTTTTATGGGTCTAATAATATTATGTTCATGATAGTGTTAAAATGCAAACATAGTTTTATAGGGTTGTGGCTTACCATTTAGATAATGCCAGCTGAATTAATCTAGATTTCCACAGCCATATTTTAAACTTTGGAGTCCTGGTGTGGCACTGTAGGATAAGCACTGAACCGCAAGGTCTATTTGAACTGCAAGGTCTATGGTTGAAACTTGCCAGTTGCTTCTCACCAACCCTATAGAGGGTCGTTATGAATTGGAACCAACTTGACAGCACTTAACAGCTTTGAATTTTAGCTAGCTATTTTTTTGTTGTTGTTGTTGCTGTTCTTAAAATTCTTAATGCTCACTTGATTATAATAAAAAACTAACCCACTATTGTCAAGTGAATTTGGACTCTTAGTAACCCTATAGGACAGGACAGAACTGCCTCATAAGATTTCTAAGGCTGCAGACCTTTACAGTAGCTGATTGTCACATTCCCCCCCC
>NW_006408751.1:93411-115384 GCF_000296735.1 Chrysochloris asiatica
AGTAGTTGGTGAGTTTGAACCACTTACTTCTCTGTGAGAGATGGATTGACAAAGTGACAGCATCAATGGACTCAAGTGTGGCAACGATAGTGAGGTTGGCCCAGGATTGGGCAGTGTTTTGTTCTGCTGTGCATAAGGTATGAGTCGGTACCAACTTGATGGCACCTAACAACAGCAACAACAACCTCTCTGTTGGAGCTCTGGTATGGCACTGTGGGTTAATGCGCTGGACTACCAGGTAGGTTTGAACTGCAGGGTTGGTGATTCAAGCTCACTAGCCGCTCCTCGGAAACTGTATACAGGGTCTCCATGTGTCAGAACTGACTCGATGGCACTTAACAACAACAACATACAGGGTTGCCATCAGTCAGAACTGACTTGATGGCACTAAACAGTAACAACATACAGGGTCGCCATGAGTTGGAACTGACTCGATGGCACTTAACAACAACAACATACAGGGTTGCCATCAGTCAGAACTGACTTGATGGCACTAAACAGTAACAACATACAGGGTCGCCATGAGTTGGAACTGACTCGATGGCACTTAACAACAGCAACAACAGAAACCTCTTTGTTAGCTGTCAAATGCGTAACTACTGTACCACAAAGGCTCCTATTGGTTAGAATCTTATCTGTAATTGTATTGTTATTAACAATGTTATTGCCATTGTTACTACCATTTTTATTAACATTGATTAATAGTTAGCTTTAAAGTTAAGGGACATTTCATTTTCATATCTATATGCTGTTTGATTAGTAATTAAAATATCATAACACTCTGTAGCATCGATTAAAGTTGTGTACCTATCATTTCCTCAAATTGGTTAACGCTCAAGATGCACTACAACAATCAGCTTTTTAAAATTTATTGTGTTTTTATTCATTATAGAATCTTTTTTTTTAATTTAAATGTTTTATTGTGAATTATAAGGAGCTTTGGTAGCATAGTGGTTATGAATCAGGCTGCTAACCTCAAGGTCGGCAGTTTGAAACTACCAGCTGTTCTGCGGGAGAAAGATGAGGCGTTCTGCTCCCGTAAAGATTTACAGCCTTGGAAACCCTGTACAGGGTCACTATGACTCGGAACTGACTCCACGGTACTTAACAACAACAACAACAATTGTGAATTATGTGATAGTTTACATGGGAGAATGTTAGCTTTACATTCATTCTATCGTATATCGTTTCATTGCCATGGTTACAATCCCCTCCATACATCATCAACCAATCCAAGGGTATACCCTGCAAGCCTGCCCCCTGGTCATCAGCACACAGTCCCTCTCCCTCTCTGGGTCTTGAGTCCCCAGCTGCTCCATCTCTCCATGTCATTGTCTTTGCCTCATCCTAGGCATCACTGCTTCTCTGGGTAGGGTCCTGCACTACGCTCTTCTCCCTTGATGGTTCCAGGGACCTCTGCTCCTGGACTGCATAGTCAATCACTCCCCTCCTTTTGCTACTAAGCTCATCATAGAATCTTAAAGAAATTTTTAAGAAATCATTTTCCTCTTTTTCTAAGCTCCAGCTAGTTGTCCATGTAAAATGTTCCTTGAAAAAGAATTGTATCTCTTATATTTATAGTTCTTTTGTGAAATTGATCATACCAAATTTTATTTCTCAGGAACTTAGGTAAGTGTGCTGCTGTAGAATAAGCACTGGACCACAAGGTCAGTTTGAGCCACAAGGTTGGTGGCTCAACCAACAGAAATCCTGTATAGGGTTTCTATGAATAGGAACATAATTTCAGTAGAGCTGTGATTAAAATATATCTTCTCTTCTTTAACAGTTTATGTTTTCAAAATATCAGGGAAAATTTTTGCTATAAAAACACTTTTATCTTTGCAATAATTGGTAACTTAGGCTTTTACTTGGTTCTGATATCTTATACAGATAACATTAGCTAAGCTCTTAATCACTATGGTATGGGGTCAAGTTAAATTTAAAATACCATACTTTATGTTGTTGTTAGGTCCTGTCGAGTTGGTTTCATCTCATAGCAACCCTATATACAACAGAACAAAATACTGTCTGACCCTGCAGAATCCTTTGTTGCTATGTTTGAGCCCATTTTTGTAGCCACTGTGTCAGTCCATCTCATTGAGGGCCTTCCTCTTTTTTACTGACCCTCGACCAACCATAAGAAGCTCTGGTAGCATAGTGGTTATGAATCAGGCTGCTCATCTCATGGTCAGCAGTTCAAAACTACCAGCTGTTCCACAGGAGAAAGATGAGGCTTTCTGCTCTCAGAAAGATTTACAGCCTCATAAACCCTGTACAGGGTCACTATGAGTCGGAACTGACTCCGCTTCACATAACAACAACAACTACCAACCATATGTCCTTCTCCACGCACTGGTCCCTCTTGATAACATGCCCGATGTACAGCAGGTGAAGTCTCGCCATCCTTGTTTCTGCCAAGGCAGATTTGTTCGTTCTTGGCAGTCCATGATAAGGCCATGTCCACAGGCATCTCTTCCTTAGTCATTGTTTATCTTTCCCAGGCATATGAAGGAATTATATACCATGGTTTGGGTCAGGCACACCTTTCACCTCGAAGTGAGATCTTTGCTTTAACACTTTAGAAATTTAGAAAACATCTTCTTAGATCACACTGCTACAAATTAGAAGTCAGTAATAGGAAGATCAAAGAAAAAAAATCAAACACATGAAAATTTGAAATTAATGCACTGCTTTAAAACTGCTGGTTAATGGAATAAAAAATGAGATAAAAAATTTCCTGGATGAAAACAAAACACACCTAAACCTTTGGAACATAGCAAACGCAGTGCTCAGACAGCTATTTGTAGCAGTAAGACACACATAAAATAAGAAAACCAAAATCAATACGTGAAGTCAACATCTCCAAAAAGTAGAGAAAGAGCAGCAAAATAAGGCTATAGTCAACAGAAGAAAAGACATAATAAAGATTAGAGCAGAAATAAATAAAAGAGAAAACAGAAAACCAGTAGAAAGAAACAATAAGACAAAAATTGTTTTCTGGGAAGCATTAATAAAATAGATAAATGACTAGAAAATCTAACAAAGGAAAAATTGTTGTTAGGTGCCGTCAGTATGGTTCTGACCCATAGCAACCCTATGCACCACAGAACGAAACACTGTCCCGTCATGTGCCAATCTCACAAGCGTTAAGCTTGAGCCCAATGTAGCTGCCACTTTGACAGTGCATCTTGTTTGGGTTCTCCCTCTTTTTCGCTGACCCTTCACTTTAGCAAGCATGATGTCCTTTTCCAGGAACTAGTTCCTCCTGATAATATGTCTGAACTATGAACGATGAAGTCTGGTCATCTAGACTTCTAAAGAGCATTCTGATTGTACTTCTTCCAAGACAGATTTGTTTGTATTTCTGGTAGTCCATGGTACTTGGTAATGTTCTCCAACACCATATAGCTCAAATGCACCAATTTTTCTGTGGTCTTCCTTATTCATTGTCCAACTATAACATGCATATGAAGCTATTGAGAATACTATCACTTAGTGACTTAGTCCTCTAACTGACATCTGTGCTTTTGAATACTTGAAAGAGGTCTCGTGCAGCAGATTTACCTAATGCAATATGTCATTTGATTTCTTGACTGCTCTTCAATGAATGTTAATAGTGTATCGAAGCAAAATGAAGTTTTTTACAATTTTAGTCTTTTCTCCATTTATATGTATGGTATTTATTGGTCTAGTGGTGAGGATTTTTGTTTTGTTTGCATGGAGGGACAACCCTCAATCAGTAAGTGTTTTCAGTCTTCTTTGCTTTCAGCAAGCAAGCTTATATCATTTGCATATTGCAGGTTTTAAATAAGTTTACCTTGTAAACCTAATTCCATGTTCTTCATATAATCCTTGAATAAGTATGGTGAAAGAATACAACCCTGGTACATACCCTTCCTGATTTTAAACAATTCAGTGTCCCCTTGTTGTTTTTGAATGACTGCCTTTGGTCTATGTACAAATAGACTGCCTTTTGTCATGAACACAATCAAGTGTTGTGGAATACTCATTCTCCACAGAGTTGTTCATAGCTTGTCATTATCCACACAGTTGAAAACCTTTGCATGGCCAATAAAGGAAAGATAAACATCTTTCTGGTATTCTGTGCTTTCAGCCACGATCCATCTGACATCAGCAGTTACATCTCTTGTTCCATGTTTTTGTCTGAGTCTGGCTTGAACCTCTGGAAATTCCCTATCAGTGTACTGGTGCAGCTATTTTTGAATCAGCTTTAGCAAAATGTTACTTGCATGTGATATTAATGATAGTCTGATGATTTCCTCATTTCATTGAGTCATCTCTCTTTGGAAGGGGCAAAAATATGGATCTCTTCCAATCAGTTGTTCAGGTAGCTATCTTACAAATTTCTTGGCATAGATGAGTCAATGCTGCCAATGATTCATTAGTTTATTGAAAGATTTCAGTTTGTAGTCCATCAAATCCTGGAGCCTTACTCTTTGCCAATGCCTTCATGCACCGTAGACTTCTTCCTTCAGTACCTTTGATTATTGATCATATACTACCTCTTGAAATGATTGAATATCAACCATTTCTTTTTGGTACAGTGACTCTGTGTGTTCCTTCCCTCTTCTTTGATTCTTTCCACATCATCCAATATTTTGCCTGTAGAATCCTTCAGTATTGAAAGTTGAGGCTTACGTTTTTTCCTCAGTTCCTTCAGCTTGAGAAATACTGAGCATGTTCTTCCCTTTTGACTCCCTAACTCCAGGTGTTTACAAATTCCATTATAATATTTGACATTGTCTTCTTGAGCTGCCCTTTGAAACTTTCTGTTCAGTTCTTTTACTTCCTCATTTCTTCCATTTTCTTTAGCCTAGCTAGGCTGGAGGGCAAGTTTCAGAGTCTCTTCTGACATCTATTTTGGTCTTTTCTTTCTTCCTTGTCTTCTTCTTGTTGTTGTCAGGTGCCATTGAGTCAGAACCGACTTATAGCGACCCCATGCACAGCAGAACGAAACAATGTCTGATCCTGGGCCAACCTCACTACCGCTGCCTTGTCTTCTTACTGACCTTTTATTTTCTTCTGTATGATGTTCTTGATACCATCAGACAACTCTTCTGGGTTTCAGTGTTTAATGCATCAAATTTGGCCATTTTGGCCTTTTCCTTCTTTCTTGTCTTCTTAATAACCTTTTGCTTTCTGTATGATGTTCTTGATGTCATCCCACAACTCTTCTAGTCTTCAGTCTTTAGTGTCTAATCTATCAAATCTGTTCTTCAGATGATCTCTACATTCACATGAATATGTTCAAGATCATGTTTTGGCCCTCGAGGACTTGTTTTAATTTTTCTGTTTCATCCTGAACTTGCATATGAGCAATTGATGGTCTGTTCCACAGTCTGCCCCTGGCCTTATTTTGGCTGATGATATAGAGATTTTCTACCATCTCTTTACACAGATGTAGTCATTTTAATGTGTATGTTTAATGCCCATGTGTATAGTTGTCTGTTATGTTGTTTAAAAATGTATTTGCAATGAAGAAATCATTGATCTTGTAAAATTCTATCATGCAATTTCCAGCATCATTTCTGTCACCAAAGGCATATTTTCCAAGTACAGATCTTTCATCTTTGTTTCCAACCTTGGCATTCCAAACTTTGCATTGCACCAGTAATTATCAATACATCTTGATTGTATATTTGATCAATTTCAGACTGAAGAAATTGGTAGAATTCTTAAATATCATCATCAGTGACTTTATTGGTTGGTGTATAAATTTGAATAATAGTTGTATTAACTACAAGAAGTTAAAAAAAAAAAAACCCTAAATAAATGGGATGTTGTTGATGTTCAATGTTGTCGAGTCAGTTCTGACTCATAGTGACATATATAGAGTTTTCAAGGAGCAGCAAGAGATGGAAAAACTAATCACTCACTGTGTATGGAAAGGAAGGAGGCTCCAGATTAGCAAAGTACTACTGAAGAATAACAACAATGTAGAAGGACTCATACTTCCTAATCTCAAGTTTTGCACATAGTTATGGTAAACAGCCTAGGTATAATAACAAACACATAGAAAAAAAGTCTATCACAAAAGGACAAATAATATATGAGATCACTGTTATAAAAAGTTAAGAAAAGATTTTCATCCTAAAAGAAACATTCTTTGATGGTTACTAGGGGTCAGGGAGGAGGGAAGTGTGAATTACTAACTAGAGGGTAGACACATATTAACTTGGTGAAAGGAAAGGCGATTTTAAGAAAAGTTGATGATGGAGGTAGGGACAAGGGGGTTCAGTGCTTAGGGGACACTGAGCTTCTATTAAGCGTGATAGAAAATTGGTAATAACACATACAGGTATTGACATGATAAACACAATGACTGTCACAACTATACATGTGAAGATTATTTAAATGGCACATGTTTTGTCACTTACATGTTTATAATGAAATTTTAATGAAAATTATAAAACAGAAGTATGCAAAGATGCAAATGTTTATTAATTCATTAGTATTTTAATATGGGGCTGATTTCTTTTTGTTGAATATGAGTCAACTGCTGTGTAGCTTTATTCACACAAATCATCCTACATTCATCAACTAAAATTTCTAGTTTGGGTTTCTTTAAAGAGGAATGAGAATGTAGTCATTCTTGAATCAAACTGATAGCATAATTTTTATCCCTCCTTTCAGTGTTTTACAATTCTTTCCCACATTTAAATCATCCATGATTTTTTTTTTTTTTTAACACCTTGATTTTCTAGAGTCTTTAGTTTCCAAAAAAATAGCAACTCATTTAATGGTACATATTTCATTAAATTATGTAACATGCGTGAGGGACAATTAAAATGTATTGCTACTAGGAATTCAGTCGAAGTCGAACAATTGTATTCTTAAATAAAGCATGTTTAAACGTGTCTCTGCAATCAGTGTGTGACTGCAGACAAGTTCTCTCAGAACACACTTGTTTTAGTTTCCTTTTTGTTGTTGTTGTTAAGTGCCGTCGAGTCGATTCCAACCCATAGTGACCCTGTGTTGGTTTCTATAAATTAGTTTATAGAACTTGGGTTTCCAAGGAGCAGATGCTGAGCTTTAACTGCCAACCTTGCAATTCAAATGGCTTTGCAGTCTGACGCATTAACCACAGCACCACACTTGGACTCCTTAGTCTCCTTGTTGTTGTTCTTAAGTGCCGTCAAGTAGATTCTGACCCATAGTGACCCTGTATAGGGTTTCCAAGAAGTAGCTGGTGAGCCTGAACCACCAACCTTGCAGTTCAAACGACTTTGCAGTCTGACGCATTAGCCCAGAGCGCCATACCAGGACTCCTTAGGGTACCTTTAAAAACAAAACAAAAAAAGTCCAATCACAATGGTGGCTTTCTAGGGAATCTGCTTAAATTAAATTTAATTAAGACCAATTAAATTCAGTGCAGAGAGGTCAGCTCAGGTTATGGTAACTAATTTTGGATTCCAAGGGGGTAATCTTGATAGATTTTCTTAAAGGACACAGAATAATCTTGGGGGTTTATTTTGAAGTTTGAGGATAAGGCCAGAAAAGAAACAACAAGGAATTTTTTTTTGTTTATCAAGACAATGCACCTGCTCATTTTTGGAAGGCAGCAAGGAATGTCCTATGAGAATTTCATTGGGAAACCTAACTGCATCCATCTCATGTCCCTAATCATGCTCCTTCAGACTTTTTTATTTCTCAAACTTAAAGAAATTTTTAAAAGAACACAATTTGAGTCCCTCAAGGATGTTAAAACTACTGTTTGGCAAAGTATAACTAGAATAGTACAGCATTCTTTGGAGGCGGGAGGGCTAGAGAGATGGAAACACTGCCTTTTAAATTATAGATCAGCTGGTCAAACCCACGGGCTGCTCCTTAGAAACTCTATACAGGGTCTCTATGAGTTAGGACCAACCTGATGGCACCGAACAACAAGAGCAAATGAAGGATATGTCAAGGAACAATATTTTCATTTGTTCAATTCTGATATTTTTGTTTTAATAAAGGTTTCTCTGGTTATGTAGTAATACTTTTTGACTCTCCCTCATATATCTGGCATAAGCAGGCATAAGCCTGCAGGTTGCTTTAAGCATATACTATGATCACAATGCATTAAGAACATGTGCATGATTCTGATTACTCATAGCTAAATTATTTTTGAAATATCTTTGTGAGCAATTTTAAACCCCTCATTGTTTTGCACACTCTTTTGCTCTTATATCACTGGCCATCCTAATATAAGATAGAAAGAAATAAGCCCTATTTATTTTTGTGAGCATTAAAGTCTCAGGTATCTGTTGTTATCCTGGGGCCAAAGGAGGAGGGGAATGAAACCATTAAAAAATTGGTAGCAACCAAAAAGTTATAAAGAGGTTGTAAGTTTTTAAAATAATAGAAGAGAGGAGTTTAATTTTGCTCTTCTTGAGTATGGGCTGGATTCAGTGACTTTCAAAGAACAGCTATACAAATTCAATTTATAGTAGAGAAACCTGGCAGATACACTTTAACCAAGTGACCAAGGTTAACATAACTAATGATAGATAAGTCATGTTGATATGATGTACCCTCTGATATGATGTGATGAGAAGGAAACTCTCCTTTGTTGTATTCTTCCCCCCAAGCCCATACCCTAGTCTAATCATAAGAAAATGGCAACTCAAATTGTAGGACATTCTATAGAAAACTTGACCAATATTTTTCAAATTTCTCAAATTTTGAAAAAAGGAAAGGCTGAGAAACTGCCATGGACCAAAGGAGACTAGGGAGACATGATGACTAGATGCTATGTGGTATGGATTAGATCCTGGAATGGAAAAAAAGGATACTGGTGAGTCAAACTGGTGAAATTCACATAAAGTGTGTAGTTTTCACTAGTGTACTTGCCTATGTAAGATGTTAACATAAGAGGAAGTTGGGTGAAGTATATAGCGGAACTACCTGTATTATTTTTGTAACTTTTCTGTAAATTTAAAATGATTTCAGCGTTGGGCTGCTAACCATCCACAGGAGAAAGATGAGGCTCCTGTCAAGATTTAAAGCCAGGGTGGGAAATGTGCTGGCCATATAAGGCCCTCAGAATCATTTTGTCAGACCTTGCCAAGACAACCATAGTTCTAGTCATCACATTGCCGTCGTTATTGTTAAGTGCCATTGAGTCAGTTCCAACTCACAGCAAGCCTATCTGGGTTTCCAAGGAGCAGCTGATGGGTTTGCACTGCTGACCTTGTGGTTTGCAGTCTAGTACTGATCCTACAGCACCATGCCAGGAGTTCAAATATAGCAGGTTAATAGTTAAGTTGATAATTTTGTATGGACTGTGAATGACATGACAAACTTTGGCAGATAAAAGGTTCCCCACCCATGATTGACAGCCTCAGAAACCCTGTGCAGTATTGCTATGAGTTGGAACTGACTCCGTGACATACAGCAGCAGCAGCAGTATACTATTTGTAAATGTACCATGCTATTTTTTTTTTTTTTCTTTTACAGTAACATGTAAAAAAAAAATGGCATAGTGGCACTTACAAAAATATCTCCGAGAGGGAGGAAGCAGTTGGCAAACAAACATAGCAGGCATATATTGTTTGCATAAAATACAGTATCTCACTGGAAAAATAGTCATTGATCACAGGTATAGAAAGAACAGAATGGTCAATAAATATGAAGACAGTTTAAACCCATCAGCAACTTATGAATTGCTCATTAAAAACAATATTGGGAATATTTTTATCCATTAAATTGATAGAGATGAACAGGTAATAGTATTCAATTCTAAGAAAGTTAAGTGGATAGATGGATTGTAGATGGGTACAACTTTTCTAGAAAGCAGTTTGCTAATCCAAGTATGGGATTCTGGTGTGGCGCTGTGGGTTAATGCGCCAGACTGCAAAGCTGTTTGAACTGCAAGGTTGGCAGTTCAAGCTCACAAGCTGCTCCTCAGAAACCTTATACAGGGTTGCTGTGGTTCAGAATCAACTCGATGACACTTAACAACAACAACAACAACAATCCAGGTATAAGGTCTTAAATTATTAATATCATTTGGCTTTCCCTTACATATACATGATTTTTTTCCATGGAAATAATTAGACATGCAAAAAATTTTTCTAATAAGAATGTCCATCACATGTTATGGTATTGATAAACTTAGAACAACTTAAATATCTAACAGGGAGAAATTTATTTAAGAAGTTATGGCTTACCTATAGAATAGAATATTGTGGAGCTATAAGGAGCACTGGTAGGAACTTTAACAACAACAACAATTATGAGTCATAGAGTCCTGGTGTGGCACTGTGGGTTAATGCACTGGATTGCAAAGTAGGTTTGAGCCACAAAGTTGGTAGTTCAAGCTCACCAGCTGTTCCTTGGAAACCCTATATTGAGTTGCCACTGACTTGACAACACTTAACAACAACAACATCCTTTTAATTCACATGTTTCTACACATGTATATAAAGTTAGGATATGAGAATATATGTTAGTATTATCATGTTTTTATTACTTTTTGCACAGTTATATCATGATTCATAATGTTGTTGTAAAGTGCTGTCGAGTTGGTTCTGACCCATAACAAACCTGTAGAGGGTTTTCCAGGCGCGACTTGGTGAGTTTGAACTGCTAACCTTGTAGTTCAAACCGACCTTGAGATCCAGTGCTTTTCCTATAGCGCTACACCAGGACTCCAGAAACCCTATATCGGCAAGGAAATATACTTGACTTTGGGTAGTGAGAAATGGGTGACTTTTCTTTTCTTTATACCTTTCTATGTTTTCAAAATTATTTGTTGGTAGTATATATTTTATAGTTGGGGAAAAATTAACAATGCCAGTAATATAGCTGATGAGTTTCTTTTATCTTTATTGTTGATTTAATGAAAATGTTTAAGTTTTATTTTGTTTAGTGGAAAACAGTATTTCCTCTTTCTTCTAGGAAGCTCCTAAGGGTACTCCCACTACCGAGTGAAAACTGGGGAGCTCTAGTTGGAGAGTGGTGCTGTCATCCTGACCCCTTTGCTAATAAGCCGCTTCATCCACAAGAGAATGACTGTTTCATTGGAGACTCTTTCTTCTTGGTGAAATTAAGAAACAATTCAAGGCTTCCAGGACCTGAACTAGACCAAATGGAGACACATTCTCTTTCTTCTGAGAACCGTTATGAATTGGTAAAATGTATTTTCAAAATAAATGCTGATTTTGAAGTTGACTTAGATACTAGTTTCTCAAAAATTTTCTTAATTCAAACTTGTTACACAGACCATTCTAAGAGTGGAATAGATTATTTTCAACTGCCTCTGTTCGCCAATTTCTATTCTATTGCTATAGGAAGGGCATATGATATTAAACAGAAGTAGTCATGGAGGAATAAGGGGAAGAGGATTTCTTTATGCACAGAAATGGGAGTGCTACTATTTTGTAAACCAAAATGCTATCCTCGTTGTTGTTGTTAAGTGCCGTTGAGTGGGTTCTGACTCATAGCGACCCTGTATAGACTTTCCAAGGAGTGACTGGTAGGTTTTAGCAGTCAAGTACTTATCCTACAGTGCCACAGGCATAGGTATCTACTGTGTCTGCCCATAGTCTAGATTTCTGCTGATGTCATAACACTAGACAAGAAATTTCTAAGAAAAGGAGGAAATGGAGGAGCCCAAACATGCAAATAAAGCTTATGCTGTAGGTTCTAAGTTAGTGCTTGACAATGTGAAGTCAGGTGACTCTTGCTATATAAGTTGCTTTAGGGAAAAGACAATTTTCTCTAACTGTAGAGAACAAGTGGCTTACTTTATTTTAAAAGAAAATCAATGGCATTGAGTTGACCCTTGTGAGAAATCATTCCTCTGATGGCAAGTTGGTACATATGTGATTTAAAAAGTAAGGAAAATCACTGCCAGAGAATATTCATTGTAATGTCTGATTATTGGTAGAAACTGAAACATTGTTTAAAAATTTTGCTTAGACAGCATTTAATTTTTGTAATAAGATGGGGCTATCAACAGGAAACACGCAACAGTTGGCCATCTCCTTGCTTGTAAATTAGTTTATAGAAATATTTTCTATTTTGGGGACTGTTAAGGAAGTTCTTCAAATATTATGGCTAAATTGATGTCAGTTCAAATGACTTTTGTGCCTTATCTACTTCATGAACACCAATTCCTGAATCTGCATATGGTTCATTTTAAATGATTGTGTTTTACCATTTTGTATTTTTAAAAGGTAAGCGGTAAGAAGCTAATCCAAATTTGTTATACTTATATTTAATCTGATCATATTGTTTGTATTTTTTATCTACATTTGTATATTTTAAAATATTTAGAAGATGTGAAGAGTGGAGAAAGAGGAAGTGAGACAGACTAACCATTTCCCTGTTTAGATAGACTATGCATTCTGTAATGATGTTATTTTTCTCAAACTTGTATTTTTATTAGATACATGAAGCCAATTGGTAAGAATTTTCCTTAATTGTAAACAGTAATGCTGTGTGTTAATGGACGCCATTAGAATTTTAGTAGCAAGGAAACTGTGGGGAATTACTCTCATGACTAGCTGCTGTTGGCAAGATTGTTTTCAGGTTAGCCTAGATGAAAGTTTCACTTTAATTGCATATTGTAGCTGCTGAAAGATTATGCCTGTGACCAAAATAGTAACATAAATTTGGAGGGACATGCTTGAACAGTATTCTCAAGGCTCCTGTGGGAACAAGGTTGCTCTCTGTTATTGAAAACCTATTTCTCATATAACCCAGTCTAGCCATCTAGCAGGGTTTTGAAATGTCACATGGTGAAACAGCATCCTAATGGTATCTCTTGGGAAACATTTTTTTGGCGAGACAGTACCAAGGGTCCTTAGAAATTGAAACAACAGAAAATAAAATAAAAATGAGGACAGGGAGCTAATCCACCTCTCTGAGCAGCCATGCCATCTCTCAGATATATTGATTTAATTAGTCTACAACAATGTCTTTCTTTCATACTTGCTCTGTTCAGTTCCCACACTGTTAGGTTGCTTCATTATACAACTTACTTTAATATTTCCTTTATACATAGGTACAAAAATCTGCATTCCAAAGCAGAGTTATTCTTTAGACAAGTGTCATATAGCAAAGACGGCAGTTCAAATTCACCAGACGATCCCTGGAAACCCTACACAGGGTCGCTATGAGTTGGGACCGACTCAACGGCATTTAACAACAGTAACAACTAGATCTTAATAAATATCTGGTGTTTGAAAATACCACAAAAAACAAAGTTTGATAATAATTTCTTTCTCTTAATACTGTCTAGTGTATATATATTTGTGTCTCTCTGGTTGTGGCAGGATGCATTCTTTATTTTCAGATGCTGCCTGTGAAGTATTTTCCCTTATTCTTACATTCACTTATCATCTCTTGTGCTAATTTTGGTTCTTACCAACATAATAAAAATGTTGTACCTGCACTAGGATCGTAAAGATGGTGCCTCAACCTTTATTAGATTTACAATATTATTCTAGGATTAAAAAGTATAGTCACAATATGACTTTATTCTATTTTTCAAGATAAAACAAAATTCAATTTTGATTATATTACTCCTAGACAGCACAACTGGTGTGGCACTGTAGGTCAAGCACTGGACTTCAAAGTCAGTTTGAACCTCAAGGTCAGTGGTTCAAACCCACCAGCTGCTCCTTGGAAACCCTATACAGTGCTTATCCTACAGTGCCACACAAGGACTCTCTTTTATGGAGTACTTAATACTAATTTAATGATTTTAGTGATTTGTTTGTTTGGTTAAGTCCATGCGTTTCCATTTGTTTGTTTCAGAAAATGAACTCCTGAATTTGCAAACATTCACAAAAGTGAAAAAAGAATGTTATCGTGAACCTCAATATAGCAATCTTCCTGATTCGTCAGTTATGCTTTACCTATTTCTTTTTTCTTTTTCTTTCACTGAAGTGCTCCAGAGCAAATCTCAGACACTGTGTCATTGCATTCCTACATGCTCCAGTATATACTGTATGTATGAAATTTTTCCTACATAACCACAGTTTCATTATCACACTTAACGAAATGAACAATCATTCCTTGATGATTCAAATAAGCGCTCCATATGCAGATTTTTTGGAGTCCTGGTGTGGCGCTGTGTGTTAATGTGCTAAACTGCAAAGTTGGTTTGAACCACAAAGTCAGTGATCCAAGCTCACTAGCCACTCCTAGGAAACCCTTATAAAGGGTCTCTATGTGTCTGAACTGACTCGAGGGCACTTAACAACTTACAGATTTTACTAATTGTCTCAGAAATGTCTTTTACTGTAGCTCTGTTTGAATCACTAGCCACGCATTTGGTTGGTTGAGGTAATTTCTTCTGATCAGATTAAAAAACTGATAAAGGTAGAATCTTAGAAAATAATCAAGCAATCAAACAGATCACATGTTTCCTGTCTTGTTGAAAGAAAAAATTAAATGTGCTACCAGAGTAATTATAATTGAAATATATAAAAGAGTGCCTGACAAAATTTTCTACTTTGTTTAGAAAAACTATTTCTTCTGAATCATTGGTACTCTAATACTGTATATTAATTTTTACATGAGGTCTTAGCTTTGGGTACAATTTAACTTGTACAAAATTAAACCTTTAAAATACATTTTTACTATAAATTTGGAGTCACAAAACTATGTTTTACTATAAGAAAACACAGAACTTTTACAGTTGAACATACTGGTTATTGAGGTGTCGTCTTGTAACCTGCCTGGACCTTGAACAAATTAGTACCTGCCTTGTTTTGGTCCACTACCAATGATGGAAGTGACCCTATACATTGAGTAACCCATCTTTATTGGGCTCTGAGACCTGCTGTCTCTGATTCATTGGCTATAAGGATGTCAATGGAAAGGCAAGAGGTGACAAAGTCTGTGAAGCCCCTTCATGAATAAGCCTTGATACATTTTTGAGCCAGGTCTGATATGAGTTATGGAGCGTATGTTATACTTTTGTTTCCTAAGCAGAGATTTTTAGAGAAAGACTGGAGAATCTCTGCAAATCCTGCAGCTAGATTAGACAAAAAAAGTGGATTAAACATTCATATTACCAAAGGATTTTTTTGTGTTTGAAGAGATCAGCTCAGGGTTCCTTCATGTGGGGAAGAACCCAAGGGCATGTTCAGAGTTTTATTAGTAGCCTGGGTATGAGGTTGAGAGAGAAGATGAATCACAGAGAAATACCCCAGGATTAGTTTCACGATTGTATTTGACTTTTTGACCCCAAACTAAAGAAGATAAATGTTTTCGTCAAGATCCTCTCTCTCTTTCTCCCACACCCTTGAAGCAAAAGTTTCTTGAAGCTATACTTACTTGTTGTTTAAAGCACAGCTATATTCTATACTATTTCATTATAGCAAATTGTAATCTGTAACCCATTAAATTTGTTCCATGATTCACTAGTGATGTGAGCTGTAGTTTGGAAAACACTTGGTATTGTGCTTAAAACACTAGGACACTTCTTTTAACATCTGAGGGACCTGAATTCAAATATCTGGTATATCAGTTACTAACAGCAGATCTATGGAACTCAATATGCTTCATATACAACTGCTTGTTATTGTTGTTGTTGTCAGGTGCCATCGAGTCGGAACTGACTCATAGTGACCCCATGCACAGCAGAACGAAACAATGTCCGATCCTGGGCCAACCTCACTACCGCTGCCACACTCGATGCCATCAATGATGCCACCTGGCGGATCCATCTCATTGGGGGGTCTTCCTCTTTTTCTTTGACCCTCTATCTTACCCAGCATGACATCCTTCTCCAGTGACTATTCCCTCCTGACAATATGTCCAAAGTATGAGACACGAAGTTTAACCATCTTGGCCTCCAAGGAGCACTCTGGCTGTACTTCTTCCAAAACAGATCTATTGTTATTAGGTGCCATCAAGTTAGCCCTGACTCATAGCTGGAAATCTTTACGGGAGCAGAAAGCCTCATCTTTCTCCACAGAGCTTCTGGTGGGTTTGAACTGCTAAGCTTGTGGTTAGCAGTCCAGTACTGATCCTAGAGTGCCACCAGCTATCCTATGTAACTGTTGTTGTTGTTCAGTGCTGTTGAGTCGGTTCCAACCCATAGCGACCCTGTATAGTGTTTCTGAGGAGTGACTAGTGAGCTTGAACTGCTGACCTTATAGTTCAAATGGCTTTGCAGTCTGGCGCATTAACCCACAGTGCCACACCAGGACTCCATGTAATGGTTTAGGAAGTAGCAATTTATTATACATGAAATGTGATTGGTGCTATAGGATCAGCACTGAACTTCAAACCACGGGGTCAGCAATTCAAACCTTCCAGCTGCTCTTCAGAAAGCCTATACAGGGTCTTTATAAGTCGGAACCGACTTGACAGCACTTAACAACAACAACAATGAATTTAGACTCACTCCTGAGATGAATTAAATGTGTTTCCTTACAAAAGAAAGTTAACTGCCCTCCTTCATTTAGATCAATACTCTGGAT
The DNA here is from genome assembly GCF_000296735.1 of Chrysochloris asiatica. Taxonomy (NCBI): domain Eukaryota; kingdom Metazoa; phylum Chordata; class Mammalia; order Afrosoricida; family Chrysochloridae; genus Chrysochloris; species Chrysochloris asiatica. The sequence goes on from NW_006408751.1 coordinate 109,860, forward strand.
TGTTTGGTTTCGCAAGTAGGAGAACTTTAAGTGGCCAGAATTTCAGAACTAATCCTTCTCCCTCCCAACCTGAGCTTCTGCCTTCTTCTAGTCTATCTGTTTTGGAGAAGTGCTTTATGACTGTAACAAAGATCAGTACTGTGGAATATGAAAAGGCATTTTTTCATTGCTATAATGATTAGGTCACACGGCTAGTCATTTTCATCTGTATCCCAAATAATTAAATAATAAGTTTTACTGTTTTGAAATAAGGATGTTTCAGGAAATTGTCCCAGATCACTGCTCATTTATGTAGTTATATTGCATACCGTAACATAAGTTGAAAAGTAGAATTACATCATCTTTAAATATTTTCACCTTCTGAATCGTGGGTAGTAATAGGAAGACTGAAGAATTGACACATTTCAAGTATGATGCTACTGAAGTATATTGAATACTCTGTGGGCTACCTGAAACAGGAACAAATCTGTGTTGGAAAAAGTACAACCAGAATGTTCTTTGAAAGCAAGAGTGGTGAGACTTCATTTCTATTAGTTTGGACATGTTATCAGGAGGCAGCTGTCTCTGGAGAATGATGTCATGCTTGGTAAAATAGAGTCAACAAACAAGAGGAAGCCCCTCAAGGATATGGATTGACACAGTGGCTGCAACCATGAACTCAAACATGGCAATGGTTGTGGAGTGGCTCTGGACAGGGCAGTATTTCATTCTGTTGTACAAAGGATCACTACAAATCAGAACACTATAAACCAGAACTGACTTGACAACACTTAACTTTTACAATAATTAAACTGGATGTGAAGTCAAAATAATTTGAGTTCAAGTTCTGTCTCTTCTAGACATATGAGTTAAGGCAAGTCACCTACCCTCTCTTCCTTTCTTGCTCATCATCTGCCTGCTATAAATTATAGAGATATTTCAGAGCACTTTTTGTAAATGTAAGGTGTTTATTGTTCAAATTAACTTGGCAATATCTGGCTTGTCAAGAAAGGGCTAGGTGTGGAAAAGTTCATCTGTGCATCATTTAGTCTTTAGGTTTGAACAACAGAAATCTACGCATATGAATTATGTACAGAAACAAAATGTATTCCTAGTATTTAGCAGAGGGCAGAATAAAATGTAAAGTTCAATGTATACTCTGGAGACTATGTTAAAATTATATATTCCTTTTAAGAAAAGCTGAATGACATTTAAATGACATTTTTTCTATTCTACAGAAACCAAAGGCAAATACCAAAGTAATTTGTAAGCGTTGCAAGGTAACACTGGGAGAAACCATGTCATCAGGTAAGGATTTCATTAAAAAAAAAAAGCCAAGATCATTAACTTGTTATTAAGAAAGATAAAAAACAAAAAACAAAAGAAGTAGAGCAAGAATTTAAATTACATTTGGAAAGATAGATGATTAATATATGTCAAACAATAGATGCTTTTTAAAGCATAAACCCAACTAGCCAATATCATCCAATATGCCAAGAAATTTTTATGTTTTGGTTTTTATAGGTACATAGGATTGAGTTTTAAGCAATTAAGTATGTGAGTCAATTTCAGTTTTTCCGTATACTTTTGTAGATATAAAGCAAGCAACAGTATAAAGTTTGTAGAAAAGTCTTTCTTAAAGAAGATTAAAACCTTTACTTAACACAACTCTTCAGTCACAAGAGTTGGTACCCAGAGTCTGAGACGTTGCTCTTCTTGGCTGCTGTCTGCCTCAGTGCTATTTCATATTGTTTTTTGATGACTGAGGAGTAGATTGAAGAAGCTCTGTTGAACGCAGAGACACATTCTGAGTCTTGTATTTGTTCCTTGTTTCTTCTTCTTAGTAGTGTTAAATTATGTTTTATGTAAAGTCTGCTATACTGCTTTAAATGATAATACTGAACATCCTGATAATTAAAGTGCGTCACTATTTAAAAGTACAGCTTTAAAATGTCTAGAAAGCTGCAACATGTGGTGTTTGCTCTGTGAGTGGTGAATAATTGCTTTTAATATGATTAATTAGTAATTAGGATTTTAAGTGAAGTTATTGATCTTAATGGAAAGATTGTTGTTGTTAAGTGCTGTTGAGTCTGTTCCAACTTATAGTGACCCTATATAGAGTTTCTGAGGAGTGGCTGCTGAGTTTGAACTGCCAACCTTGTGGTTCAAACAGACCTTGCAGACCAGTCATTATTCCACAGTGCCAAACCAGGAGATGGTGGTATTTTTTATTTGTTTTTGAAATAATCAAAATCTTGTACTTATCTGCTTATAGTAAGAAGAAAAGGAGGAATAAGTAGGAAATAATCCTACACTCAGTGGCATTTTTGAAGAATAAAAGCACACCTTTTCATTAATTTAGAAAACTTTAAGGCTTCTAGTTAAAGAAAGTGAATTTTCTTTTCTGTGTGAAGCCTGATTAAAATGACAGTTAAGGCACAAACCAATGCACATACACAAGGAGAAAGAGAAATGAAAAGGAGATGTAAACGAGTTTTTGAAATCTTTAAAGCTGTAAGAGAGAGTCATGGTAACATACTTGGAAAAAGCTACAATGTAGTATCTGCCAAAGGCCATTTTGGTGAGGAACAAGGCAATATTCACTGTAGAACACCATAACAGTTCAGAATTTTGAGATATCAGTTTATAAGGACTCTTGGTGTAGCACTGTGGGATCAGCACTAGACTGTCAACTATAATGTTGGCAGTTCAAAACCACCAACTGCTCTTCAGAAAACCTGTACAGACTTGCTATGAGTTAGTACCAACTCCATGGCACTTAACAATAACAAGTTTACAAGGAAGGCAGTCTGAGGTAAGGGGCTGGAAGCAGGTTGATTAGTTCAAAAGTCTATATATTAGACTCCTAGGTCCTCTGTTCAGTTTGTAACTTGCTCATATCCTTCAGGTAGGAGACTGTTCAGTGATTCAGGATAAGCACTGGGCTGGTAACACAACATCAGCCATCACCAGGTCCAACCAGGGAAAAGGTTTCCATGCAGAGACTGGTTGTATTCAGCTACCTTGCAGTTAGCAGATGTTCCCCTACACACTGGAGCTTCCTCTTAGCATTTTACTGCCTGTACTTAACACTGAATGGCTTGCTGAAGAACACCAAATACTTGGGGAGACCTCCAACAGGAGTCCTGGTGTAGCGCTGTAGGTTAATGCGCTGGACTGCAAAGTCGGTTTGATCTGCAAGGTTGGCAGTTCAAGCTCACGAGCTGCTCCTTGGAAACCCTATACAGGGTAGCTCTGGGTCGGAACCAACTCGATAGTTGAGTTCATCTCAGGGAGTGGCTGGTGAGTTTGAACCTCTGACCTTGCAATTTAAATCAACCTTGTGCTTATTCTACAGCGCCACACCAAGAAAATAAATAAATAAGCAAGCAAGCTGCATAAAGGCTTAGAAGAAGAAGGCTATGTAGATAATGGGAGAAGACCTTAAAAACGACACCAAAACAAAACCTGAACATAATAAATGTTCTTGGAGAAATGAAAAAGGAGCTCTGGTGACAAAGTGGTCAAGCATTTGTCTGCCAACTGAAAGAACAGCAGTTCAAACCCACCAGCCACTCTGCATTAAGAAAAGTTATCAGTCAGCTTCTGTAAAGATTGTTTGTTTTTGTTGTTAAGTGCCATCAAGTCAGTTCTACTTATAACGTTTCTGAGGTTTGAACTGCCGACCATGCAATAAAACGGACCTTGCGGTCCAGTGTACTATCCTGTAGCACCAGGTTACAGACTTTGAAATCCTATGTTGCGTTTCTACTCTGTCCTATGAGTCAGAATCAACTCAGTGATGACAATTTTGATTTCAAGGGGTTGGAGAAATGAAATAATATGGACTTTATAATTCAGAGAACTTAGAATTAAAATGTAATAACTTATTGAACATCTACTCAAAGGACTGGGAGATAAAAGTGAGGTAATAGCCCCAGAAAATAGATTTAAAGGTAGAGATGAAAAATTGGAAAGACATTGTTATGTGAGCTTCCGGAGAATCGGAGCCTTGTCTGTTTATCACTCTACCCTCAGTCCTGGTGTGATGCTGTAGGATAAACACTGAACTGCTAACTGTGAGGTCAGTGGTTCAAACCTACCAGCTGCTCCTGGGAAACCTCAAACAGTATTGCTGTGAGCTGGAACTGATTCGACAACACTTAACAACAGCAATTACAAGTAACTTCAGTAGTTAGGACAATGTATAGCATTGTCACTTGGTAAATATTGTTGAATGAATGAGTGAACTGAATTTTTGAAGGCACCAAGCATTTAGCAAACAGAAATTCTAAAGGTAATAGAGACAACAGGGTGTTGAAAATTATTTTAAAAAACAAATAAGAAAATCCATATTACAATACTGTTTTCAGAACTAAAAATTATTTAAAAAGCATTATTTGCATTTCTGCACTGAAAGGACCCACTAAGTGCCCCTTATAGTTATTGGGAGCTAGTCCAAAACATATTGAATAATTTTAGAACACTGAGGATGAAATTTCAAAAGAGAAAAACCCAGGTAGCATACAGAAGCAGTGTGGTGCTGTGTGTTGTTAATGCACTGAACTGCAAAGTGGGTTTGAACTGCAAGGTCAGCAGTTCAAGCTCACTAGGTGCTCCTTGGAAACCCTGTACAGGGCTGCTAAGGGTTGGAACCAACTTGACAGCACTTAACAATAACAACACTCCAAAACACATCATTGAATAATTTCAGAACACTGAGGATGAAATTTGAAAAGAGAAGAAGCCAGGTAGCATACAAAAGATTAGGAATGCAAATGACAGTGAGCTTCCTAACAGAATGAGGAAAGCCAGAAGTCAGTGAAACAATGACTTCAAACTTTGGAAGGAGAAACTTCTCAAGCCAGAATTCTATACATAGTCAAACCTTCACTCAAGCATGAAGGTGCCAAATTCATTTTTAGAAATTCAAGGTCTCAAAAAATAGACCTCAAAGTCACATTTTCCTCAGAAATTTACCTCAGAATATATTTCACCAAAAGAAGGAATTTAACCTAGACAGAGATGACATGGGAGTTGAGAAATAGGACGTCTGTCATAAAAGAGCAAGAAAAGGAAATCCCAGGGTGAGAGATTTAAGCAAGCTTAGAGACCTATGAGCCTCTAGGGTTGAAGCAAAGGCAAGAAGGTTGCAGTAAAGAATTTCCCATTATAAGGTGGAATCAGTAGATTATTTTACTTCTTTGACCATATCAATGGTTGGAAAATATGGCCTTGGTGATAGAAATGATGCTGAAGAACGCATGATAGAATTCTGCAAAATCAATTATTTGTTAATTTCAAATACCTTCTTTAGACAGCATAAGAGATGACTATACACATAGACCTCACCAGATGGAATACACAGAAATCATACTGACTACATCTGCAGAAAGAGATGATGGAAAAGTCCCATATCATCAGTGAAAACAAGTCCAGGGGCAGGCTGGAACAGACCATCAATTACTCATATGCAAATTCAAACTGAAGCTGAAGAAAATGAAAACAAGTCCATGAGAGCCAAAATATGACCTTGAATATATCCC
>NW_006408751.1:116699-126251 GCF_000296735.1 Chrysochloris asiatica
GATGAAGATCAAAGAGCACAGCCTTCGATATGGATTGCATCTCAATGTAAAGAAAACAAAAATCCTCACCATTGGACCAGTAAACAACATTCTTATCAATAGAGAAAAGATTGACATTGTCAAAGACTTCATTCTTCTTGGATCAACTATCAACACTCATGCAAGCAGCAGTCAGGAAATCAAATGACATACTGTATTTGGCAAATCTGCACACGACCTTTTTAAAGTGTTGAAGAGCTAAGATGTCAGCTTGAGGACTAAGGTGTGTCTCACCCAAACCATGGTATTTTCAATAACCTCTTATGCATGCAAAAGCTGCAGAATGAGTAAGGAAGAGCGTAGAAGAATTGATGCTCTTGAGTTGTGGTGTTGGAGGAGAATAATGAAAGTGCCATGGGCTGCCCATAGAACCAACAGATCTGTGTTGGAAGAAGTGAAGCCAGAGTGCTACTTGGAGGCCAGGATAACCAAACTTCATCTCTCGTACTTTGGACACATTGTCAGGAGGGACCAGCCACTGGAGAAGGATATCATATTTGGTAAGGTGGAGGGTCAGAGAAAAAGAGGAAAACCCCCAGCGAGATGGACTGGCAAAGTGGCAGCATCAACGGGCTCAAGCATGGCAACAATTGTGAGATTGGCCCAGGGCTGAGCAGTGTTTCGTTCTGTTGTACATAGGGTCACTTTGTTTTGGTATCGACTCGGTGGCATCTAACAACATTAGATGAGCCCTATGCAGTGAGCCCTATGCAGTGACTGCTTCTGTCCCACTCTGTGCTATCTCTGGTAACCATTAATAAACTTAACAGAATGGTAAAACTAGTCATTCAGGTAATAATAAAGATAAAGAGATTTTCAAAAGATTCTAAATACCATATAGACATCAATTGACATTCAAAAGCTAAAGTAAAAAAATTCTTCCATGTAATGGGATGACATGCAGCCATTAAAGAGACTATGACCAGCTGTATCACCAAGATATTAGGTTGTTAAACAAAATAAACAAGTTATACAACTGACAGTAAAAACAAAACAAAACCATAGTGAGCACTGGAAAATAACTAAAGTGAAGTGACAATTTGAGACGGGTTTAGCCTTGAAAAGTCACTACTGCCTTGGGTAAGTATATGACCTTCTTGCCTAAGGACATTGCCATCTTCCCCAGCTTGGGCAACAAAACTCCACAGCTTTACTGTACAGAGATGGTGGATTCCGTTTAATAATGGTATCGAGCAACTAGAAATTTAAGGGGGGGGATTTGGGGAGCAAAAAGGCCATAAGATTATTTAATAACATTTAAACACTGCACCTGCAGTGGCTACTCTAGGAAAGCAACTAAGCAAATTAAAACTAAATCGAGACATCATTGACTGTACACTGTGGAGAGACATGTTTCACAGTTTGAGTCCAGGGTGCTTAATTGCCTACTACAGCAACAGACCAGCAACCCTTAGAAGAACAAAATAAGACCCATAGTGGCTACAGTGTATTACAGCTCACTAGTCTATAACAGAAGATAATCATTACACTGTGAACCATATGGTCTGACGTTCTATCCCGCCAGTTGCTCCAATGAAGATTTAAAGCCTTGGAAAACTTATACAATGTCACTTTGAGTCAGAGCCAACTTGAGGGCTCTTAACAACATCCTGGAGACGACCCATATTACCTTTTTTGAAAAATAAGTAAAGGTGTGTGGAAAACAACTATACCAAGAAATTTGAAAGACAATTACTTGGCCAACCAACTGGAAGAGATCCATATTTGTACCCCGTCCAAAGAAAGGTAACCCAGTAGGATGTAAAAATTATCAAGCAATATTATTATCACAGGAAAGTAAAATTTTCCTGGAGACAGTTCAATAACAGTAAATCAATAGAGAACTACCATAAATTCAAGCTGACTTTACCTGAGGACATGGAATGAAGGATGCCATTGCTAACATCAGATTGATCTTAGCCGAAAACAGAGACTACCCTAAAAATGTTAACTTGTTTTTATTAACTATGCAAAGACACTTGATTCTGTGGATCTTATAACAAACTATGGATAATGTTGTAAATAATGGGGACTTTCAGAAAACTTAATTATGTTCATGTGGAGTCTCCACATAGAACAAGAAGCAGCCATTCGATCGAAACAAGGGGATACTGAATGACTTAACAATCAGAAAAGGTGTGTGTCAGCATTGCTTCCTTTTACAATACTTATTCATCCTGTATGCTGAGCAAATAATCCAAAAGCTGAACTATCTGAAAAAGAGGAAGGTTCATGAACAATATTCCATATGCTGATGACAAACCTTGCTTGCTGAAAGCGAAGAGTTACTTGAAGCACATGCTAATGAAGATCTAAGACTATAGCCTTCAGTAAGGATTACACCTCAATATACAGAAAGCAAATCTCCTCCCAACTGGACCAATAAACATTATGATAAACAGAGAAACATTGTATTTGTCAAGGGTTTCACCTTTTTTTGGATCTACAATCATTGATCGTGGAAGGAGCAATGAAATAAAAGGACGTACTGCATTCTGCTGTTAAAAAAAACCTCTTCAAAGTGTTAAAGAGCAAAGATAGCTCTTTGAGGACTTAGATGCCCCTGACCCAAGCCGTGGTATTTTCATTTGCCTCGTAAACATGTGAAATCTGGACAGTGAATAAGGAAGATGAGAGAATTGATGTGTTTGAATTGTGGTGTTAGTGAAGAATATTGTAAGTACCATGCACTGCTAGAAAAACAAATCGATCTATATTCTGTATAGCCAGAATGCTCCTGAGAAGGAAGAATGGCAAGACTTCATCTCTTGTACCTTGGACATGTGGACAAGAAGGACCAATCCCTGGAGAAGGACACTATTCTTGGTAAAGTGAAGGGTCAGTTAAAAAGAGGAAGACCCCCCCCAATGACATGGATTGACCCATTGGCTGCAACCCTGGGTTCAAATGTAACAATGATTATGAGCATGGTGTAGGACTCGGCAGTACTTTGTTCTGTTGTACATAGTGTTGCTGTGAATTGGAAACAACTTGATAACACCTAACAGCAATATTGCAACAATATCCAACTTTATTCCAAAAATTATTAGACATAAATGCAAATAATGAAAATGACTCATAACTCAAGGAAATAGACATTAATGAATATACTCTGAGGAAGCATAAATGTTGGATTTAGCAGACACAGATGTTGAAGCAACTATAATAAAAATGGTCAAAGAATTGATAGAAAAGTTGATGAGTGAACAAAGAGAAAGTCTCAGAAAATTGGAAGTTTTTGAACAAAGATCTAATTGGTAATTCTCGATCAAAATTTGAACTTAAAGATGCTTAATAGAAATTGTTTAAACACTTAAAATCTCAAATTTGTCATGTACTAGACATAACTGTGAATACCTGAAAAAAGCAAATTAAATCATCTTTGGAAGAAAATATCTTCATCTTTATTATTATGGAATCCTGGTATGCCGTTGTAGGATAAGCACTGGACTGCAACGTCAGTTTGAACTACAAGGTTTGTGGTTCAAACTTAACCACCTGCTCTTTAGAAACCCTATACAGGGTCACTATGAGTTAGGAAAGATTTGATGCACTTAATAACAACATTATTATAAAACTATATCATTCATTCTAATATTTCAAGTACAATTTTCAGCATAAAACTAAACAAACATACAGTCACCTAAGTAAAGCAGGCTTCTGTTAGTCAGAACTAAGCAAAACAGCAAACAATAGACATTATCTATAATTATCAGATGTACACTTTAAAACAATCACTCTCACTACATTTAACAAAAGAAAAGACATATTTGGAAAATATTCAAAGGATTTCTGAAAAAAATAATTGAAATAAAAAAATTCAGTGGTTTAACATAGCTTTTAGAAAGAACTAGGGAACAGAGGAAAAACCTGTAACTAGCACAGAGAGACAAAAAGGAAGAAAATATAGAAAATGTAGACCATTATGTCTAAAAGGGTCACTATGGGTTGGAACAAACTAGACGTCACTTACCAACAGCAATGTATGTTTGGAGCCCTGGTGTGGCATTGTGGGATAATGCACTGGACTGCAAGGTCAGTTTAAACCACAAGGTCAGTGGTTCAAACTCACCAGCCACTCCTTAGAAACCCTATACAGGGTTGTTATGAATCGGAACCAACTCGGTGGCACTTAACAAGAGCAGCAATGTATTGTTATAGGGGAAGAATAGAACATATGTAAAATTTGAAGAGATAACTTCTGAAAATGTCCCCAGTATGATGAAATGTAACAATCTGCAGATCCAAGAGACTAGATGAACTCCAATTCAATAGTGCCCAAGTTAGATAAATAAGAAGTGTATAACTAGACATATGAGAATTATACTGTAGAACATTAATAACAAAGAGAAAATCTTAAAAGCAACCATGAAAAGGGGTAGATTACCTTTAAAGGAGCAGCAGTAATGAAAAGTGTGAATATAGTGTAATAATTTTGTCACTGAGCATAAAGAAATCATTTAATATAGAATTCTATATCAGGCAAAAAAAAAAAAAAAACTTTGAAGATGAAGGCAAAGATAAATGTATTTTTTGACAAATACAACCTGGAATAATTCGCTAGTAATTCCTTTGGAGTCCTAGCGTGGCACCATAGGATAAGCACTTGACCTCAAGGTTGTTTTGAAACATGTTTGACAGTTCAAACTCACCAGCAGCTCTTTGGAAGCCCTATACAGGGTCACTGTAAGACAGAACCAACTCAACAGCACTTAACAACAATGACCATAGTTCCTCTGAAGCACTACACTGTTAACTTCATGGTTGGAGGTTCAAACCCACCAGCCAATCCTTAGAAACCCTATAAAGGGTTGCTTTGAGTCAGAACTGACTTGCTGGCACTTAACAATAACCACAATACTTTCTTTTAAAAAGAAATCATACCTGTACATCATGAAAATCTCCCCAAGTAGATGGTCTAAGTTATAAGACGGAATAATAAAGAAAGTGGTAAATATGTGGATAACACTAAATGAATATTAACTATTTAAAATAATAATAATTTTTGGCTTAAATTTTTTTAAATTAATTGTAGTTTAACAAGAGTTGAGGTGAAAAGGTTAAAGGATTCATTTCTGCATCTAATAATATAACTTCAAAATAGTAAAGTGAAAATTAGCAGGGTTTTGAAGAGAAATACGTAAATTCACCATTGTGGCTTTTGGTATATATAATAATTGGTTAAGCTGTCTAGCGATAGTATTTTTTTACCGTTCTCTATGTGAGTCCTAGTATGGCACTGTAGGATAAAGAACTGGACCACAAGGTCGGTTTGAACCACAAAATCAGTGGTTCAAACCCACCAGCCACTCATCAGAAACCCTATACAGGATTGCTATGAGTCAGAACCAACTGGTCAGCATTTAACACAACATATGTTACATTGAGCATTTGAAAAAGTTTTCAAAAAAATCTATGAAGAGCAGCTCCTTTATTAAAAATGTTTTGATAATGCTCTTGTTAATCGCTGCATAGAATTCTATTGCTTACATTTGTAATTGTTTAACTCATCAAGGAGCTCTGATGATGCAGTGCTTAAAGCACTTACCTGTTTATAAAAGGACTGTGATTGAAATCCACCAGCAGCTCCTTGGAAACCTTATGGTGCAGTTCTACTCTGTCCTATAGGGTTGGAATCCGCTGGATGGCTGTGAGTTTGGGAACTCATCCTCAATTTTTAGATACTCTTCAAACTTTTCTATTAATATTATTATGAGCATCATCCTGTAAATACATTTATGCATATATTAATTAATTTATCCATCCTTTGAAGTAAATTCTTAAATGTTTAATTTGATGTCATAATTAATGAACATTTTTGAGACTTTTCTAAGGTCATTTTCAGTTCTGATATATGAACAAATATATCCATTTCTTTTTGTCTTCAGCAACATTGTGCCTTATCATTTAAAATATTTTGCATATTTTGTTATTTCAAGGTTAAGATTTAATATGATTTTAATTTGTACTTCTTTCAACATTTTTCATAAATGTTTAAAAATGAAATCCTTGCTTTTACTTTTATTTCTATTATCTAATTTGCTGTTTAAAATATTTTTTCAAATAAGTAATCAATAACCAGATATTTAAGAGTTGTAAGTTAATAAAGTGAGATTCTGGGTAAATACTAATCTGAGGTTCTTAGCATGGGTTTTGAGATACTATAACTGGAATATCGTTTTCAGTAACTCGAGCTCATGGCTAGTTTAGAGAAATGAGGACACCAAATGATTAGATTCTGGATAAGTAGACTATGTGATACAATTTGCATATTTTATCTGTTAGCAGAGTTTTGCAACAACAGATCCCTTTGAGGCATACATTTCTAAAATGACACTGAGGGCTCAGAATTGTTTCTTTGTGGTCATCAATACTTTGGATTGAGAAACTAAATTGGAAACATTTTTATTGGATATTAGTTTCAATAACACATTAAATATTTAATTTGGAATGTCATAATTTGGGGCTGACATGCCTACAATAAAGATAACATTGTATAGAGAAGGTTCTTAATTTTCTTCTTTTGTTTCTAGAAACCATGAAGTTATATATGACAGAGGTAATTATTCAGCCGTCTGAGAGAAATTTTCCCATTCTACCAAGGTACCAATAGCAAATTAAGCTTACTCTGTTATTTCAGATTTTGACAAAGTTGATTATTTGGGAATTTATTCCTACATATTTCTTTTTATTTGGAAAGGAAAAAAAAGAAAAGAGACTTTTTGATAGTTAAATCAAACCACAAATACAAAAGACATGAGGATTTATTTATTTAGGTTGTGTTTACGTACATTACAGACAAACTTGCTCATATAAATCTAATTTAGCAAGTTTTCTTTTTTGTTATTGTTTGCTTCGTCCTATGTGACAGATATCCAGGACCTTACAACCTAATCATTTGTTGTTGTTGCTGTTGTTAGGTACCATCGAGTCAGTACCGACCCATAGTGACCCTATGCACAATAGAAGGAAACACTGCCTGGTCCTGGGCCAACCTAACTATTGTTGCCATACTGGAGCCCATTGATGCTGCCACTTGGCCAATCCATCTTGCTGGGGGTTTTTCTCTTTTTCTCTATCCCTCCACCTTAACAAACATGATATCCTTCTCTAGCAACTGGTCCCTCCTGACAATATTTCCAAAGTAGGCTTTTGAATAGTTGTTTTTGGTTTTAAATTGACCTGTTTAATATTTGAAACATGGATCAGCTTTCAAATGACTCCTATATTTTTAAAAAATGATAGTCACTAAATCTGTTAGTGTTTTTTTTTCTTTTCGTTGAATCTTTTTAGTTTGTAAGCAAAAATTAACTGAAATATGTCTTTATTCCAGTTTACTTATTGACATCTAAAACTTAGGGCAGTCTGAATATAGCCTTGAATTTTATCTTTGTATAAATACTTTGATTTTGTCCCTAAGAGCTGGCTTTAAAGAAATGCAAATGAAAACCATATAGACAATAGTGTCTATAATGTTTAGGAGGAAATTTCTCACTTCTCTTTGTAACTTAAGTTATTCACTGTCTAATGTGTTACAGCACAAATGAAATATTGACTTGTTCGAACATGGTATCTTTTTATTCAGTAGGAGGCAATACTTAGGTTTGGTGTAGAAAATATATTAAGGTTTGAAAAAGGGGCTTTACAAGAACGGAGCAAACACAAGTTCATTGAAATACATTAAAATCCACTTTAGCACAATTTGTGAGGGAATAGGCGGAATATAGAAAAGTCTGACATGCAAATGTCTCTCTGCCTTTTAGGTAACCTGAGGGTATTTTTGGCTCTTCTTGCCAGTTAAAGTTATTATGAAAGGCACATTGTGAAAATTGATTTTTGTTCAAACAGGTCTCAGTTTGTCCAGAGTGTTATTGCCCAGTGTCTGGTGGAACTCTCTTCTGCTAGAAGTACTTTTAGATTCACTATTCAAGGTCATGATGGGAAAACATATATCTTGGTAAGAAATTATTGTAGCCTTATTTTTGTCATTCCTTGCCCTTAAATTACAGATCTAGAAAATAAATGATCAAAAGTTTTCTTTATTATCAGTTTTACTCAAAAATCAAACTCTCGTAATTTGATTATATCTAATCAAGTGCCAGTATGTGCTAGGTTATAAGAATAACAAGCTAAAACCAAATCCAACCCACCGCTGTTGAGACAACTCTAACTCATAGGAACGTTGATGGACAGAATGTAACTGCCACATAGTTTCCAAGGCTATAATGTTTGTGGTGTCAAGTAAAGTCGATTCTGACTCACAGTGACCCTATACAGGGTTTCCAAAGAGCAGCTGGTAGGTTTGAACTGCTAACCTTGTGATTCTAAGTCCAGTACTGATCCTATAGTGCCACACCAGAAGTCTTACGAATCGGACTGTGAACTGCAAGGTCAGAAGTTCGAAACTACCAGCTGTTCCATGGGAGAAAGATGAGGCTTTCTGCGCCTGTAAAGATTTACAGCCTCGGAAACACTATACAGGGTCGCTATGGGTCGGAACCGACTCGACGGCACTTAACAACAACAACAACGTTTGTGGAAGCAGACTGCCACATCATTCTTCCAGTAAACAGCTGGTGGGTTTGAACACTGACCTTTTGGTTAACAGCCAAGTGCTTTCACTGCTGCACCACCAGGATTAGTTTTTACCATGGTTAGAATAATATTCATTCACTTTTATTTTTCTATTTTATGCTTTTATATAAAATATAAGTAGTATTGCTTTGATTTTTTTAATTACCCTGGATTTTAAATATATAATTATTGATATTCCTGTTTATTCAAATGAAACATGGAAAGTAGAGGAAAACAAGAAGAAATTAAAAGTCATAATTAAGGTCAGTACCCTGAGATAATCACTTTGGTTTCTAGACTTCCCAATATATTTTATACATTCCAAAATTGTAATTCTATTCTTTAAAAAAAAATATTGTGATAAAATGTACTATAAAATATTTGTCAATTTAGCCATTTTAAGTGTAACATTAATTATATTTACCATTTAGTAGAAGCATCACCACTGTCTACTTTCAAATGTTATTACCAACTCAACTCAACCAGAATCTCATACCCCATGTAGGGTCCCAGTCTCTTTGCATGTTTTCTAGCATTTATTATCCTCTACTTTTTTGATCTGTGCTGTTATTGCTGGTGTGAGATGATATCTCATTGTTGTTTTGATTTGCATCTCTCTAAGGAGCTCTATACAGGGTTGGTATGGGTCGGAATTGATTCGACAGCACTTAACAAAAACAACAACAACAAAGGAGCTCTAGTAGCATAGTGGTTACAAATCGGGCTCCTAACCTCAAAGTCGACAGCTCTAAACTACCAGTTGTTACGCAGGAGAAACATGAGGCTTTCTGCTCCTGTAAAAATTTGCTTCCTCAGAAACCCTCTGCAGGGTCACTATATGTCAGAACTGACTCCACGGTACTTAACAACAAAAACAACAATGGCTAGTGATTGTGCATGTTTCTTCATATGTTTGTTGGCTGCCCAGATCTCCTCCTT
>NW_006408751.1:126723-127807 GCF_000296735.1 Chrysochloris asiatica
TAGGCACTTTGTCAAAAATCAGTTGACTGTATATGGATGGATTAATTTCTGGATTCTAGATTCTGTTCCATTGATCAATGTGTCTTTCATTGTACTAGTACCAGGCTGTTTTGACCACTGTAGCCATGTAGTAAAATTTGAAATCAGGGAGTGTAATGCTTCCAAACTTGTTCTTCTTCTTAAGCAGTGCTTTGCTTATCCTGGGTCTCTTTCCTTTCCATATAAAGTTTGTAATTGTTTTTTCCATCTCCTTGTCGTTGGAATCTGGATTGGGATTGCATTACATATGTAAATTTCTTTGGGTAGTATTGACATTTTCACGATATTGAGTCTTTCTATCCAGGAACATGGTATGTTCTTCCACTTTTGTAACTCTCTTTTGGTTTCTTGTAGTAGTGTTTTTAATTGTCTTTGTATAGGTCCTTTGTTTCTTGGGTTACATTTATTTCTAAACATTTCATCCTTTGGGTGGCTATTGTAAATGGTATTGCTTTCCTAATGTCCTTTTCAGCACTGTCATTGTTACTATAGAGGAACCCAGCTGATTTTTGTATGTTGATCTTATATCCTGCCATTTTGCTGAATCTTCCAATGAGGTCTAGTAGATTTTTTACTGAGTCTTTGGGGTTTTCTATGTATAGGATCATATCATCTGCAAATAGAGAGAGTTTTATTTCTTCTTTGCCAATTTGGATGCCTTTAATTTCCTTATGTTGTTGTATGGCTCTTGCTAAGACTTCCAAAACAATATTGAATAGGAGTGGTGACAAAGGGCATCCTTGTGTGGTTCCCGTTTGCAGAGGGAAGACTTTCAGTTTCTCTCCATTGAGATTGATGTAGGCTGTTGGTTTTTGTATATATGCTTTTGATTATGTTGAGGAATTTCCCTTCAATTCCTACTTTGTTGAGTGTTTTTCTCAGGAATGGATGTTGGATTTTGTCAAATGCCTTTTCTTCATCAATCATTATGATCATGTGGTTCTTTTCCTTTTTCTTATTTATGTGGTGGTTTACATTCATTGTTTTTCTAATGTTGAACCATCCTTGCATCCCTTTTATGAAACCCACTTGGTCATGATGTATT
>NW_006408751.1:130690-136655 GCF_000296735.1 Chrysochloris asiatica
TCTTCAGATTTTTTAATCCTTTTTTCTACAGCATTGAGAGATTTGTCTTCCAGTTTGCTGGTTCTGGCTTCCATTTCTTCAATTCTGCTCCTTTCCCTTTTCAGTGTATTGTCTAAAATTGCCATTAATTTGCGTGTCATCCTTTCGCAGGGGCGTGCTAATCTTCTCTATATTGTTCCAATTATAGGATATGTGCTGCTGAAGTGAGCACCCCATCCAGTTCATAAAATTGCAAAATGCTCAGGCAGATATTCTAGTTATGCTAAATGGTTTGGTGTTAAGACTTCAGGGGGATGTTTTTGAGTTAAAGAGAAAAGGAAACATTTAACACCATTTCAGGTAACTGTAAATACCTTTCTTTGATACTACAACAAAACCTGGCATATAGTAGTTTCTTAAAGATTACCTGAAATGAAGGCTCAAACTACATTAATAAACTTTTTGTATTATTCCATCAAAATAAACTGTTGTCTCTTACAGGAGTAGATTTTTAGCTATGTATAACCTTGCAATATCATTTAGGAAATACTGCTTTGCCAAGTAATTCAGAACTTCTAAAGTTGACATATGACAATAAACAATGTCAAAAGGTTTACATTGGCCAATGTTACCGCCTCTCATCTAATGAAAAGCTGCCAAGTTCATGATTATCCATAATTCTGATTTCTGCATAAAAGCTTGCATTTTATCATGGCCGTAAATACTGTCAGTTGTTTTTTTGAAGTGACAATATTCCTTTGAGAAAATGTCTTCAAAATGCTTACGTTTAAACAGCCATTACTTATTAGCCATTCTTTCAAACAGAAATGGTCTGAAAAAAGTGACTAGGTCTATTCATAACTCTGTCACACACTTGCAATTAAACTATACTTAGATGTGCAGCAAAGCAGAGTAACTGTCCATCTCATTTTGTCATATGGATTCTAAAGAGATGTATACTTTAGGGTCAAAACTTAATAAAAGCAATGATCTCTTTATCAACTACAGTATTAAGTAAACCTGGCATTTAAAGAAAAAAATACAGATATTTATTTGAAATTTTGATTTAACATATATTTGATTAATCTTAACTTCTAAGATCCAATTTTACTTGATGTTTTTGTACTATGAGTGCAAATGTCAGCACAGTAAATATGAAAATGAATCTTTTAGTATTATTATATCTTTGAATTTTACTGAGCTAATGTTTCACTACTAAGGTTTTGGTAGTTGTGGTATCAATTTCATGATCTAGCTAGTTTTTAACTTTTTATTTCTTCTATGACCCACTGGTAGGGTATTTAGTTTTCATGAATGTATTTATCTGTCCTTTCATGCATTTTTGTATTCTAGATATTTTATGTAAGTGGGGGGATTATATCCTAAGCATTTTTTCTTGGCCATTTTCTATGTTACTAGTAATTTTTAATAAATTTTTTAACCTCCGGAAAGCTCCATGGAATATAATTTAACTGTTTTCATATTTAATACTTTGACTGTAGTGATTTTTTCACTGTAATAAATAATGCTGCTTTGAAAATCTTTCAAAATCAAGCTTATATGTATAAAATTTTTCAAAAGATTTTAGAATATGTTTGTTGTTGTTGTTGTTAAGTGTTGTTGAGTTGGTTCTAATTCATAGTACCCTATATAGGGTTTTCAAGGAGCAGCTTGTGGGTTTGAACTACAGTCTAGTGCTTATCGTACAGTCCTGGTGTGCTGGGACTCCACAATATGTATTTAGAATATATATTTAGAAGTTATAAACTGTAGCTTTCAATTATGATATCTTAACACTGTGGAAGGGTGAAATTAGTAGGCAAGAAGGGAATAGAATTACAGGTTGCTGTCTGAAAATTGGACATAATCCACTGTAATTTTCATTTGTATTATAGAATTGAAAATAAAGGAATCTAGGTACATCCTTGGCAGTGTCTGAGGATGTACTCCATTGTCAGAATGACTCAGTGGATAAAAGGTTCTCACTTTCTCCTAAGCAGTGACAATGCTGGGTGATAAGTGTGTATGCTTTTTGTTTTAACTGCTATTGAATTGGCCTCTGACTCATGGAGATCCCATGCACAGTGGAACAAAATGCTGCCCAATCTTGCACGTCATATCTGTCACCAAGGTCATAGTTTCCAATTACTGATCTTTCCTCTTTTTTTTTTTTTTACCCTTCCACCTTTAACATTCCTATCGCCAATAATTATCAGTGCATCTTGATTGCATGTTGGATCAATTTCAGAATGAAGGTGGAATTCTTCAATTTCATCACCATTGGCTTTAGTGGTTGGTGCATACATTTGGATAATACTAATATTAACTGGTCTTCCTTGTAGGCATATGTATATTTTACTCTCCCAGATGACAAATACTTCAAGATAGATATTGGAATGTTCTTTTTGATAATGAATGCAACACAATTCCTCTTTAGTTTGTCATTCCCAGCATAGTAAACCATGTGATTGTCAGAATCAAAATGGCCGGTAGCAGTCCATTTCAGCTCACTAACACCTAATTATATTGATTCCCATTTAATTTTTGATGACTTCCAATTTTCCTAGATTGATACTTCATGCATTCCATGTTCTGATTATTAATAGATATGTGCAACTGTTTCTTCTCATTTTGAGTTGTGTCTTATCAGCAAATGAAGGTCCCAAAAGTTTTGTTCATTCATTGTTGTTAATATCAACTCTACTTTGAGGAGGCTTTGAGTTGTATTTTGAATACCTTCTAGCCTGAGGGACTCATCTTCTGACACTATGTCAGACAATATTTTGCTTCTATTCATAAGATTTCCTGTGGCTAATTTTTCAGAAGTAACCTCCTCTCCTTCTTCGTAGTCTGGAATCTCTGCTGAAACCTTTCCATCATGGATGCCCTTCCTGGTATTTAAAGTACTTGTGACATAGCTTCCAGCATCACAGCAACACATAAGCCACCACAGTATAACACACTGACAAACAATCGGATTGAATTATGTCCCCCCATAATATATGTTGTAAATCCTAACCTCTGTACCTGTGGTTATAATCATATTTGGGAATGAGCTGTGTTTGTTATATTAGAATTAGTGTAGGGTGTGTCTTCAATCTCTTTTGAGATATAAAAGCAATTACACCATCAAGCAGAGAAGCACAGATGGGGTAAGACAGATGCCAATCCACGTAGAGATCTCTAAGGAACCAGGAAATATAAGCTAAAGAACCAAGACTCTTCTTCCAGAGTCAACTAATAAAGTGTTCTCCTAAAGCTGGCACTCTGAATTTAGACTTCTAACCTCCAAAAATGAGAAAAGTAGTCCTGGTATGGCACTGTAAGATAAACATTGGACTGCTAACCACAAGGTTGGCAGTTCAGATCTGCCAGCTGCTCCTTGAAAACCCTATACAAGTTAGATATAAGTTGGAGGTGACTTGATGGCACTGAACAATAAAACGAGAAAAATAAATTTGTTAAAGCCATCCACTTGTGATATTTCTGTTAAGGCAGTACTATATAACTAAGACACTAGGTATACAAAAAACCAGGCCCTCCTGTCTCAAGTTGGGATCAACTTTGTAGGTGCAGCAGTTTTATGCTCCAGAGCTACCTATGGGATTTGGATGAAGCTAAACTTCATTTTAAGCCATATCCTTTCCTCTTTGCTCTGCATTATCCTATTTCCCCACTTCCTTTCTCCTGAGAGTATTCTCGCAGTGAATTATGTACACTCAAATCCTAAAGCACTTCTACCAGCAATGTATGGGAATACCCATTTCTAAACCCTTCTTGGTCTTCTTAATCTTCTTATGTAAGTAAAAAAATGGGAATGTAAAAGATTTGTAATTCTTATTACTAGTTATGTTAATATTTTTATGTTTATTAATCACTTATTTCTTCTGTTAGTCTGCTTATATTTTTGCATACATTTTATTGGGCTAGCTCCCCTCTCCCCTCACTGATTTTTAGGAGCTCTGGATGTTATAGAAAGAGCCCTGGTAATACAGTGGGATAAGCATTGGGCTGCTAACCATAGGTTGGTGATTCAAACCTACCAGTTACTCCATGGGAGAAGGATAAGCCTGTCTGCTCCCAGTAAGATTTATAGCCTTAGAAACCTTATATAGGGAATCGACTCAATGCCAGCGAATTTGAGGTTGTTCCTTTTTTGTATATGTTATTGAAGGAGCTTTAGCGGTGCAGTGTTGGCTGCTTGCTAACTGCAGGTTGGTAGTTCAAACCCACCAGCAGCTTCATGGGAGAAGGATGAAACTGCCTTGTCCTGAAAAGATTTACAGTCTTGGAAACCTTAGGGAGCAGTTCTCCTCTGTGCTATAGAGTCATTGTGCATTGGATTAGACTCATTGGTGGTAGGTTTGGTATATGTTATAGGTAATAATTTTATTATATGTGCATTAATTAATTTCTTCTGGTCTATATTTATTTTTAACTTCGTAATGTTTTCCATCAGATGTTACACTTTGAAAGACTTTCTTTAAAGATTATTTACTTAGTTTGTCTATATTTTTCTCTGGTTTTTTTTAGGCTTTTAATTTTTTTTTTGGCTCATTTTGAGTGGTGGCATACTAAAAGATATAGTAGTGATATTCTTTTACATACTTGGATTTTTCTCTTTGTGTCTTTAGTTATGGCTTCTAAACTCAGACAGTTTGGTGATTCAATCTTTGGGAAATTCCAAAAGTATCAAAAAATTCCCCCTGTTGGAAGACGATTTGAAGGACGATTCCAGTTCTGTCTGGAATGCCATCAAGGTCTTATACCAGCCATGTATCCAAAACAGGAATGAAAAGTAAGTTGTGCTTTTGTTTTCTAGTTCTGTATTATGCTATGGCTCTATTGCCGTGTTAGGTGTTTAAGAAACTAAAGAGCCAAATGGTACTGTTCCGCTTTCTTCCTTGAAGCTTCTAGGAGTCAGTCTGCTGAATATGATACTTTCATAGTAGATTGAGTTATTACAGTTCCATCATGCCAACACATAGAAAGTTTGTTTTCATTGAAAATAATTGGACTTTTTCTTGCAATCTCAGCTGCCTGCGCATGTGGGCTACAATAAAAAATCAGACTTCAACAACTATGACTGTATCCTGATAAAGACAATCCAGGCATTAGAGATAAATAGAGAACAGAACAAAAAGCCTGTCTACTTGATTTACCATTTTAACAGGTGGATGGCAGACTATAAACAAAACAAACACACGGACATACCAAATGTATATAGTGCTTTCTATATGTCAGACACTAATCTAAGGACTTCTGGCTCATCTAAGCATAACAACAACCCTATGAGAGAAGTACTACTGCAACCCCCATTTTAAAGATAAGGAAAGTAAGCACAGATGTTACGCTTCTAGTGAAAAATAATGCAAGGTTAGGTAATTGGAGAAAGCTGGAATGGGTAGGGAAGGTTGCCATTTTATATTGAAATGTCAGAAAAAGTTGCTTAGATAAATTGATATTTAAGTGGAAAATTTGAAAGAGTGAATGAATGAACAGTATCGGAGGGAAGATCATTCCAGGCAGAGGGGATAGCAAATGCTTCATTTGAATACTTTGAGTGTGTGTACAAGTCCTGTACTTTCAAATTGCTTTGATAAAATTAGTTCCAAGAACAGAAAGAACCATATCTTTTTCTAAGAACCAAGTAAAACATTAAAAGAAAAATTATTACTCTAAAAAATTATGCCAGCAGTATAAATCATAAAAGAATCAGACAGTACAGACAAAAATATACATAATATAAAATATGAATGTTCTTCATTCTGTTGCTCTTTAAAGGAAAACGTTTAGTGTGTATTTTTCAAGTAGTTTTTCAGTTCATTATGCATCTTAACCTAATTTGGAGACCTGTTGTGGCAAGATTGGCAGTTCAAACTCATCAGCTGCTCCTCAGAAATTCTAGACAGGGTCTCTATAACTTGTATGATATATGTTGTTGTTGTGAAGTGCCGTCGAGTCAATATATATATATATATATAAA
>NW_006408751.1:137308-138201 GCF_000296735.1 Chrysochloris asiatica
AACATCAACCATTTCCTTTTGGTACAGTGACTCTGTGTATTTTCCATCTTCTTTTGATGCTTTCTGTATCACTCAATAATTTTCCCAGAGAATCCTTCAATAACGAAAGTCGAGGCTTGAATTTTTCCTCCAGTTCCCATGGCATCAGGATTGGAGAAAGATTGAATAACAACATGCGATATGTAGATGATACAACCTTGCTTGCTGAAAGTGAAGAGGACTTAAAGCGCTTATTGATGAAGATCAAAGAGCACAGCGTTCGGTATGGATTGCATCTCAACGTAAAGAAAACAAAAATCCTTACCACTGGACCAATAAACAACATTCTTATCAACGGAGAAAAGATAGAAGTTGTCAAGGACTTCATTCTTCTTGGATCAACTATCAACACTCGTGGAAGCAGCAGCCAAGAAATCAAACAACATATTGCATTAGGCCTCTTCAAGCAAAGATGTCAGATTGAAGACTAAGGTGCACCTGACCCAAGCCATGGTATTTTCAATAACCTCATATGCGAAAGCTGGACAGTGAATAAGAAAGACTAGAAGAATGATGCTTTTGAGTTATGGTGTTGAAGGAGAATATTGAAAGTGCCATGTGCCGCCAAAAGAATCAACTGATCTATGTTGGAAGAAGTGCAACCAGAGTGCTCCTTGGAGGCCAAGATCGCCAAACTTCATCTCTCATACTTCGGACATAATGTCAGGAGGGATCAGTTGCTGGAGAAGGATACCATGTTTGGTAAAGTGGAGGGTCAGAGAAACAGAGGAAGACCCCCAGAGAGATGGATTGGCAAAGTGGCAGCATCAGTGGGCCTAAGCATGGCAACAATTGTGAGGTTGGCTGAGGACTGGGCAGTGTTTCGTTCTGTTGGGCATAGGGTTGCTATGAGT
>NW_006408751.1:139172-141506 GCF_000296735.1 Chrysochloris asiatica
TTTCTGCTCCCGTAAAGATTTACAGCCTTGGAAACCCTGTACAGGGTCACTATGAGTCGGAACCGACTCCACAGCACCTAACAACATGTTTTGGAAAGTCTTTCCATTTTAATACTTGGCATTTTATGAAATGGGTGTACTATTCATTAAATATTTTTCAATTGATGTATATTTGAGGTAAAACTTTTTTGGCTTTTTTAATTGTTATTATATCCTTGTACTTCTGGTGGTGCCAAGGTTTAAGCATTGATTTGCTAACTGAAAGATTGGTGGTTCACACCTACCAGCCACTCCTTTGGAGAAAGGTGAGACAATCTGTCCGTGAAGATTTGTCGCCTTGGAAATCCTAGGAAGCAGGGTTAAGCTGTCCTGTAGGGTCACGTGAGTAGAAATCAACTCCTTGGCAGTGGGTTTTTGGTTTGGGACCTTGGGACCTATGTTTTGTGATTATGCAGAATGTTTTGTTAGAACTAGAATTGCTGAGTCAAAGGGTATGAACATTTAACATTTTATTAGATAATACCAAATCTTTGTGTTTAGTTTTTTTTTTAAAGAAATGCTAGTTTATACTCCCACCAAAGCTTTTATAAATGCCTCTTTCCCTCTGCTGTTAGTACCATCACATCGGTTCCGTCACATAGGGACCTGTAGAGTTTCCAAGGTGTGATTGGTGGGTTTGAACCACAGATGTTGCACTTAAGAGTCCATTGTTGATCCTACAGCACCGCACCAGGAGTCCTCTAAATTGTCATTTAGATTTTTGTCTATCTGATGCCAATCTAAGTGAAACTATCTTTGTGTTTTATTGAGGCACAGTCAGAGTTTATGTATGGCTTATGTGTTTTCTACTTGAAGGAAAGTTGTTGAGGTTTCCTGTGTGTGTGGTCAACTTTTAGATGTTCATTGGGTATACTCTGTTGACTGTTGTGTATGTGTGTATGTATCTTAATATTTAGATTCAAATAACCAAGTTTATTAAAGTCTTTATATTCATTTTAAAATTTATTTGAAATGTAGAATTTTGTGAAAGGTAGATTAACTATACAATATAACTGTGGAAAAGCTGTTTTATTCTGGTCTTAATATGCTTTCACGCTATATATTTGGCAACTATGTTATTAGTTATATGATTACACATTTTATTAGTAGGAGATAGTTCTAATTTTTCTAACGTAAATTTCTATATTTATTCTTTGTTTAAATGGTTGGTTTGGTATGTATTTTTCTCTCTCTTTATTTTCAGTGTGTGTCATTTTATTTTAGGTATATGTCTTCCAAGCTGCATGTAGTTAGACATTTTAAAATAAAGTGCTCCAACTGTGAGCACCTTGCGTTTTTTTCATGGTCACTTTAATTAATTCACATTTGTTGTGATTATTTCTGTAGTTGGATTAGACCTGCCTTCTTTTGGATTGATTGCCTTCTTTTTATTTCTAGGTCTAGGATAGCCCTAGAACTTCATTTATTGTTGGCTTTTGTTTAGGACTAGTGTTAGGAATAAGACTTGGTCAAGTTTTAGGGTTATAGTTGGGTTTAATTTTATTTATTTATCTAATTTTTTTCTTGAAATCTATTTGATTCACTCTTCATTTGGAAGTTTTATAACTACATCATTCCCTCTTTATACTCTGTGATTTGTTGTTGTTGTTGTTACAACTGTATTTCTGGTTCTCTACCATAGTGGTTATGTATCAGGCTGCTAATTTCACAGACAGCTGTTACACAGAAGAAAGATGAGGCTTTCTGCTCCCGTAAAGATTTACAGTCTCAGAAACCCTGTACAAGGTTGCTATGAGTCGGAACTGACTTCATGACACATGACAACAACAACAATCTTCAGTCTTATCTTTACTTTGCATGCTTCTATATCTCGATTGAGTCTAGGTGATATTGTCCTGTATGTTAGTCTCAGGTTGTTGTCAATGGTTGTTGGTTCTCTGTCCAAATAATTCCCTTTAGTAGTTTTTGTAAGGGTGATCTGTTTTCTACAGATTCTTTTAATTTCTCTTTGTCTGAAAAGAACCTAATATCACCATCATATTTGATGGACAGTTTTGCTACATATATGATTCTTTGTTGGCAATTTATTTCTTTCAGAGTTTTATATATGCCCTTTCATTGTCTTCTTGCCTATTTGGTTTTTATTAGGTTATCAGGGCTTAGCGTTATTAGTTCTTCTTTGTAGTTAACTTTTTGTATTTCCTGAGTTGCTCTCAGGATTTTTTCCTCGTCTTTGGTTTTTAAGTTTGTTTGTAATATGTCTTAGCGTTTTTCTTTTGGAGTCTATCCTCTTTGGAGGTAACTCAACTTCTTCCTGAATGACTATCTTCTCAT
>NW_006408751.1:141731-145613 GCF_000296735.1 Chrysochloris asiatica
TTTTTTTTTTTCTTCAAGCTCAGTAATTCAGTTTTCTATTGATTCAATTCTATTTCTTTTCCCTTTCAGTATGTTGTCTAGTTCTGAAATCTTAGTGTTAATTTTCTGGCTTTCTAATTGTTTTTTTTGTATAGTTCCCATTAAAAAATTTTTTTGTCAGTTCCTAGAATTTTTCCATAGTTGTGTCTATATTTTCCTAGATTTCATCTGTAGTTTACTCCATCTTTCTAACCATCTGTTGAAGCTGCCTAATTAGAATTCTTTTAAATTCCTTATCAGGTAGTTCTAATAACATTTCTGGTCTTACATTTTCTGACTGTATTTTAGTGACTTGTTTGAGGCACTGTGTCTTGTTTCTTTGTGTAAGCTGAAATTGTCTGTTTTCTCTGAGATGTTGTGGTATCATATATGTTTTTAGTTAATGATTGCATATTGGTGTATTCTCAGACACTCACCACTTGTTTCCTGGTGGATGTGTTAGAGACTAGAAATGTGAATGCAGTTAGTTCTCTGTTCACTGTGTAGTTTAGTTCAGGGTGGGTTCAAGCACTTCCAAAAATAGGGACACTATGCCAAGCAGAGCAGAAGCTGCGCAAGAAGTGCTGTTGGCCAATGGGTTGGCAAGAGTGGGACTATTCATACCACCACCTACTACAAGGGTTCGGGAACAAGGAAGAACTGTACCCTCTGCCAACCTCTACCCTTGTTCTGTGCCTGTAGGCTGCTGTATCAAAAGTCACTCACAAAAGCTTAAGATGGCAATATCACTTCATGTCAGCCCACAGTCTACCCGTTTTTCTTCTTCCTCACTGGTCCTGTTGAGCTTCCACTTCCAGTCAGCACTCCATCTACCTTTTTGTCTTATCATATGATGCTCAGGATTCCATGATCACCATCTGTATCTGTTTCACTTGGTCTCCAAAGACATTGGAGACCTGTGACATCTGCTTAATATGTCATCTTGCCCTGGACCCCTGTATTTGTTGCCTTCTTTACATGCCATTTCTTTCTTGTGATGACTTGGAAGTAAAAACATCTATTTCAAATTTCTCATGTTTAACTCTAACATTTTAACATACATTTTTAGATTTACTTTTTATTATCAATATTTAGATTTGACTCATGTTGGTGGTTCGGGCCCACCAGTTATTCCATGGGAGAAAAAAAAGGCTTTCTGCTCTTGCAAAGATTTAAAGTCTTGGAAGCCCCTATACAGGATGGTTATGTGTTGGAACTGGCTCAACAGCAGTTAACAACAAAAACAACATACCCTTCAGTAGTACAAAAGGACTCTTTACAAGGTTTCACATTTCTCTTCTTGCTCCATCCCTTTGAGTTCATCTAGGATTTTGATAATGGTGGTTATATTTCTTCTTTTAAAAATGTATCAGTTTGAAGTGCCACTCCATTTGCTTACCTCTTACTTATTCTTTCATGTATCATGACCCTGAATGTTTCTATATTTGTCCTGTATAGTTCCATTTCCGTAACAAATATGTACTATTATTTAATATGGATTAAAAATATTTGGTAATAATATCGTATGTCTCTGTTTACAGTTTTAGTCTCGAAATATTCTGCACTTCACTTTTTGATTTGGCTCTTGAGGATTAGCACTGGACTGTGAACCCCAAGGTCAGCAGTTCAAACCTACCAGCTGCTCCTTGGAAACCCTATATAGGGTTGCTATGAATCAGAACCAACTCAACTGCACTTAACAATAGCAGCAGCGTATTCTTTAATAATTCTGTAAAACTGGGACTGGAGTTGTTGCATATCTTGAAATGTCTCTGAAAATCTTTAGGATTTTCTCTTTGTCTTCATGTTTTTAAGAATTCATTTTTAAATTGTATGTTAACTCAAAATTTTCTCTGTCATTGTTTTACAGATGCAATATTCTTTCAATCTCTCTAAACATAATGAGATTTAATTATTTTGTGTGTTCTACTAACTCTTTTTTCTTGAGTATTCTTTTTTTGTAAAGAAACGTTGAGTTTAGTATCTCTCATTCATAGTGTGGTGGTGGTGGTTGTGTGTTGTTGAGTCAGTTCTGACTCATAGTGATCCTAGATAAAGTTTCTGATGTTGTAAATATTTATGAGAACAGAAAGCCTCATCTTTTCCCCATGGAGCATCTGGTGGACGCAAACTATTGGCCTTGTGGTTAGCAGCCCAACTGATCCGATTTTAGGAATAGAATGACAATGTTCTGCTGAATTAGATTAGAGGTCACTTTTTTTTTAAAGCTTCAAATGCCTTGGGGACAAGTTGCTGTCCAGTAAATGGGTTTAAGTAACTCATATTTCTGTTTTGTATAACTGCTTTTGTTGTGGTCTTTTTTTGCTAATGTTTGTGTTTTTGTCTCCCAAAGGTAGCAAGAGAACTACACAAAGTTAGTAGATATCCTGTGAGTTGTTTACTTTTGTCTTTTAAGCACATTGGTATCAATTTTGAGCATATGACTAAGCAATTTGTTGACTCCTGCCATATTTTTGGCACTTGGGGTAGTAATCAATTATTTCAGTCCAGTTGAGTAGAATTTTTTTCTAGTGAAGTTTGTATTGCCAGATGGTAGCCTAAAAGAGGAAAATAACAAATGTAAGTGTGGTTTTGTTTCCTTGAGCACACACATAAAGTGGCATGTAATCTTTGTAGACTGTTCCTTCTTTCTAGCAATAGATAGCTTCTTTCTTAACATTTTGAATGTTAACAATGCTGTTTGTTTATGATCTCCTTTCCTCCCCATTTTTGCAATATGGTGAACACCTAGTTTTGTGGTTTTCTTTTTTACCTCCAGGTATTGCATTGGAAGAATTTATTTTATATCTCAACATTCTTAATCTGCATATCAGAGTTTAGAACCAAAATATTAACTTTTTAAGCTTTGGATTCCAATCTAAATTAACTTCTGCAATTTAATTTTGTTAATGTATCAACCCACCTGTAATCTCATCTTCTCCAAATTGGAAGTGACTTTGCCCTCTAAGAGACTGGCAATGTCTAGAGACATTTTAGCTGGGGTAGGGGGGGAAAGGAACTACTGGCATCTAGTAAGTGTTGTTGCTGTTGTTGTTAAGTTTCGTCAAGTTTGTTCCGACTCATAGCAACCCAGTATAGGTTTCTAAGGATCAACTGGTAAGTTTGAACCGCGAACTTTGTGGTTAAAACTGACTTTGTGGTCCTGTGCTTATCCTACAACACCACAGTATATAGAGGTCAGGGATGTTATAAAACATTCACCAATGCATACAATCAAACGGAATCATCCAGTCCAAAATGTCAGCAGTGCCAAGAATGAGAAAATTTGCTTAGACTATCACCTCAAATCAGCCTGTGTATATTTTTTCCCTTTGAGTGTTACAGCCCATTTTTCTTGCGATTATATTTGCACTGCAAATAACAGAAGGTTTTGCTCTGGTATTAGCTAAAATCTGTATACTCTGACATGTTGAATTTGTGAAATAAACAGGATCAGTGGGAAAATATAGATGTTTGTGGGGAAATATAGATTATTTTTAAATTAGGGAATATGAAGAATAGATTTATTTTCATTAAAGAGTGGTAAGAAATGTCATAGTTATCAAGTCCCATGCTTTCATATTTTACAAAGAACGTAGGGGAATGTAATAATTAAGTACAAATAAGTGTTACTGTTTCAAAGGTAAATTGAATTCTTTTCATTGAGCAAGTTACGTAAATCCTAATGCTGGTACTAATTCTTCCTACTTTTTTCAGAAGATGAAATGTCCAATTTAGGAATCTTGGGAATTTGAACTGAGAAAAACTATTTTACAGTCCTAGAGAAAGATGAGGCTTTCTACTCCCGTAAAGATTTACACCCTCGGAAACCCTGTACAGGGTCGCTATGGGTCGGAACCGACT
>NW_006408751.1:146856-191144 GCF_000296735.1 Chrysochloris asiatica
TTGATAGTTGATCCAAGAAGAATGAAGTCCTTGACAACTTCAATCTTTTCTCCACTGATAAGAATGTTGTTTATTGGTCCAGTGGTGAGGATTTTTGTTTTCTTGACATTTAGATGCAATCCATATCGAAGGCTGTGTGAATGTCATAGGTAGTATAAATAGACAATGAAAGTGAGTGAATGAATGATTAACTAAGTATTACCAACCCCTAAAGAGTATTTTATTAAGTGATGTCACTAAAATACATGGCCATCGAGTTGATTTCAACTCATAGTGACCCTATAGAACTGCTCCTTTGCATTGCTGAGACTGTAAATGGTTGTGGGAGCAGAGAGTTTCATCTTTATTCCTTGGAGAATTTGGTGGGTTTGAACCTCTGACCTTGAACCTTGTTAGCCGAGTAAGGTTTAACCTACCAGCTCTCCTTGAGCAACAGCAAGTACTTACTTATTCTACGTCCCCATGTGGATGGGGACTTAATATTGTCAGTACAGTGCATTCCAGTTAGGGTCATTGTGTCTGTGTTTTACAGAGTAGGATAAACTTGAACTAAGATACGAATGAACAATAACCACTTTTGTACAGTTAATTTCAACTCATAGCAACCCTGTAGGACAGCGCTCTTAAGTGTTTCTGAGGCTGTCAATTTTTTTTTTTAAGGTTTTATTGTGAATTGAGTGATAGTTTACATGGAAGAACATCAGTTTTGCACTTAACTTACAATATTATGTTTCGCTGCAATGATTACAATCCTCTCCATGCGCCATCAGTTAGCAATATTTGCCTCTATTCCCTCTTTTTTTTTTTCTATGTACTCAAAAATGTGCAGAAATATATAATCATTTGAACAATCAAAGGGCATATTTTGCAAACCAGCCCCCTGTCTGCCAGTCTTTCTTTTTCCATGAGTCTAGAGTCTTCAGCTGCTCTATCTCTCCATACCATCACCTCTGCCTTCATCTTTGGTGTCGTTGCTTCTCTGGTTAGGGTCCGATATTCTACTCATGCTCTTCTTTCTTGATAGTTCTAGGGTCCTCTGTTCCTGGAAAGTAAGATTAACTACTACCCCATTTTTGTTACACTTCTACCTTTACAGTTGTGACAATTGCAATTAGTCACCCATCATAGCTTTTTGCTCTGAAGAACACTAGAAAGCGTTTCAGCAGTTCAGGACTACACTGGGGCCATTGTGAAACAAATTGACCAACAAAAAGTATTTAAAAATGTAGAAAAGGTGGTTCTAACTATATTACTGAAGGATAGTACTTTACAGTGTGAGAGCCCTAAGACAGCAGATCATTGCCTTGTTGGATCTATCTGGGAACATATTCTGTGAGTGACTCAAAATTTCTACAGTTCTGTGTATATCAGATGATACAACCTTGCTTGCTGAAAGTGAAGAGGACTTAAAACATTTACTGATAAAGATCAAAGAGCACAGCCTTCAGTATGGATTACATTTCAATGTCAAGAAAACAAAAATCCTCACCACTGGACCAATAAACAACATCAATGGAGAAAAGATTGAAGTTTTCAAGGACGTCATTGTTCTTGGATCAACTATCAACACTCATGGAAGCAGCAGCCAAGAAATCAAATGACGTATTGCATTAGGCAAGTCTGCTGCACAAGACATTTTTTAAATGCTGAGGAGCAAAGATGTCAGCTTGGGAACTAAGGTGCGCCTGACCTAAGCCATAGTATTTTCAATAACCTCATATTCATGCGAAAGCCGGACAGTGAATAAGGAAGACCATAGAAGAATTGATGCATTTGAGTTATGGTGTTGGAGGAGAATATTGAAGGTGCCATGGGCTGCCAAAAGAACTAATAGATATGTTTTGGAAGAAGTGCAGCCAGAGTGTTCCTTGGAGGTTAATAAGGCCAAACTTTGTCTCTCATACTTCGGACATATTGTCAGGAGGGACCAGTCATTGGAGAAGGATATCATGTTTGGTAAGGTGGAGGGTCAGAGAAAAAGAGGAAGACCCCCCCAAGGAGATGGATTGGCCAAGTGGCATCATCGATGGACTCAAGCATGGCAACAGTAGTGAGGTTGACTCAGGATCAAAGAGTGTTTTGTTCTGCTGTGCATATGGTCACTATGAGTCTGTATCAACTCAATGGCACCTAACAACAACAACCGTGTCTAAATTCCCCATCCCTGTCAACCCTGTGTACCAAGGGGCTGGAAGTGATCCTTGCTGTAAAGATTTGTTCCCTTTTTTGAGCTACTACATCCATAAGTATAGGTAAAGTTCATCAAACTGTAGCAGGTTATTCTTTTTTTATTCCCTCTGCTTTCTTGTAGTCGAGTTCTGATCATCCAGCCATCAAAGCCAGGTCAAGTGGGTACTAATCTACAAGTATGGGTGTTCTTGTGTATCTCCCCTCACTTCATATCAGCTGGACGCTTCACTCTCCACTCTAGTCCTCTGTGGCCACGGTACTGCCTCTGGGCCCAGGAGTCCCCGGGTCTTGCTGTACTGCTGGCCATTCAGGTCTCTACTAGGGTTTACAGGGGTCTATTGTATGTGGTCAGACTTAGGTTGCAACTTCATGGCTGTTTTTTACCCCCCTTCCCCTTTTTGGTAACCAGTGTGGTCACCCGCCAGGCCACCCGCTTGCTCGTGTATTCCCCTTGAGTCTTAAGTCTTGGAAGGGAGTTTGCTCTGAGGGGTCCCAACCACTTGGCTTGATGGCTTCTGGGTGAACAGCTTACTTGTTCTTGTAGTAATTAATCAGATTGCCGTTATTATTTCTGATTTTTTCCTGCCGATCTTTCTTTCATGAAGTATCATCTGTTCTTCTAGCTGCTCCAGGCTGGTCTACTCATCTTTCCAGTGGAAATTCCCCACCTCAGATGATTCTGAATGGGCTTCTGGATTCCACCTATGGTCTTATGCAATGTAAAGGCTCCACAGGAAGCCTCTTTCACCGAGCAACTTCCAGCCCCCTTTAAGGTATTCCAATCAGTTATAGGCTGAAGACAGACTTACAAGCTTTCTGTAGTTATGTTTCTGGCTATTCCTTTCCACCACCCCCCTCGCCCGCCCCCCCTGCCCCCCAAGTGTGTATTTTACAATGGTAGGTGAGGGAAACTAAGATTCAAAAGACAGCCAAGAATCTTAACATTATTCCCCTCTTTTACCCCTTCAAACCATGCTGAGGCTGTTAATTTTTAATGCAACAGTTTGCCTTTTCTTTCTATCATACAGAGGTTGGTGGGCTAGGACTACAGATCTTTTGATTAGCCGACTAACACTTAATCCACTATGCCACTACCATTTTAATTGCAGGCTGTAACTATAGGATTTTAAGATCTATTGCAGCTTCAGAATTATTAAATCAATTCTTATATTTTTATAAAGGAGGAAGCTGAAGATTACAAAGGGAAATAACTACAGTTAGTCAGTTTGTTAGTGATTGTGCCAGAACTAGAATTATGGTGTCCTGATTTAAATTCACTGCTTTTTCATTATACCATGTAGATCCTCACATAAAATTTAGACCTGTAAATGCTACTATAAATGTATATTTTTTTTCTCCAGAAAAATTCCCCTGGTAGTTTATACTCTGACAAAATTTGTATTAACTCCCCAAAATATACTGCTTACTATACTATGTTTGTGTTGTTAAGTGCTGTCGAGTCGGTTCTGACTCATAACAACATTTTATAGGGTCTCTGAGGAGCAGCTGATGGGTTTGAACTGCCAACTCTGTGGTTCACAATCCAGAGCTGATCCTACAATGCTGCACCAGGAATCCTACTATACTATATTCAGTGAATATTTATGCCTCTTAATGTGTAATATCAGTGACAGAAACTTCCGACTTTTAGGATCTTCATATCTGATGTTATAGATGAGAATTTAGGACACAAATGTGTTTTTTCCCTTGGAAGTACGATGCCTGAGCCTCATAGAACAGGAATCTATTGAATGTAAATTAATCTCAAAATATAGAAAAGTAGTTATGTGCTATTGGAAAATAGAAATGCTTCCTTGGAAACTACCTTTCACACATTTATTTGTCACCCTTGCTAGTACCATGTTGTTATCAAGATTTATTTGTCTAAATCTTGGGCAATGTTTGCTTCATGGGATAATTCTTCTTTATTAAGCAAATTGAGCACACACCTTCCTTTGTAATTGAAAAACTTCCTCCTTTGAGTGTAAGTGCAATGGTCTAAACTTACATTTATTTAATTGAAATGTCAATATTTTCTATGAATTCATTTGTAATTGTTAAAGAAGATAACGGAAATAAGACTGTGACATATAATACAAGTGAATTGTTTTCCCCTACGGACTTTTTTCCTTAGAGATTTCAATAAAAGCAGGCTTCCTGTGAAAAGCAATTCATCTCTTGAGATTGCTTCCTGAAGGGAGATCTGCTTTCCTTCATATGAGAGAAAGAATGTACGACAAGTATAGTTATGACTGTAAGGGTAGAAAGGAGAAGGGACTACAATTGAATAGAGGAAAGTAGTATGCATGTGAAATTTTTCTTCAGTTTTCTGTGTTTTCTGATCCTTGTTAGTTATTTTTATGTGGGATCTGAAGTAATTGTCTTAACCTTTCATATTAGAAGGGCTTGGATGTTTTTCCCACTGTCTCTTTGATTATCTCTGAATGTACTTGGTTTGGAGCTTTCGTGATGCAGAAATTTTTGCTCTTGGCTACTAACTGGAAGGTCAGTGGTTTGAACCCACCAGCCGCTCAGCAAGAGAAAGATGTGGCAGTCTGCTTGCTTAAAGATTACAGCTTTGAAACCTTAGGTGGGGGTTCCTATTTTGCTTTGTAGGATCTTCATGACTTAGAATCAACTCCATGATAATGAGTTTTTGGAATGTACTCAGTATTTAAATTATTACAAAGCAAAAGAATGAAGATTTCTGCCATAGCAGAATTTATATGTAATAAAGTTATGGTGTGGCACTCTGGAATCAGCCTGGACTGGGAACTGCAAGGTCAGCAATTCAAACCAACCAGCTGCTGCTTGGAAACCTTATACAGGGTTACTACAGTTGTAACCAACTCACCAGCAATTAACAACAACAAAGTCAGGGTGTGGTGCTGCAGGATAATGCACAAGACCTCAAGGTCAGTTTAAGGTGCAAGGTCAGTGGTTCTAACCCATCAGCTGTTCCACAGAGACCCTACATTAGGTTTCTATGAATCGGAACCAACTCGATGGCACTTAACAACAACAACAAAATTATAGCAACAACGTAAATGCATAAAAACTTCTTTTGAAAGACCAAAATCTGCATAAATGCGGAGGAATAAATTTTCATGAAGAACATTTCTTTATTAGCTGAGTTGGAAAAAATAGAAAAAAGTTAGAAGTACTCTCCTTCACTCCCTCCCACACCCTTGAGAAAAGATGGCAGGAAAAGTTTGCATGTTTTCATATGCTAAAATTTAGGACTGGGCTGCTGTTGATGGAGTGGTATGTAGCTATACATGAAGCTCTAGAGGAAGGGTAGTTTTCTACCTACAGAGAATCTCCTGTATCTGTTTAGCATTTTGGGACTCTCTTCAAATGCTATGTTTTAGGGTCGCGCTGTGTCCCACCCAGCGGTCCCATGTGGAAGACGGCGAGGAACCTGGCGTCCTATTTTCTCACTCCAGGAGTGGAGGCTCCAAGCCAGGGGCCACAAAATGTTCTCACTTAAGAAGTGAATGCGGTCACCATGTTGAGCTGGGGCGTGAAGTGCGATATGTGCTCTATCTGTAGGGTCCAGGTGATGGATGCCTGTTTTACCTGTGACGCTGAAAACAAACAAGAGATTGTGTTGTGGTCTGGGGAGAATGTAATTATTCCTTCCATAACTGCTGCATGTCCTTGTGGGTGAAACAGAACTATCGCTGCCCACTCTGCCAGCAGGACTGGGTGATCCAAAGAATCAGCAAATGAAAAATGGAGAGAGGCTTTTTTAATGCAGGGGTTCACAGCCCTTGTGGATCTTGTTGTCAGGTGCCCCTAAAAGCTTCAACCCTCCGGGGGATTAATTCATTAAATATGAGGCGATGAATCGGTGGTTTTGGCACTCATCAAAGCTGTGGTTTTACATTTTGTCCATTGTATTTTCAGAAACTCTATACAAGATAATTTATTAAAGATGGTCTTTCCTACTTTGTGGGGTGCATCTCACACACTGCTTCAAAGTGCTATAAAAGAGGAGAGAACTACAAACTGAGTGTCCTTTATAATTACCTATTGATACCCCAGGGATTGTGGAAGCACTTCCATTCAGAGAACTTTTGGCATGTATGTGGTTGAACAGTTACAGAATAGAGAGAGTGTTACAGTTACAAAACACAGTTTGAAACCCAACTCTTTCATTTGTTCCTGATAATTTATTTTTTTAGGAAGGGTGTAATTCATGAAATCAGTGGTGTAAGGTTGGGCATTTACTAATGATAGGGTAAATACAATTTAACCTTTTAGCATATGAGATTTTGATTGACTTAGATTATTATCTTTGACTAATCAAGAAAACCTAGATGTGCACTCAGTCCACTGTTATTTTCCTTGAGTTCTAAATGGCATGCGTGTTTTGAAGTTCTGATCCAATTATGTTGGAATTTAACTGTGTTAGGTGGAATGTCATTGAGGGGAAATGTATACCACTCTACCCTTGGCTCAAAAAGTTTATTGTCTCATGTAATGTTTTAATAAATCATTTATTCTGTTCACTTTATTTGACTTGTCATTTACTGCCATTTTATATACAACCTTAAACTGAAATTAATAAAAACTAATTTATCAATGGAAAAAAAACCCACTATATTTTAAAGAAGGGTTACACAGCTGGAAAAAAAAACACCACTATTCTTTGAGACGTGCATTTCTACCAATCTGTGCTTTAATTCATTGGGTAATAGTATGCTTGCAACTTGCAGAAGCAACTGCATTGATATAGTTCTAATTGTTAGAGTGGTCTGCCATTTACTGAACTGAAATTTGCCTCCCAGAAACTCTCGTTCAAAGCTACCAAAAACTAATCTACTGATTCTTGGGCAAATATG
Source organism: Chrysochloris asiatica (assembly GCF_000296735.1). NCBI lineage: Eukaryota > Metazoa > Chordata > Mammalia > Afrosoricida > Chrysochloridae > Chrysochloris > Chrysochloris asiatica. The sequence goes on from NW_006408751.1 coordinate 153,894, forward strand.
AAGGGGCTTTAAAACGTTAGTGAACAGAATTGGTAGAGGAGACTGGAGGGTGAAAACATGTCTAACCTTTGCCTCATAGGAATCAGACTTGCATTGATGTTGAGTATGATTATCCTTCCCCCTTATGAAGTCAGAGGTCACACGGTGTCCCCATACCATTCCTATTCTTACAATTATGTAGGAAATGATTACAGTAATCTAAGAAAAGTGATTTTGCTTTGGACCAGGACAATGTTAGCTGAGATAGGTTTGAGAAATACTGGTAAAATTGCTTGGTGATTGATTGCATTTGAGGGATGAACTCGGTGAGATAGAGAACATTTGAAGGAGATCAGGTTGGGAGAAGATGATGAAGTTATACATAATGATCTTGAGGTTCCTTCAAGTCATTGTTCAAGTTGAGTATATAGACCTGGAGTTCTGATGAAAAGTTTGAACTGGATTTGTCAATGTGTATCTCATCTACATATTGTTGGCATAGAATCTTAGGGCACGATTATGAAGAAAGAATAAAAGAACTAAACTGTGAAGAAAACCACGTTTGTGGAATAGGTAGAGGACAATGAGCCAGGAATGAAGATTGAGAAAAAGTAACCAGAGAGGCAGGAGGAAAATCAACAGAAGTGGTCAGATGCTGCTGAGATGTCAGATATGATGTGGAATATAAAATATACATTAGGTTTATATTGCAAGGGTCATTGGTGACTTTAGCAAGGATTTTTATTATTTTTGGGGGGCGGGGATGAGGGAACTAGGTTGAAATGGATGAGCAGTGAATGAGAGGTGATACGGCAGAGACAACAAATATATGGACAATTCTTTCAACAAGTTTGATTATGATGGAAAGCTAGAGTTAGAAATGCGGTTGAGGAGATGATTCTAGGCTGGTAGGTAGGATTATACTCCTTTGTGTTGTTAAGTGCCATCAAGTCAATTCCGACCCATAGCAACCCTGTATAGGGTTTCTGAGGGGCAGCTGGTGAGCTTGAACCATCAACCTTGCGGTTCAAACCAACCTTGCAATCCAGCACACCGCACCATGACTCTTTAAACGAGTCCTACCCATAGCAACCCTGTATAGGGTTTCCAAGGAGCAGCTGATGAACTTGAACCACCGACCTTACAGTTCAAATGGCTTTGCAGTCTGGCGCATTAACTCACAGCGCCACACCAGGACTCCTCAAGTCTACTTAAAGGCCAACAGAGATAATCTTATTGAGAGGAAGATGCTGATTACATATGAAAAAGAAGTGAGTTTTCTGACAAAATAGAAGGTGCTGTTAGCTCAAGCTCAGGTTGACCAGTTAGCCTTAGGAACAGGACTAGCTTCCGTTTTCCAATAGGAGGTAAGGGAATCAGGCTTTTTGGTGTGGATGGAAGTTTGAAGTTTGGCTTGGGGAAGATGAGAGATGTACTTGGGTGGTTTCTAGTTTATCTGTAAAATAGAAGTCAAGAAGGTAGAGTCATAAAAGGGATAGGAGTGGACATAGTGGACAGTTGGAAATTTGAAGAGACCCTATGAATCGGGCTGCTAACCTCAAGGTCAGCAGTTCAAAACTACCAGCCATTCCGTGGGAGAAAGATGAGGCTTTCTGCTCCCGTAAAGATTTAGAGCCTCGGAAACCCTGTACAGGGTCACTATGAGTCGGAACCGACTCCACAGTACTTAACAACAATAAGGGTTAAACTGGTCATTGGAGGGCAGGTGATTGCGATGACTAGAAATGTGTGGGTTTGACAGGCATTGTTCATTGTGTATTGAGGTTTGTGATCATGAATGTATTGAGTGATATTTATCTTTCTTATCATCTGCTTGAGTGTAGGCAGAGAGAAGGTGAATACTTAGCTTCACCAGGGTTAATGTTTTGCCAGCTGTGAAGTGTATTATGTTACTTTTGTTTTTAAAATGACACACCACAAAATCTACCTAGCTTATTTTAATGGAGATGAGTGGGTGAAAAGAGGCCTTAGTCATTGCAGAGGAGAAATTCAGCTTTAATTATATAGTATCTGAAGCAGCTTCTCAGAATGATATATATTTTTTAAAAGGACAAAGATTACTGATGGGAAATAATATCTTAAATATATATTAAGGAAAAGTACTCTGTTAGTGAAGTTTTAGTTTTAGGTATATATGCCCTTACTTAAATTTTCTTCAAATTTTTTCATTTGATTTTTACAGGTCCATTTTATAAGCAAATGTATTGGGCTATTGTGGGATAATGACTGTAAAGGTATATATATATCTTTGGCATCCATCAGTGTTTTAGTTTGACATTTGTGATATAAAACAACTGAAATGTTCTTGGTTGGTTCTGCTTTTTTTCTAGACATGGGAGAGAGGGTGAAGAATGAATTTTGGATTTGTACTAAAGCTTAAATTCTAACCTCTTGGTATGCAGAAGGCTACCTTCTTGGTGAAGTCCTGATGTAGCATTGTAGGCTAAGCACTAGACTTCTAACCACAAGGTTGGAGATTCAAACCCACCAGCTGCTCCTTGGAAACCCTATCAGGGTCACTATGGGTCAGAACTGACTCTGTGACACTTAACAACACAGCAACCTTCTATAGTGAGAGCCCTAATTCCATTTTGAGTCTTGACATAAATTCAACCTTTATTGAGTTCTTTCTGACTACAAACCAATGATGTAGAAAGCTTTGCCTTCAGGCAGAGTATGTATTCCCTCAACTTGCTCAGAAGGGGCAGTCTCACCCGCAGAGACTTGGCTGGGCATACCTTAGTGGAAACTGGGATAGCAGGGCCTCATGGTTAGGGATCATACCCTGATCATCAAGTGGCCAGGTAGTCAGAAGGCCCCAGAACCGATGCTATAAGCTTTTCTGATCTGCAACTGTGGATATGCAGTGCAGTTTATTACTTCATATGGTTCTACCTATAATCTTTGTAACTTCCACCAAACAATGCTTTTTTCCTGATTATTCTGGGTAAGAGAAGGTAGAAGAAGCTGCTGACAGGATTATGTGGTTCAGTTGTGAATGATTGTTAACAGGGATAGTTGTGATTGTAAAAAATTTGAGCTCTAACAGGAGTGTGAAATGAGACTTCACTCAAGCAGGAAGGGAAATCTCACTACCAATGAGGAACAGGAGTCAGGAGTGGAGTGCATCCCTTGGACTCTAAGATCACTGTCTTGAGCCTCCTTGACGCAGGAAACAGAGCAGCAAACGAGTGGCAGAGAACAGCAGCAGTAGATCCAGGAGCCTGAGCACCAGACAGAGTAGTGGGTTGCCCAGCCTACAGAGCAAGAAAAATGGAGCACCTTTGGGCAGGAAGCTCATTTGTGGAGTGGGGTGCCTCCAGGCATTTAATTGGGGAGCTTAAGTTTGCTGATGTACAGAACTAGAGCTTAGTGCTTTGGCTAAAGCTTTAATGAACTAAAGTTTATAGTGGAGTAGAATGGAATATTCTTTGGGCTTTTATTATTGTTCTTAAGTGTCTTTGAGTTGGTTCCGGCTCATAACAACCCCATATAGCGTTTCCAAGGAGCAACTGATTGGTTTGAATCACTGACATTGTGGTTAGCAATCCAGTGCCACTCTAGGTCTCCTGGACATTTACTATCAACCCTAAAAGAACTTTGTAACATTTCCGAAAAGGGCAGATTTCGAAAAAGCCAAGGGACTGAGGGCCAAAGGGAGGCCTGCCTAGGGATGTGGCTGAGGAGAGGCTATCTTTTTTATTTTTATTTTTTTTAATGTTTCATTGTGAATTTGTGAATTATGTGATAGTTTACATGGGAGAACATTAGCTTTACATTCATCTTATCATATATCGTTTCATTTCCATGGTTACAATCCCCTCCATGCATCAACAAACAACCAAAGGGTATACCCTGCAAGCCTGCCCCTTGGTCATCAGCACACACCCCCTCTCCCTCTCTGGGTCTAGAGTCCCCAGCCGCTCCATCTCTCCACATCATCATCTCTGCCTCCTTCTCTGGGTACGGTCCCACACTCCGCTCTTCTCCCTTGATGGTCCCAGGGACCTCCACTCCTGGACTGCAAAGTCAACCACTCCCCTTTTTGCTACAAAACATTTGCTTTTACATCTCCAACCCTCACAGTCAGTCAGGAGAGGCTATTTGACTGAACGAACTGTGCCCTGAATACTTCCTGATCCTGAGTTTGAACCCATTAACTTACCTAACAAACCCCATAACTCTTAAGTATATTTTCTGAGTTCTGGGTGGCCATTGCAATGGATTGTTGAACCCAGCTGAGAAATAGTGTCCATGGGAGGGATGGTTGCTGGCTTTTTTACAGTATGTCTCCTAATCATGGGAGCACGATGGCACTGAACTACAAACCACAAGGTTGGTGGTTCTAGCCCACCAGATGCTATGCCAGAGAAAGATGAGGCTGTCTGCTTCTGTAAAGATTTACAACCTTGGAAACTCTATTCAAGGTGGTTTTGAGCTAGAACTGATTCCATGGCACTTAATAACAAGAATATCCTAATCATGGTTCTTCTCCACCACCTTCCTTAGTCCTGCCTGTATCAGTGATTGACTGACCTGCCACCAATCATTGTTTTATGATGAGTTTTCTTTGATTTCTGTGTTGAGGATAAAACTATCCCCATGTGACATTGAAAGGATCTGACTTCTTTCTTCCTTCTACTCCAGTTGGTTTTAGAATCTGTTCTATGGAAAAAAAGATATCAAATTCAAATATATTTTAAAGAGACCACTTTTATGAATTAAGTCTTAAACAGGACAAAGACAAGATAAAGAATAAATAAAGACAGATATCCAGAGGAGGGAAACTACCAGCATGAGGTCATAGTAGTGTCCGAAGGATTCATGGCCTTGTGACTTATAATAGAACATGGAAAACAAAGAAAATTTCCACAAAAGTCTGATTAGCTGCAGATCAATTCTTCACTATTGCAGAGGGTACTATGAAAGAAAAGGAGCTCTGGTAGCGTAGTGGTTATGAATTGGACTGAGAACCTCAAGGTCAGCAGTTCAAAACTACCAGCTGTTCTGCGGGAGAAAGATGAGGTTTTTTGCTCCCATAAAGATTTACAGCCTCGGAAACCCTGTACAGGGTCGCTATGAGTTGGAACCGACTCCACGGCACTTAACCACCACCACCACTATGGAAGAAAGGAGCTGTGGTAGCAAAGTGGTTATGAGTTGGGCTGTTAACAATCGGTTAGCAGTTCGTAACTACCAGCCTTTCTGTGGGAGAAAGATGAGGCTTTCTGCTCCCTTAAACATTTACACTCTCGGAAACTCAATTAAAACCTCAGAATCGACTCCACCACACACCACCACCATCACCACTATGGAAGAAGTGGGGGGAGGACCATAATTGGGATTCCTACACAATTTCAAATTAGAAAAGTTTATAGGATTAATTCTGGAGTCTTCCAAACACTTGGCTACTTGATGGGGTATGATTCCTAACCATTAAGGACAGGCCCAAGCAAGTCCCCTGAAGGAAAGGCTTCTCCTCCTTGGGCTGCCTTTGTTGTTTCTGTGTGCTGTTGAGTAGGTTCCAACTCATAGTGACCCTGTAGACGATTTCCCTAGGAGCAGCTGGCGGGTTTGAACCACAGACCTTGAGGTTACCAGTCCATTGTTTTCCCTACAGCTCCAAAGCAGAACTCCTTGGATTGACTGGTGGTGGCTGTTTGCCATGGAGTTGGTTCTGACTCATAGCAACCCTGCATAGGGTTTCCAAGGCTGTAAATCTTTATGGGAGCGGAAAACCTATCTTTCTCCCACGGAACAGCTGGTAGTTTTGAACTGCCCGACCTTGAGCTAAGCAGCCTGATTGTAACTACTACACTACCAGAGCTCCTTTTGGACTGGTTTGTTGTTGTTAAGTGCCATTGAGTTGATTCCCCAACCCATAGTGACCCTGTATAGGGTTTCTGAGGAACAGCTGGTAAGTTTGAACCACCAACCTTGTGGTTCTAACTGACTTTGTAGTATAGTGTATTAACCCATAGCACCACATCAGAACTGGCTAGGGAGTCTTAATTTATTTTCAGATGCACCCTGTCTGAGGGCAAAGTTTTCTACATTACTGATTTAGGGTCTGGAAGAATTTGAGTGGAAGCTGAATTTATGTCAAGACTGCAAATGGAGTTAAGCTCTCACTATAACTTGCTGCCTTCAACAAATCAAGTGTTTAAAACTTAGGCTCTAACACACCAGCTTGCTGTGTGTGTACCTTGCCAGACATTTATCTAAATACATACATATATATGCCCCCTAGATGTAGATGCAGAAACAATTGTGTTTTCTCTTTTCCTTTTTGAAATATAAATAACATATGCAGACCTGGATGGTAGAAACAATAGTTAATACATTCAGGTGCTAACCAACAACTTAACAATTTGAGTCCACTCGGAGGCAATTTAAAAGAAATGTCTAGTTCTGAACAAATAATCAGCCACTGAAATCCCTATGGGGCAGTTCTGTTCTAGCACATGCATGTTAACTCAATGACAATTGGAGAAGGAGCTCTTTGTACAATTTTTTTTTTTTTTTCACATTCTGTCTTAGTTCATATAGATGTAGCTTATTATTTATTAAACTGTGCTTGTCATAGCGACCCTGTATAATGTTTCCAAGGAGTGGCTGGTGGTCTTGAACTGCGAACCTCACAGTTAGCAGTCCATTGCTTATCCTGCAGTGCCATACCAGGACTCCAGGGTATCACATCGCTCATGGCTTGCTTAGCTATTTTGTTTAAACTATTATTTTCTGTAATAGTAGCAAGTGTACAGTTAGGATCCATGTGCATCCCTCTGTGCACCTCTAACAAGAATTTCTGTTAGTGGATGGAAAGGGAGTGGAGTTGCTGTTCCTGGGTATATATTTATTGAAAGTTTAAAAAACAATTCTGTAATCATTTTAAAATGATAGAAAGTTGCGAAGACAGTGCAGACTGTTCTTATGCTCCACTCACCCAGTTTCTTGCTAACATGTCCACGTATTCTTGTACTCTGGTCATTTACTGAAGCTGCTGATTGAGAGATCTCAAGTGAACACTTGGTAAGCTAAATCATTTGTTTTTCTTCATCCTTAGCATTCAGGATCAGTCCATCATTTCCAATATTGGAAGTGTTTACCTTGGTATTTCCTGAGTTTTCTCTGACCTCTTTACCTTCTTCCTTTTCTCCTTCACCATTTCTGCTTCAGCTTGCTAATAGGATGTTCTCCTTGACTTCTTTTTTTCCTTTGCTAAACTCATGGTAGAAGCTTTTCTATTAGGTAAAAGCTTTCAAGTTACATTTCCAGCCCAACTTAAATTCTTTGTTTGCATCTCCATCTCATCTCTAGGTTTTTTTCTGTCAGATAACCCCACTCATTTCTCAAATCAATATGTCCAAAGCAGAAGAAACTCATTACCTTTCCTGTCAAACACGTTTCCTTTTATTTATATCTCTATCAGTGGCACCGTGATTCTCCTAGCCACCCAGGCTCAAAACTTAAAGTTGGCCTTTAATTATTTTTGACTTCCCCTATGTCCAGCCATTTACCAAGGCATGTTGATTCTGCCTTCAAAATCTCCCTTAAATGTATTCATTCTTTTCAGTGTTGCCATCATCCTAATTTAGGCGCTTGTCATTCTTTACATAGTGTTTGTCTTCAAGCTGTCTAAACTCACTAATCTGGCCTACATTCTCCCAGTCATATTACTCCACTCTTTCCTTTTGCCTACCTCAAACCTTTGACTCCTTGGATTAGAATTTAAGATCTTCTGTACACTGGTGTGGCACTGAATCACAAGGTCAGTGGTTCAAACCCATTAGCCACTCTCAGAAACCCTGTCAGGATTGTTTTGAGTTGGAACCGACTTGATATCACTTAACAACAACAACATACCCTGGCAAAGAAGCCCTGGTGGTAGAGTGGGTTAAGTGTTGGGGCTTCTAACTGCAAAGTTGGAGGTTCAAACCCACCAGCCGCTCCTCAGGAGACTGATGTGGCTGTCTGCTCCTGTAAAGGCTTGCCATCTTGGAAACCCTAGGGAGTAGTTCTCTGTTCTATATGGTTGAAATGAGTCCGAAACGACTCTATGGCAGGGAATTTTTGTCCGGGATTCCTGATAGCACAATGGCTAAAGCACTTGATTTATTTCACCATTTGCTCTATGGTAGAAAGGTGTGGCAGTAGCTTCCATAAAGATTTCTAGCCTCAGAAACTGTATGGGGCAGTTCTGCTCTGCCCTACAGGATTGCTATGAGTCGGAATTCACTTGATGGCAGTGGGTTTGGTTTGGCTTGAGCATACCCTGGCTCCAATTTAGACATAACATGTACCGTTATGTCTAATTGAATGAATTATCTGCATCTTCTCAAATATGTATCCACATAGGCTATCTATAGTTCAGTGTGTTTGTTAAGAGTATACAAATGCCAAATAGGACACTAAGCTTTCTATTTTAGCCTGGAGTCCTGGTGTCGAGATTCACACTCACCTTGGAAACCCTATACAGAGTCACTATGAGTCGGAACTGACTCGACAGCTCTTAACAATAGCAACCTCCATTTTATTTATAATATTTCTATAAGAAATGGATTGATATGGAAATTGGTACTGTTGGTTATAAATATTATTGCATATGTAAGGTCTTCATATAGACCTGGAAAAAAATTTCTTATATTTTTCCATGGCTAATAAGCTATTCTTATTATCTTTGGGTATTATAAAAGATACAAGGATCTTCAAAAAGTTCATGGGAAATTTTAATTATCTTTTAATTTCATTTTCCATGAACTTTTTAAAATCCTGGAACATTACTCTTTGCTCTATGTACCTCTTTTAAAACAAAACAAAACAAAACACCAAATAAGCCAAAAAACCCTTTAGTTTCCTCAACACTTATTATTTTCATCATTTTCTCCTCCAAGCAAAATAACAATACCTTTACTGGTGAAATGACGTAACCTTGCTAATTTTATCACAGAGTTTGTTTCTAAATCAATAAGGTCAAAAGGAGATGATTGAGAGACACAGCTGACATTTTATACACTAGGTTTTTCAAGTAGCTCTGAAAAGTTGTGCAAACAAAATTGAGTTTTCTGAAAAGAAGTGTCATCTGGGTTGAGTAAGGTTTATATAGATACTTTAGCGTGTCTTTCCACTTTTTCTTTTCTGAGGTGTAATATATTTGTGTTTTCTATGCATCGGTGCAGAGTCCTGGGGTGATGCTACAGGATAAAAATTGGACTGCTAACTGCAAGGTCAGTGGTTCAAAACCCACTAACTGCTCCTCTGAAACACTATACAGGATCACTATGAATTAGAGCCACACCTTCTTTTTTGTAAGCATACTATAAACCCCGTAAGATCTGTAAGGGTTACTACTGTAATTTAATCATCTAACAATAATAATGTTATTGTTGTTAAATGCCATTGAGTTGGTTCTGACTCATTGACCCTGTGTAGGTTTTCCAAGAAGCAACTAGTGAGTGGGTTTGACTGCCATCCTTTTGTTATTGTTGTTAGGTACTAGTGCATCAGTTCTGACTTATAGTGAGAACGAAACACTGCCTAGTCCTGTGACATCTTAAGGTGTTGTCATGATTGAGCCCACTGTTACAAGTGTCAATGCACCTCACTAAAGGGTCTTCCTCTTTTTCACTGACCCTCTACTTGGTCAAGCATGGATATCCTGTTCTAAGGACCCTGTTCCTCCTGATAACATGGTCAAAGAATGTGAGCTGAAGTCTTACCATCCTTGCTCCTCCTTTCCATATCACCATGTACTTATTAACAAATGACTTCAAACCATCGTGGCCACTTTGGGCTCACTCCTTGCCTTCTTTGATGTGTATCTGACCCACATGTTGATTTCTTTTTCAAGTTGTTCTTCCTGCTGTCTTTCAAGTCTTTCTTCATCATTCTTCACATTGAGCTCTCAGTTTGGTCTTTTATTTGGATGACTTTCTCTGAGCTTCTTTGGACCTAACTCTAGTACCACTCCTATACCTACCACATCCCCTTCTCAAGATAAGTGATTGTTTTAGTCCTCATACAACATCCAGACCAGCTACTTTTGACCCGTTTAATGAAAACATTTGTTTCTGTTCAAAAATGACAACAGCCAGGAAAAAAAAAAAGATGTAACAGCAAAAACAAAACTTTGAAGCAGGAGATTGTTGTAAAATTCCTTGATTTTAGCAAAATTGTTACCAAAAAACTACATTGGATAATTATAAATATATTCAAATTATTCCATTTAATTTATAATATAATCCAGAAATTATATTGTTTAGAAGGAGTCCTGGTGTGGTACAGTAGGATAAACACTTGATTGATAAATGCAAGTTTGTCGGTTCAAACTCATCAGTTGCTCCTTGGAAACCCTGTAAAGGGTTGCTTTGAGTTGGAATCGGCTCGATGGCACTTAGCAACAATAACACGATGTGAACCTTTAACAAGGTTAAAATGAGTGCACAATCTAATAATTGCAAAAGGTGAGCACGAGGCTTTCTCATGCTGTTGCAGAAATGTATTTCCACAGTCTGAAAAAGACAGTGCAAGAATAATTTTCACACCTATAGTTGAGGATGGTCTTTAGGGCATTTGCTGTTGAGATGATCTGAAGTTTTTGGAATCCTTTTAGTTTGAAGATCAGTCTTAGGCATTGGAAAGTGCTCAGGGTCCCTAGATGGTGTAAATGTTTAAGCACAGGACTAGTAACAGAAAGGTTGGCAATTAGTCGTTGACTGTTATTATCCCTGGTGGTGCTGTAGATTAAGCTGTAGGATGAGCATTGTGCTGCTAGCCACAGAGTCAGTGGTTCAAAACCACCAGCCATTCCATGGGAGAAAGATGGGACTGTCTGCTCCCAGAAAGACCCTATGTAGGGTCTCTACAAGTAAAAATGGACTCAATGGCAGTGAGTTTATTATTGGGGTGTAATAAAATTATTTATCGTATCTTTTTCTAGCTGTAGTCTTTGTAACGTCTACCAAATGACTCCTTCCTTGATGGGTCTGGGTAAGGAAAGGTGGGAGAAGATGAGGATAGGATGACTTGAATTCAGCTGTGGATGTTAACAGAGTAAATTATAATTGCTAAAATGTGAAATTCTAGCATGGGTATAAAACGAGCCATCTCAGAAACAGGAGGGGAGCTCTCACTAACATCAAAGATGATCCAGGAGTGGAGCTTGCCCTTTGGTCCCTGAGATCCCTACCCATTGATGCAGAGACAGAAAGCTGTGACACCAGAGACACGTCAGAGGAGTAGCAAAACCAAGACCCAGAGCACCAGGCAGAACAGTGGGCTTCCCAGTCCACGGACCAAATAAAGCTGAGTGACTTTGGACAGGAGGTTTGGTTGCAGAGTGGGATGCCTACAGGCACTTAACTGGGGGAACTAGGATTGCTGACCCACAGAGCTAGAGCAAATGCCTTCAGACTGAGGCTTATGGTGGAGTGGTGTGCCCTGTGAGTATTTATCAGCAACCTAAAACAGATTTGCAACATTACTGGAGCAGGGCAGAGGCCAGGCCAAGAGGTCAAGGGCCAGAGAGAGGCCTGCTTGAGGGTATGGCAGACAAGAAACTGTTCTGATTGGAAGAACTGTGCCCTGAACATTTCTGACCCTGAATTATAACCTGTTAACTTCCCTAACAAACCCCTAATAACTGTGACTATGGGGTCTGAGTTCTGTGTGACCACTGCAGTGAACTACTGAACCCAGCATGAGTCGAGAGTGTGACAGGAGGGATGATTGTTGTCATTTTTTTTTCTTACAATTAGTAGCATTTTTGTTATTAAATTTTTTTTTTTTTTACAATTATTAGCATTTTTGTTATTAAATACATTTTGGACTCAGTGGGTATAGTAAAATTGTATGCCTGCGTCTCACTTGTCAATATTTCACATTTAAAACTATAATAAAAAAATCTATCAGACTATTTTGCACATTAACCTGGTTTCTTCCTTGCATCCAGTTCCCAGCATGCAGAATCACCCATGGTTGGCCAGGCTTGCAGCTGAAGTTGCCAACTCTGATGGCCTTTTGCCAGTCACCAAAACCATTACTACCAGAGCCACCATTTCAGCTCTTTGGGTGAAAGAGGCAACTGAGGCAGATTTTGAGGGAGCCTTCTGAGAAGGGCCGGGAGTGACCAGCATTGGGGGCCAGGAGGAGGTGTGGCAGGGGAGGCTATATTGGACCTTTAAGGACCAAGTCTTGCAGTGAGAACAGTCTAGGGGTAATTTGGGGCTTGAGGGCTGCAGCAAAACTGACCACCTCCTCCTCCTGCTGCCCTAGACTGCTGAGCATCTTTTCTAAGCAGCTGTTAGTCTCTAGCCTCTTGGTCTCCAAATCCAAGCCCACCAACACCAGCATCACATGTTTCCATGGGTCCTTCCTGGACTGTGGGGTGGCAGTAGGTGACTGGGCTGTGGAGAGAGTGGGTGTCAGGGACATGGGCACAGGCAGCAACCCCAGTTGGTTATCCTCAAACCCCTACCCCACCAGTTGCCTGAACTCCAGAGTTGCCAACTGCTTCTAGTCTAGCTTCTAGGTCCCAGGTCTACTTGAGCAGCTCCGGTCCTGACAGCTGAACCTTGGAGTCCAGAGCACAGTGGCACTATGGGCTCAGAAGTTGGAAAGGTTTGGGCTCTGGGACTGCCTCCATTTCCTACTCCTCCTATCATAATGCTGATTTTGCATAACAACCTGATCTCTGGAACCTATAACCATAGTGAGGACTGGGTGCATATAGTTAATTTTACTAATTGTGGGGGTTAATGCGCCAGACTGCAAAGCCATTTAAACTGCAAGGTCGGCAGTTCAAGTTCACCAGCTGCTCCTTGGGAACCCTATACAGGGTCGCTATGGGTCAGAACCGACTCGATGGCACTTCACAACTGCTATATTGCTCAGTGCAATTAGTACGCTAAAGTTAATTGTGAATTTCAATGAAAACCATAAGTGTGTAGCATTTGTGAAACTTTATCATGGAACATAAGTTCTATGTGATAGGAATACTAGGTCCATAAAATGTACATTTAAGAAATTGCACAGTAAGATACTATATATAGATGGAGCAGAGGGATTAAATACAGGAAGGGAGATTTTCTTGAGATTAATTGAATTAACAAACATTGGAAAAGTAAGAGTGTTAAGGGATAGCTATTGGAGAATGTGTTTACGTACCACATCCAGTAGGTGGAAGTGTTTGCCAAGTATAGCTTGGTTACAGTCTTTTGGGAATAAATTGAAGCCAGACAGTCACATATTGGTAATTTCCAAGACTGCTTGTACATTGAAGGAGAGGAGTTTATAAGAGAATTAATATGAGGAAACGTCAAAAAGTGGAATTAAGCGAGAATGGATTTTTCCCACAAACTTTTTGCAGCTTCTTCATATTTATTTACTCTTTTAAGGTTAATATGTCTGAAACCATTTAAATAATGAATTGTATTTTGCTAACACACACATACACACAAGAACTCTGCCCTATATCATCCTCCCAAATAAGGTGGAAGATTTATTTATGCTATTAAGTAATTGACAGTATGGCTTGTAATCAATATACGCCAGTGAATGAAAATATTAAAGTCTTTGTTGTAGCAAAACATTTAGTCTAGTGATGGGACTAATCTATCACTAGACTTATGTAGTATGCAGGATATCAAGATCCTCAGTAGACAAAGTTAGCTCCTATTAAAGAACTCAAATAGGAGTAATTTTCTCTTGCATTGTTTGTAATATAAACTGTGCCAAATGGCATCAGTATGCATACCAGCCTCTCATGTTGGACTCCGTCCAGTATGTATGGTTCCTAGGATTGTAGATAAAAGTAAATTGGCTTGTGAGAAATTGCAATGACTGGATCTGTTATACAAGTATACACACATAGCCGACTATCCAAGTCCCATAAGGAAGAGGAAAAAAAGTAGAGAAGTAACCAACAATTCCAAAGCTGTCTGCTTCCAACTCACACTTCAATTGGATTCTTCAGTTTCCCTTCCTTTCTCCTTACTTCTCTAAAGAAAGCAGACATTTTTGCAGAGACAGACTAACTACAAATCCTACATCTTTACCTTGGAGACATGACCTACAAATGTTAGATGGTGTATTTGACATCTTCGGATATTTATATAAATTCTCTATGCATGTTTGCACTGAAATTTACTGAAACAAAAGAAAATTTTAAAAAATTTAACTTGCAACTTTTAAAAAAATTTCAAGATCTTAATCTTTATTGATGAACTTGGAATTTTTGCAGGTGACACTAATTAATGCTAATGTAATTTGTGCATCTAATTCCAGGCAAACATATTGATTATGCCTGGCAGCTCTACCTCCTGAGGCTTTGTACTTGGCAGGTTTATAGATAAGCAGAGTCTAGGTGAAAAACCTTCAGGGAAAATTCCAAAATTCAGCAATTTAAGAAATGCACCAAGGAAAAAAATGGAGGTTTTTTTTTTTTAGCTAGTTTGGAAGGTAAATCTTAACTAGTTCAGGATTGCAATGCCTATGTAATTTTTTAAATATTCAGAATGATAAATCTCTTTTCAATAAAATGTATCCTTTTTGAATTTTTTATTGAAGATCTTCCTTAGTCAAATTTTGGGGGGCTGGGGTTTACTTTTAGGCCATGGGAACATAACTCAGGTATCCCCATCTATTCTCCATTTTGTATTTTAACTCATTTGGGAAACATAGATGGAAAAAGCATGGTTTCTATCAAATATACAAATTAAAAATTACTTGGTTTCTACCTGACTTATATTAATGAGATTTGTGCTAGGTGTTTATTCAATAAGCATAATGTTGGGAACAGTAAAGGATTACAGGCAAACAGTCCTTTCTCTTGATATCATTGGGTTACTCAGAAGTTTATAATAGTTAAAAAAAATATGCCCACAAATTCCTTGTTATTTTTTCTCTTGAAGAGATAGAAGTAGTCAAAGTAAAGCTGACCTACAAGACTGAAAATACAGAGCCAGAGATACAGTTGCAACAAAAATAAAACCATCAAGTTAAAAGTTATACAACATCCAAATTAAGAATTAATAAAGTAGATTTCAAGACAAAAATAAAATAGAAAATAAATCTAGCTGTAACCCTAAAAAGTAAGCCAAGACTTACTTCTAGCCCTAGTTCAACCCCTGCCCTTAACATTAACCCCAGTCCTAACCATGATGCCTAACACTAAACGAAGCCTAGCCTAGACCTAGCCATACTCTTAACTCTATTACTCCTAATTCTTATTATCCACTCCCCCAAACATACACACACACAATGAGCATATGGGTGTTGGGGGCAAATAATAAAAGAAAATATGGAGATTAATTTCTTTCTCCCTTGAGTGTGAGCTGGATTTAGTGACTCTCTTCTAGTGGGATCACAGTGGCTCTGTAGGATAAGCACTGGACTGTGAACCACAAGTCAGTGGTTCAAGCCCACCAGGCTTTCTTCTCCTGCAAAGACTATGAGTCAGAACCAAATTGATGGCACTTAACAACTTCTAATGAATAGATCGATGTAGGTGTAACAGAATGTGACTTCTGAGACTAGGTCATAAAAGGCACATCAGATGCTTCCTTACTCTGTGCTTTGGACCACTTGTTCTGGGGGAATCCAGATACCAGCATGAAGACATTGGCATGAATGGAGTGTTCATGTGGCAAGACACTGAAGCCTGCTACTAGCCATATAATGAACCTTGTAAAACTTTTTTTTTTTTTTTTTTTTTAACATTTTATTGTGCATTAGGTGATAGTTTACATGGGAGAACATTAGCTTTACATTCACCCTATCTCAAATCATTTTATTGCCATGGTTACAATCCCCTCCATGTATCACCAACCAACCAAAGGCTGTACCCTCCAAGCCTGTCCCCCAATCGTCAGCACACATTCCCTCTCCCTCTCTGAGTCTAGAGTCCCCGGCTGCTCCATCTCTCATTGTTGTAGTCTCTGCCTCCATCTCTGGTGTCACTGCTTCTCTGGGTAGGGTCTTGTACTCGGCTCTTCTCCCTTGATGGTTCCAGGGACCTCGGCTCCTGGACTGCAAAGTCAATCACTGCACTTCTTTTGCTACAAAATGTCCACCTTTACGTTTCCAACCCTGTCAGCCCTGATAACAATTATTCACCATTGTACCACAAGGGACCTATGCGCATTTCCTTTCATCAGCCCCACCTAGACAGATTGGATACTGGTCAGTGGAGATTCTACCTTCCTCCACGCCCTCTGGATCTAGGCTCCCTCTTGAAAGCTTGTAAGCCAGTCACTTCTTGCCTTTGTAGTTCCCCCATTTTGGGTAGCCAATGTCCAAGTTGCCTATCCCTGTCTACTCTGTGTATGGAGGGTGTAGGAATGATCCTCGCTGTAAAGATTGTTTCCTCTTTTGAGCCACTGCATCCATAGATGTAGGTCAAGTTCATCAAATTGAATCAGATTACTCGTTTTCCCCTCTTCTTTCTTCTTCTAGTTAAGGTCTGATCATCCAATCATTGAAACCAGGTCAAGTGGGTATTATCTGCAAGTGTGGGTGTCCTTATGCATATGCCCTTTCTTCTTATCAGCTGGACGCTTTACTCTCCACTCTAGTCCTCTGTGGCTATGTCACTGACTCTGGGCCCAAGAGTCCCCAGGTTTGCAGCCTTGTAAAACTTGAAAGGAGATCTGCCAGCCCAGTCAGGTTTTCAGATGACTGCAACCCCTGTTGACATCTTGACTGCAGCCTTACAAAGTGTTTCCAAAGTTCGGATCCACGGACACTTTAAGATAACTTTGCTGTTTTTAAGCCACCAATTTTTGGGTACTTTGTTACTGAGCATTAGGTAACTAATACAAGCAAGATAAAAGACCAAAACCTGGAGTCCTGCACCTACTGCCCCCACCTGTGACAAATTTCAACGTGTCTTGAATCCATGAAATTATATAAAATATTATATATGTATATGCATTTTTCTTGGCAAGTATTCATAGCTTTCATCAGCTTAAAAAAAAAAAAATCCTATTCTTTAAAACACTGCAAACTTGTGCTCATAAGTGTTTCTGTTCAGAAGAAACAGCAGTAGGGCCCAGATATGTGGATAGAAATATTTGATTGAGGGAAACTTTTTTTATGTACAGAAGTGTTTTATGCTCACTTGTCATCAAAGACTAGAATTGAATAAGGCTTAATGACTGAAACAAATTTGGATAGGAATATGGTACCAGGTTCTCTTTCAAAGTGTGTTTGATTGCTTTAGAAAAGTGGCAAAAAAAAAAAACAAACCCTACAGTTAGCAGGACAAATTCAACTCCTCTCCTTATGACAGATGTTGCACAAATCTTAAATACTGATACTTTTTCAAAAACTTTTTATTTATTGTGCATTGAGTAAAGATTTACAGAGCAGATCATCAGTTTTACATTAAATAAATCATATACTTCATTACAATGATAATGGTAGCATATGATCAAGAGCCAATGGTACTGAAGGAAGAAGGCACTGGCAAAAAACAAATCTCCAGGATCTGATGGAATACAAATTGAAATCTTTCAACAAACTGATGCATGTAGGAGGCACTCACTCATCTATGCCAAGAAATTTGGAAGACAGCTGTCTGGCCAGCTGATAAGAAGAGGTCCATACATGTGCCCTTTCCAAAGAGAGGTGACCCAATGGAGTACAGAAATCATTGGGTAATATCAATATCACTTGCAAATAAATTTTGCTAAAGATAATTAGAAAACGGCCGCAACAATACATTGACAGGGAACTCCCAGAGGTTCAATCTGGATTCAGACAATGATATGGAATGAGGAATATCAATGCTGACATCAGATGGAACTTGGTTGAAAACAAAGAATATCAGAAAGATGTTTACCTGTGCTTTATTGACTATAAAAAGACTTTCAACTATTTGGATCATGACAAGCTATGGGCAACATTTTTGAGAATAAGTATTCTGGAATACTTAATTGTGCTCATGAGGAAACCTGTACGTAGACGAAGAGGTTCAAACAGAACAAGGGGACACTGAATGGTTTAAAATCAGGAAAGGTGTACACTGAGGGTGTATTCTTTCTCCATACTTATTCAATATTTATGCTGAACAATTAACTTGAGAAGCTGGCTTATATGAAAAAGAATGTGTATCAGGACTGGAGGAAGACTAATTAACAACTTGCAATATGCAAGTGATACAACCCTGCTTGCTGAAAGCAAAGTGGACTTAAAATACTTACTGATGAAGATCAAAGACCACAGCCTTCTGTATGCTATTACACCTCAATGTAATGGAAACAAAAGTCCTTACATCTGGACCAATAAATAACATCATGATAAATGGGAAAAAAATTGAAGTTGTCAAAGACTTCATTTTGTTTGGATCTACTATCAAATACTAATGGAAACATCAGTCAAGAAATCAAATGATGTGTTGCATTAGGCATTGCATTAGGCAAATCTGTGACACCAAACTTCTTTGAAGTGTTAAAGAGCAAAGATGTCAGTTTGAGGACTAAGATGTGCCTGACCCAAGACATGATTTTATGATTTTTTTAAATAGCCTCATATGCATGTGAAAGTTGGACAATGAATAAAGAAGAACGTAGAAGATTTGATGCATTTGAGTTAAAATGCTGGAGAAGAATATTAAAAGTACCATGGACTGCTAGAAGAACAAATTTGTTTTGAAAAAAGTGAAGTCAGAATGCTCCTTAGAAGCCAGAATGACAATACTCTGTCTCTTATACTTCAGACAGATTATCAGGAGGGACCAGTCCCTGGAGAAGGAGATTATGCTTACTAAAGTAGAGGGTTAGCTAAGAAGCAGGAGATTCCCAATAAGGTGGATTGGCATAGTGCCAGCAACAATGGGCTCAAGCTTAACAATGATTGTGGGGATGGTGCAGAACCAGACAGTATCGGTTCTACTGTGCATAAGTTCTCTATGAGTTGGACAGTTCCAACTTTGATAGCCCCTAACAACAACTACTTTAACTATCACATTTCTCCTTATGTTCTCCACTATCTTGATCTTTCCTCTGCTAACCTCCCTCTTATGTATTGCCTGCCCTGTCACCCATGTGAACACTTGTCTACCTTCTAGCCCATGAATAATTTCCCCTTCTTTCTCCCCTCCATAACCTCTCGTTGTTTCTTTTAGAAAGAAAACCTTTTCTAAACTTTCTACAACATTCGTCTCCTACAATATTTGTCCTTTTGTGATTGACTAATTTCAGCATAATGTCCTCCAGGTTCATCCATGTTATGAGGTGTTTCGCAGATTCATAGTTATTCTTCAAGTTGCAAAGTATTCTGTTGTGTGTATGTGTCAAAGTTTGTTAAGCCATTCTTCTCTTGATGGACATTTAGGTTATTTGTATTTTTTGATGTGTCTCTTGTAGACAAAATATTGAAGGATCCTGTTTTCTTATGCATTCTGCTCTCTGCCTCTTGGCTGGTGTGTCTCATCCATTTATATTCAGTATAATTAATTGGTATGAACTGATTATTATCATTTTGTTTATGGCATTGTATATTTTCTTTTCTGTGGTGATATTAGTTTCTTTGTTTCACATAGTTTCTTGCAGTGAGTTAATTTTTGTGTATGTGTGTGTGTGTTTTATTTTCATTTTCTTTATTTGTGTTATGTTAAAGTTTCCTAAATCTCTCTGGTTCTCCTCTTTTTTTTAATGATGTGTTAATTTTCTTTGAGGTTACCCTGTATTTTGTTAATTTTTCTCTGTTTAAAATGGCTGTTTTGTCTTAAAATCTATTTGACTTCCTTGCCATTTGAAAGTTCTGAATCTGCACTCTTCCCTTTTTTTTTTTTTACTTTGTAACTGAATTCATTATAAATTTATATCCCTCGTAACTATTTTCAATATTGTAGGTTTGTTTTACTTTAAATAATTCTCTATCTGGATTGAGTTCTGGGTGGTGTTGTGATGTATTGTAATATCAGGTTGTTGTCTGCTGTTTCGTTCTCAGGCTAAAGAACACCCTTTAGAATTATTTGTAAAATTGTTTTTTTCATTACAAATTCCTTTAATTTCTGTTTATCAGGAAATGTCCTAATTTAGCCATCTATTTGAGAGACAGCTTTGTTGTATATATGATTCTTGGTTGACAATTTTTTCTTTCAGAGTTTTGTATATGTCATCTTATTGCCTTCTTGTCTGCCTAGCTTCTGCTGAGAGGTCAGAGCTTAGTCTTATTGGTTCTCCTTTGTAGGTAACTGTTCACTTTCCCCAAGCTGTCCTCAGCATTCTTTCCTTGTCTTTGATTTTGGAAAGTTTGATTAGGATATGTCTTGGTGATTTTCTTTTGGGTTGTATCCTGTTTGGGGTGTGTCTCGTCTTTCATGATGTTAGGGAAGTTTTTTTTTCCCAACAATTCTTATGCAACTTCTTTTGTACTTTTTATTGTCTCTTCCTGTTCTGGAATTCCAATCACCCATAAATTTGTTCCCCTTCATGGTGTCCCACATAACACTGAGGCTTTCCTCGGGTGTTTTCATTTCTTTATTATTGTTCTTCTAGCATGCTAGTATTGAGAGATTTATCTTCAGGTTCACTAATTCAGGCTTCCATTGCTTCAAATCTACTCCCATTCAATATATTGTCCATTTCTGAAATCTTAATATTAATATTCTGATTTCTAATTGCAGGTTTTGTGTTGTTTCAAAATTTGCATTTGTTTTGTCTGTTTGTTCTTGTAGTGTTTTCCTGAATTCTTCTAAACTATTTTCTGTTTTCCTTGCTTACCTTGATCTTTCTGTCAATCCTTATAATGTATATACATATAATTCATTTGAATTGTTTTTCAGTTAGTTCCATTACCTTTTCTTCATCAGAAACATTTCCTGGCTGTGCATCTTGGTCTTTTGTTTGAGCCAGTCTCTCTTGTTTCTTCATGTGAGCTAAAATTGTCTGTTGTCTCTGGGACATTTGAGGGTTGTTGTGTTTGTGTTTAATTGATGATTGTGTGCTGATATGTTCCTAAGTTCTCATCATGTCTGCTGTGGGAATAGTTGAAGAATGTTAGTGTTAATCTTTCACCTAAGTTTAGAATGGCTTTGGCTGGTATTAGCTGCTCTCTTTCATTAATCAAGTGGCATAGGAACTCTTATTAGCTTTTTCCCAAAGGGTAGAACCGGAGAGGGTATGGTTGTGGCTGAGCTGTATGGGTATGGTTGCTGTCTCCAGTCAAGTAGGAAAAAACAACCCTTCCCCCACACCCACACACAAGGAAACAAAATAGAATTTTAAAAAAAGGAATAAACAATAAAAAGAGAAAAAAGAAACAAAAACAGGCATCAACCAGAAAAAAAGGAATACAACAACAAAACAACAAGAATAAATCAAAAGGGATAGGATAATGGAGCTATGTTGTTGTTGTTAGGTGTCTCTGAGTCTGTACCAACTTATAGCAACCCTGTATAGGGTTTCCGAGGAGTGGCTGGTGAGCTTAAACCACCGACCTTGAGGTTCAAACCAACCTTACAGTTCAGTACGTTAATGTGCAGTGCCACACAAGGACTCCAAAGGAGGTACAGAAGAGAAAAATAAGAGAGGAAATGAAAGGAAGGAATATTTTTTTTTAAACTTAGAAAAATCCAGGAGCAGATAGATGAAAAGGGAGAGTGAGAGTAGTAAAGAAAGATAAAAGTGGGGAAAAGATGGAATCGAAGAAAAGCAGGAAAAACAAAAGCAGATATAGAAAGGATAAAATTTCAAGGTAATAGAAAGAGAAGAAGGAGGTGAAAGAATAAACAAATAAAAACAATGAAACAACAAAAGGAAAAAAACAAATCCTAAAACAAAAACAAAACAAAGCAGCTGTTGAGCCTGTGGGGGCTGCTGCAAGCAAAGGAGCTCACAAGGTGGATGTGGGAGGGATTTGGCAGCAGGGTTCCTGGTCCTGGATTGGCTTTGGTGTTATCATTGTTCGGGGGCACTCAATCTGAAAGTAGTTCAGGGAGCTGATTTCAGAGCCTGTTTAGACCACAGAGCAGGACTGGCAGGGTAACTGGTTACATGCTGGTCTGGTGGCTCTTAGTGTTCTGTAGGTTTTGAGCTGATCCCACCTGAATCCAGGCACCCAAGTGGCACACCTGGCCCCCGCCTTACACTGGCATGGCTTCAAAGTTCCGGAGAGCATAGTCTGTGCTGGGGGTGGATAAGGGTGGGAGCTGGTCACACCTCTGGTCACCAGGGGGCCACAGGGGGGAAAAAAGGAATGGAACCTGGCCTGTCCTTGTGTGACTATTCTGCCACGCCTCCTTTTGTTGCCATGGCTGCTCTGCATTTGGCCAGCTGGTTGTTCCCAAGTTGCTCTCCTTCTCTTATCATCCCTGCTCACCTTCTCCTAGCAAGTACTCTAGCCACTTCTCTAACCTTTCCTCTGCATTTGGCCAGCTGTGTTCACAAGTTACTGTCCTTCTCTAATCATCCCTGCTCACCTTCTCCTCCTTAGCAAGTACTCTAGCCACTTCTCTAACCTTTCCTCTGAAGTTCAGGGCTCCAAAATTTTCATCTGTCTGTTTCATTTGAACTCTTGTATGTTAGTTGTAGAAGTTCCATGTAGTATATCTGACTACTCTGCCATGTTGCTGCTATCTGACACTTTTTAAGAAAAAGTTTGCTGACCTTTACTTTTTTTTTTCCTTTTGATAATATATTTTAACTCAGTCTATTCAATGTACAAGTTCCTCATCAGCACAATTAAATATTCTCGAATACCCATGCTTCATAATGTTATCCATAGTTTGCTATGATCCATCTAGTTGAATGCCTTTGTGCAGTCAATAAAGCACAAATAAACACATTCCTGGTATTCTCTGCTTTTAGACAAGATCCATCTGATACCAGCAATGATGTCCCTCATTCCATGTCCTCTTCTGAATCAGGCTTGAACTTTTGGCAGCTGTCTATTGATGTACTGCTACAATCATTTTCAAATTATCTTCAACAAAATTTTACTTGCATGTGATATTAATGATATTGTTTGATGCTTTTCACATTCCATTGGGTCACTTTTCTTTGGAATGGGCACAAATATGGATCTCTTCCAACCTGTTGGCCAGATCTTCTAAGTTTCTTGGTACAGACAAGTAAGTGTCTCCTATACTGCATCAGTTTGTTGAAACATTTCAATTTGTATTCCTTCAATTCCTGGAGGCTTGTTTTTGGCCAATGCCTTCAATGCAAGTTGGACTTCTTCCTCGGTACCATCAGTTCTTGATCCCATGCTACCTCTTGAAATGGTTGAACATGACCTTTACTTTTGAATGTTGAGATGAAGTTGGCATTCTTTCGGCATAAAAACCAAAGCCCACTGTCATCGAGTCTATTATTACTTATAGCAACCCTTTATAGAGTTTCTGAGACTGTAAATCTTTGTGTAAACAGTCTCATCTTTCTCCCACAGAGCAGCTAGTAGGTTTGAAATGCCAGCCTTATTAATAGGAGTCCAGTGTTTATCCTATAGCACCACTAGGTCTCCTTTTTGGCATAAACCAAACCCACTGCCATAAAGGAGTTATCCATTCATAGTGACCATGTATAGAGTTTCTAGGACTGTAAATCTTTATGGGAGCAGAAAGCCTCATCTTTCTCTGCAGAACTACTGGTGGATTTGAACTACCAGTCTTGGGGTGAGCAGTCCAGGGATTACCCCACAGTACCACTAGGATTCCTTTTGGCTTTTGCAGTAGTTAAAATGCATTTTTGTAATGATAGATGAACATACCACATATCATGTAGCAGATTGTTCTACATGTAAGTGGGAAATTAACTTTTACTCTCTAGCTCCCCCTAGGAATGAGTGCTGTCCTAGTTGAAGAAAGAAGTGGCTATCTGGACAGCCTCTTGGAGAAATGAGATTTTTAGAGCAGAAAGCAGAGGTTAATGATGCTGGATCATAGGTGAATACTCAGGGACCTTGAATTGTTAGCAGCTGCTCTTAACAATTCTATGGAGCATAAGTAGGAGACAGCTCCTAGAATTTGTTTCTATAAAGGAGCTCTTGCTCCCTCTGTATTTGTCTCTACTTGATGGGTTTTGTTTGTTGGTTTATTTTTATTTATTTATTTTTTTGCCTAAAGAATCTCAGAAACTAACTTATAAATGATACATAAATTATATTGCAATAAAACACATGAGTGCTGGTTGTTGTAAAGTGCTGTCAGGTCAGAGCAACCCTATACAGGAAAGAGAGAGGCAAAGAAAAAGGAAGATAGGAAGGAAACAAGAAAATGTTAATACAGATGATTCTTCCTCTGAATTCATTCCCTTTTGCCCTTTCTTTCCCAGAGGAAGTCAGTATCTGAGATTTGATGTTTATCATTGACATGCATACTTTCATAAATATGAAAATTATGCTGTTGATTGGCATGCACATTGTTATCAAATGTGAGTATTTTAATAGAGTTACTAAATATAAATATGCCAGACCATTAGCTTTGACTTATTTCAAAAGAATTTTTTAATAACATGTTGGAGTTATTAGCCAATGCAATTAGACAAGGTAAAGCAATTAGAGGCATAAGAATTGGAAAGCTAAAAGCAAAATTGTATTTATTTGAGGATGATATGATTATAAATCTGGAAATTCCAAAAACATCCAGGAAAAAGCTATTACAGATAATAAGTTGATTTAATAACCAAGTTATGTAAGACCTGTTGCTTTAAAAAGTATTCAGTAAAAAGCTACTTAGTACACATAATGGGAAGCTCCCACTTAGAATAGCAAGAAAAGGAAAATAATAAATATCAATTGTCTAAAATTTGAAAGAGACTACAAAAGTAGTCTTAAGCAAATGAAAAGTAATTACATTGAATACCCGCTGCTACCTATTTGATTCCAACTCATAATAACCTTATAGGATAGAGTAGAACTTCTCCCTAGGATCTCTGAGGCTGTAAATGGTTACAGAAGCATATGATTTCATCTTTCTCTCGTCAAGCAGCTGGTGAGCTCAAACTGCTCACCCTCAGATTAACAATCCAAAATCTAACCCACTACACTACAAGGGCTCTTTTTTTCTTGAATTTGTTGTTGTTGTTAAGTGCCATCGAGTTGATTCCGATGTATAACGACCCTGTTTAGGGTTTCCGAGGAGCAGCTGGTGAGCTTGAACCACCGACCTTGCAGTTCAAAGGGCTTTGCAGTCTGACGCATTAACCCACAGTGCCACACTTTAATGGGAAGTCTAAATATCACAATTTTCCGTTATCCATAAGTTAATGTTTGTTGTGGTGATATATGCTCTTGAGTTGATTCCAACTTAAAACAATCATACAGATAAAACAGTATAACTGCCTTATAGTGCTTATCCCATATATTATATCATTTGATAATCACCAGAAAGGTTTGAGATTTAAAGGACAAATATTTCCCTTATTTTATAGCTGGTAAGCCTGAGACTCATAGAGCTAAGGTGTAGTGGAAAGCATTTGGAGTCAGAGGCATTCAATTTGAGTCCTGGTTCATCTGTAAGACAGTGGCATTTCCCTTAATTTCTTGAGCTTCATTTTGTTTGCCTGTAGAATGGACATAAAGAAACTCTATTTACAATGTTATTTTGAAGACTAAATGAACTGATATGTGTGAAAGAGTTTGAAAACCAATGATAGGTGATAAAATACTATATAAATACACTTTTTTGGTTTTTAAGGCACCTGTTAAAGGCCACATTGTAAAGTGGACCTAACTTTTATGATTTCTGAATACAGATCTGGAATTCTTTTCATAATTCTGCACTGATAGTAAAGTTCATTATTGTTAGGCACTGTTGAGTCATTTCGGAGCAATACCAACCCTAGGCACAACAGAATGAAAATGTACCATCCACAAAATTGTTATGTTTGAGCCCATTGTTGCTGCAACTGTGTCAGTCCAGTCTCTTGGGTGTCTTCCTCTTTTTTGTTGACCCTCCACTTTACCAAGGATGATGTCCTTCCAGAGGGATTAGTTCCTCCTGACAATATATCTAGAGTATGAGAGACAAAGTCGCACCATCCTTGCACTGAGGAGCATTCTGACTCTATTTCTAACACAGATTTGTTTGTTCTTCTGGCAGTCCATGGTACTTTAAATATTTTTATCCAATTCCACAATTCTAAAGCATCAATTCTTCTATGGTCTCCCAACTTTCACTTGCATCTGAAGTGACTGAAGTGACTGAAAATGCCATGGCTTGTATCAGGTGCACTTTAGTCCTCAAACTATCTTTGCTCTGGAACACTTTGTAGAGGTCTTTTGCAGTAAATTAGTCTAATGCAGTACATTGTTTGATTTCTTCACTGCTGCTTCATAAACACTGATTGTGGATCTAAGCAAAATAAAATATTTTATAACTTCAATCTTTTCTCCATCCAGTTATGAGGATTTTTTGTTTTCTTTACATTGAAGTGCAGTTCATGCTAAAGGCTTTTTTCTTTTGTCTTCATCAGTAAATATTTTAAGTCAATTTTCAGCAAGCAAGGCTCTATCATCTGTATGTCTCAGGTTGTTAATGAGTCTTTCTCCAATCCTGATGCCACATTCTTCTTCATATAATCTAGCCTCTCGAATTATTTGTTGAGCATATAGGTTGAATAAGTACGGTGGAAGAATGCAACCCTGGTGCACACCTTTCCTAATTTTAAACCATTCGGTGTTCCCTTGTTCTGTTTGAACAACTGCCTCTTAGTCTATGTACAGGTTCCTCATGAGCACAATTAAGTGACAATCGCACTTAGCCATGAAAACAATTAGTCACTATTGAATCAATAGAATCCTATCCCCATCTCTTTTACCAGACCCATCTAGATAAGATGAAAACTATTCAGTGGGGATTCTACCTTCCTCTGTACAGTGTGAAACTAAACTCCCTCTTGGAAACTTGTAAGCCAGCCACTTAGTGCCTTTATAATTTCTCCCTACCTCCCACCCCCATTTTAGGTAGCCAATGTCTAAGTTGCCTGTCCCTATCAACCCTGTGTACTCAGAGAGTAGGCTTGATCCTTGATGGGAAAACTCTTTCCCTCTCAGTTGGTATTTTGATCTACTACATCCATAAGTATAGGAAGGTTCATCAAATTGTAGCAATTTACACTTGTTTCCTGTGACAAACTTCTTTATCATCCTTTAGTCAAGTTCTGATCATCAAGCTATACAATCTGCAATTTTAGGTGTTCTTGCTCCCCTACCCCCACTTCATATCAGCTGGACACTTCACTCTCAGCTCTAGCCTACCATGACTAGGTCAATGTCCATGGACTCAGGAGTTCCCAAGTCTCCCCAAACTTTGGACCAACCAGCCCTACCTCTTCTCTCATCTCAAGTTTGACTGGAATCTATGGAACATTGTCTAACTCAGTCTGTGTCTTCATTACTGCCTTTCCCTACACTTCATCTCACCAGTAGACCAGTGCAGTCACCTGCGAGCTTACATGCCTGCTTGTGTGTTCCTTTTTTTTTTTTTTAAGTTTTTATTGTGAATTGAGTGATTTACAGGACAGATCACCAGACAGCAGGATGTTTTAATAAATGAACACTAAGTTGGAAAACATTCCAAATAGAATTTTGCTCAAACATAGCAATGGTTGTGAGCATGGTGCAGGACCAGACAGTGCTTTGATCTGCTCTACATGGAGTTGCCATGAGTTGGAACTGACTCAGAGGAATCTAACAACAACAGAATTGTATGGAGTCTCTTTCATTGACTATGAATCGCTGTTGAAGGAGATAGGAAATGTTTAACTTAGAAAAAAATGAAAAGATATCAGATGTCAGATATTTTCATATTCTAAAGAGAAGATTTTACTCATTATAATGAACCATTTTTCAGTGAGTCTTCTTGTTGCTGGAACGATTCCAACAAAGACCATACGATCACAGTATACTAGTGCCCCAAAGTCAATGCCATTGAGTCAATTCAGACTCATAGTGATTTTATACAGGGTATCCAAGACTATAAATCTTTACCAAAGCAGACATCTTCATCTTTCTCCTACAGAGTGGCTGGTGGATTTGAACCACTGACCTTACAGTTAACAGCCCAATGCCTAACCTATAGTGCCATCATGGCTCCTTAAGGGATAGAGTAGAGGGACTAACATCCACTTAGGTTAGTTTCTACTCTGATATTCTAGCATTGAAAACTAGCAAATTTTGGTAGATATGGGTACTTACTAGCAACTGGTTTAATGAGCTGAGACACTATTGATGTCCTGTAAATAAATAAAAATGCTGAATATGATCTGCAAGCTTATTTTTGAAAAATTAATCTAGCAAATATTTATTAATTTCTTACCATGCTGCTAGGTGGTGTAGTAGGTACAGAGACATTTTAAATAGTTGTAGGATAAGCACTAGACTGCGAACCACAAGGACAGTGGTTCAAACCCACCAGCAGCTCTTTGGTAGAAAGATAAAGCTATCTGCTCCCATAAAGATTTACAATCTCAGAAGCCCTCTATAGGGTAAGTTGAAGTCAGCTTAATGAGTGTTTTTTTTCTTTATTGTTTTATTGTGTGAACAGAAGATTCCATTCTGTTTTTAATCATTCTCTCACTTTTTAAAAATGTTTTATTGTGAATTATGTGATAGTTTACATGGGAAAACATTAGTTTTACATTCATCCTATCGTATATCATTTCATTGCCATGGTTACAATCCCCTCCATGCATCATCAACCAGCCACAAGGTATATACCCCGCAAGCCTGCCCCCAACCCCCAGTTATCAGCACGCAACCCCTCTCCCTCTCTGTGTCTAAAGCCCCCAGCTTCTCCATCTCTCCACGTCATTGTGTCTGCCTCCATCTCTGGTGTCACTGCTTCTCTGGGTAGTGTTCTGCTCTCCGCTCTTCTCCCTTGATCATCCCAGGGACCGCTGCTCCTAGACTGCAAAGTGAATCACTCCCCTCCTTTTTGCTTCAAAACATCTACCTTTACATTTCCAACCCTTACAATTATTCCTAATAACAGTTATTCACTATTGTATCACAAGAGACCCATCTGCATTTCCTTTCATCAGGCCCGCCTAGACAGATTGGATACTGCTCAGTGGAGATTCTATCTTCCTCCACACCCTCTGGATCTAAGTTCTGTCTTGAAGGCTTGTAAGCCAGTCACTTCTTGCCTTTGAATCCCCCTCATTTTGGGTAGCCAATGTCCAAGTTGCCCATCCCTGTCTATTCTGTGTATGGAGGGGGTAGGAATGATCCTTGCTGTAAAGATTTGTTCCCTCTTTTGAGCTACTGCATCCATAGGTATAGGTCAAGTTTGTCAATTGTATTATATTACTCTTTTTTTTCCCCCTCTACTTTCTTCTTCTAGTTGAGCTCTGATGATCCAGTCATTGAAGCCATGTCAAGTGTGTATTATCTGCAAGTGTGGATGTTCATGTGCATATGCCCTCTCTTCTCATCAGCTGGGTGCTTCACTCTCCACCCTAGTATCTCTGTGACTATGTCACTGACTCTGGGCCCAAGAGTCCCCAGGTCTTGCCCTACTTGCCAACCAGGTCTCCACCAGGGTTCACAGGAGTCTATTGAATCCAACTGATTTAATTTTGTTGAAACTTTTCTCTCTGCATAGGCTTTAATTCTCCAGGGTAGACTCAAAATGTGTTGAAATGACCTCCTAAAAAAAGAAGGGGAAAAATAAATTACCTAATACAAAATATGTTTTTGCTTCCTAGCCATGAGGATAAAATATTGGTTAAATGAGTAATGTATCAGAACCATAATACTATTTAAACATACGGATGAGTGCATTGTGTGTATTTTGTGTATTTAAAATTGAGATTTTTGTTTGAACAGTATCTTTCATTTGGTGTACTTCATGGTGATTTATCATAATAGACTCCTTCAAATCATTTGAAATTGTGAGATATATGAATTTCAACAATAACTTCCCCAAGGCTAAAGAAGTCAGCGGGAGCGCAAACTGCTAGGTAGACTTTTTTTTTTTTTTTTCCCAAACTCATATGCAACTGTAAAACTTTTATGAGGCTGTTTTAACGAGGTCCTTTGGGATTTAGGGTTATTTATCTAAGTTCTTATTAAAAAATCTTATTAAAAATGAAAAGTTTTCTATGTTTAGCCTTGTAAAGCAAAACCAATTTTAACAATCCTGTAAGCTGGAAGAATGAATACTGTTCTGTAGGCAGACTCAAAAATAAAGTTAGGAGACTTTGGGGTTAGTAGCTTGAGCACTAATATTAAAGTACTGGAAGAGTGACAACAGTATAGCCAGTATTTAAAAGTTTCTTTTAATCAGGAAAATATAGCACTACTGTGCGTGTAATTCCACCACTCGTCTGTCAGATTCTCATACTGTGCTGGCTTATATGTTTCTGTGATGCTGGAAGCTATGCCACTGGCATTTTCAATACCAGCAGGATCTCCCATGGTGGACAGGTTTCAGCAAAGCTTCCAGACTAACACAGACTAGGAAGAAGGAAAAGCAGACCACTTCTGGATAGTTAGCCACTGAAAACCTTATAAATAGCAGCAGATCATTGTGTGGTATGTCAGGAGATGAAAATCATATAAATCACAGTAGAACATTGTTTGTAAAATTGGTCTTATTACACATTCCTTTAATCCCTCTTTATCCAGAAATGTCCTAATTTCACCATCATAATTGAGAATTGAGGAAGAGCTTTGCTGGGTATATGATTCTTGGTTGGCAAGTTTTTCTTTCTGAGTTTTGTATATGTCATCCTATTGCCTTCTTGCCTGCAAGGTTTCTGCTGAGAAAGCAAAGTTTAGTCTTATTAGTTCTCTTTTGTAGGTAACTTTTTGTTTTTCCTGAGCTGTTTTCAGGAATCTTTCCTTGTCTTTGATTTTGGAAAGCTTGATTATAACATGTCTTGATGATTTTCTTTTGGGATTTACCCTATTTGGGGTTTGTTGAGCTTCTTGTATGCTTATCGTCTTTCATGATGTTAGGTAAGTTTTCTTCCCACAACTCTTTCACAGTTTTCTCTGTGTTTTTGATCGTCTCTTCTTTCCGGAATTTCAATCATCCTTAAGTTATTCCTCTTCATGATATTCCACATAACTTAGGCTTTCTTTGGATTTTTTCATAATTTTTTATGCACTGGGGGTGAATGAGATAAATGAGGGTGGGAACTGGCCACACCTTTATCATGAGGGGAGTGTGAGGAAAAGGAGGGAATTGCACCTGTCCCGCACCTGTGTGAATCTGCTCTGCCAGTCCACCTTCGCTTGCCAAATGTGTTCACAAAATTTCAAGATGGCTATGCCCTGTCTGGCCAGCCATTCACCAGTCAGTCTCCCTCTCTTGCCATCCCTGCTTAATCCACCTCTCTAAACTTTCCTATGTAGTTCAGGGTTCAGGATTTTCATCTGTGTCTGTTTCAGTTTATCTCTGTTGCCTTTGTTTTAGAAGGTAGGTGAAGTGTGTCTGCATAGTCTGCACTTCACATGATAGAATTTTGCACAATCGATAACATATTCATTGCAAATACCTTTTTCAGCAACATCAACGATGGCTCCATATCATAAGCATTAAACTGCCAACCAGAAGATTGTTGGTTCGAGGTCACAAGCCACTGTGTAGGAGAAAGATGAGACTTTCTGCGCCCACAAAGATATCCAACATTTGAAACTCTATATAGGGTCACTATGAGTCAGAACCAACTCATCAGAATGTTACATAAAAACAATATACATGTATGTCATACCAGATAGAATGCATAAGAAGCAAATTAGCTATATCTGTGGGAAGAGACAATGGAGACGCTCAATAATATCAGCTAAAACAAGGAGAGGGACACACTATGGAATAGGTCATCAATTGCTCATATGCAGGTTCAGTCTGAAACTGAAGAAAATTAAAATCGTTCCATGAGAGTCAAAATAAAACCTTGAGTGTGTCTCACCTGAATTTAGAGACCATCTCAAGGAAAGATTTGAGGCATTGGACACTAATGATTAAAAACCAAAGGAGTGGTAAAATGATGTCAAGAACATCATAAAGAAAGCTAAAGGTCATTTTTGTTGTTGTTAAGTGCTGCCAAGTCAGTTCTGGCCCATAATAACCCTATATAGGGTTTCTGAGGAGTGGCTGGTGAACTTAAACTGTCGACCTTGAAGTTCAATTTAAATTTGTAGTCTAGTGCATTAACCCACAGTACCATACCAGGACCAAAATGTCATTAAGCAGACCGTAAAGAAAGAAAAGATGAAAATAAATGTCAGAAGAGACCCTGAAATTTCCTCTTGAATGTACAGAAATTTAAGTGATGAAGTAAAAGATCTGAACAGGCCCTTCAAACTACAGCCCAAGAAGATAAAGTATTATAATGAAATGTACAAAGACCAGCAGTTAGAAAACCAAAAGGGAAAAATATGCTCAGCATTTTTCAAGCTGAAAGAACTAAAGAAAAAGTTTAAGCCTTGGTTACAATATTGAAGGATTCAATAGATAGAATATTGAATGACGAAGAAGCATGGTACTTTTAGTATTCCTCTCTAGCACCATAATTCAAATGCATCAATTCTTCTTTGGTCTTCCTTATTCACTGTCCAGCTTTCACAGTATACAAGGCAAATGAAAATACCATGGCTTAGATCAGGTGCACCTTAGTTTCAAACTGACATCTGTGCTTTAGAACACTTTAAAGAGGTCTTTTGTAGCAGATTTCCCTAATCTAATATGTCATTTGATTTCTTGATTGCTTTTTCCATGAGCACTGATTATAGATCCGAGCAAAATGAAATCTTTGACAACTTCAATCTTTTCTCCATTTATCATGGTATTGTTTATTGGTCCAATTGTAAGGATTTTTTTTTTTTTTTCCCAGTATGGATTGAGGTGCAATCCATACTGAAGGCTGTAGTCTTTGATCTTCATCAGTAAATATTTCAAGTCCTCTTGTCCAGCAAGCAAGTTGGTGTCATCTGCAAAGCACAGGTTGTTAATGACTCTTTCTCCTATCCTGATGTCACATTCTTCCTTATATAGTCCAATTTCTCAGGTAAGAGAAGAATTGATGCATTTGAATTATGGTGTTAGAGAAGAATACAGAAAGTACCACGAACTTCCTGAAGAAACAACAAATATGTCTTGGAAGAAGGACAGTTAGAATGCTCTTTTGAAGCTAGAATGGTGAGACTTTGTCTTTCGTACTTTGGATATGTTGTTAGGAAGGACCAGTTCCTGGAGAAGGACATCAATCTTGAAAAAGTGGAGTGTTAGAGAAAAAGAGGAAAACTCTACCTCCAATGAAATGACACAGTGTTCGTAATAATGGACTCAAACAAAGCAACAATTGTGAGGGTGGCACGGGACCCAGCGTGTTTCTTTCTGTTCTGCAGAGAGTTGCTATAAGTCTGAAACAACGTTTCAGCATTTAACAAAAACAAATGCTTGTAATTTAGGGTTTGACATGATTTATTAAAATGACTTTCTTTCCAGGAATGGAGCCCTGTTTCATAGAGCATTCTGTCTTTGGTAGAGAGAGTCATCTTGCCCCAGGACTCTGCTGCCTGGTACGAAATCCACGAGCACATTTTCATTTTTCATGTCTGTAGTTGTTAAAGTATCTTTGACTTTTCCACCCACCCTTGCTAAGAAATGGGGCATAAAAGAGAAGTTGTTTTGGGCATTAATGTACGGGATTCACTCTGTATATAACCCAACAGAAGAGCTGTAGTTGTTACAGGAATAATTTGTAATCCTGCAATGTATTCAGCTTTTTTGTAAATGTAGTTTTGCTTGATGAGCTGGGTCCTGCAATTAATGTATTCTTAGACTTACCAGGAAGTTCTGGGTTTAACTACTCTGTCATGCAGTGCTATCTTGTAGAGCTGGGACATTATGGAGGTAAACAAAAACCAGGGCCAAGATCTTCATCAGACTGTAAGAGCTTATCAAAGTCAGTTTAGCTGAGGTATTGAGTTGGCAAAGATTTTAAGATGGGAAGGTGGATGAATGGAGTGGATAGAAGATAGGTAGATATATGGAGTCTATTCTGACTCATAGTAACCCTATGGGATAGAGGCTTTCCAAGACTATAAATCTTTACAGAAGCAGACAATCTCATCTTTTTCCTGATTAAAAAAAGCTAAATAACTGTGATTGCTTATATGAATATTGCTGAGTGGGTTTCTATGCTACTGAGTTAGTATAAAAAATTGGATAAGCAGAGTAGATATCTGAGTTAAATGGTGGCGAATCTAAAAATTTGAAGGCATTTTTAAAGTAACCAAAAAATGAAAAATTTGTACCAGAGAACATCTTTATATTATTTTTAAAGATCTTTATATCAGCAGTCACTTTTAATAGTAGTGATGTAATTATTGGAACTATTCTTTCACTTGGTGGAGACTGGTGAGTTTTGAGTCCCACTTCAGTCGCCATTTCAGGAAATGAAAATACTTACAAGATGGTAGGAATAACAGTGAAAACGTACTGATGATATTTCTAAGGGACACAGTACAAAACCACAGGCTGACAGTTATGGTTTAAATAAGGTAGGAGACAAAGGGCAAACACAAGAGAGATGATGGTGGTAGAAGTATTGGCTTAAGGTCAAAGATAGAAGCAGTACTAGTATAAAAATTTAAACAGGTGCACATTGTCAGAGAAATGTCAAAATGAATTTAAATTTAGGAACTTCTATTCAGAAAAAAATCTCAAAGCAGTTGCAAATGGAGAGGAAACTACGTACACTATGTTTTAACTCTTCAAATTGAACAGCTGTTTTAACAGTTGAGTTACTAGGCACTATCAAGAATAGACTATTTTAATTTTGGAGAAACCCAACTGTTAAAACAGCTGTTTTGTTTGATTAAGCTTAAGCTGGCTCTGCTTAGGTTGCAAGACCTACTGAAGACGATAGCATAAGGCAGAACTGTTATTATGACGATTTAATTGGAGATAATAAAAATATGAATGCAAGCTAGTTTGGATATTAGAAGGGACACTGACCCACAAAACGACTGAATTCTGTGATTTGTTTGAAAAAATACTAAGGCAAATAGCATGTTGCAAGTTCATGGGAATTACCTAAATTAATTTTGCCTTACATTCCTTGGCACTTAAATTCTTCTTAGTTTAATAATATATCTTTCTCTTATAATTAGTAATATACCTGCTCAAGTTATCTAAAGTAGTCAGCTTGTAATATTTATTTTTTATTATTTGTTACTTAAGTATTCTACTAACAGCATTGTAGACAATACATTTTTAGTATCTTGAACAATTTAGAAAGATAGCTTTTATTTCATATATTTTCAAAATGAGAGTAGCTTTACTTTGTATATGATTACCAAAATAATGCATATTTATTTTAAGCATTTTAACTGTTTCAGGAGGAAAAAAAAAAAAACCACAACACCAGAGCAAGTTGAATTCACTTATAATCTCAGTCCCACCAAATATAACCGTTAAAATTTGCTGTTCTTCCTTGTGTATGTCTCTACGTACATGCACAGAAAGACTTTCTGGAACCCTGGTGTGGTGCTATAGGAGAAGCACTGGACCACAAGGTCATCTGAACCGTAAGGTCGGAACTCAAACTCACCAGCCATACCTTGGAAACCCTGTAGCAGGTTGCTGTGAGTCAGAAGTGACTTGCTGGCACTAAACAACACACAGAAAGATATGGTTAGAGATTTTAATTTTACATTAATTTGTGTTACATGCAGTGTTCTTTGTTTTGCTTCTATAAAATTTCACTTGTCAAATATTATGATTATCTTTCCATATAAATATAGATTTACAGTCATCATTTAAGTCTTGATTTTTAGGGGCTTACCTGTGCTTTATTGACTATGCAAAGGCTTTCTATTGTGTGGATCATGACAAGCATGGACAACATTGCAAAGTATGAGTATTCCTGAACACTTAAGTGCTCATGAGGAATATGTACCTCGATCAAGAGACAGTTGTTCGAACAGAACATGGGGATACTGAATGGTTTAAAATTAAAAGGTGTGCAGCAGGGTTATATTCTTTCACCATACTTATTCAACTTGTATGCTGAGCAAATAATCTGAGAAGCTGGGTTATATGAAGGAAAACATGGCATTAGGATTGGAGGAAGATTCATTAACAACCTGTGATATGCAGATGATACAACCTTGCTTGCTGAAAGTGAAGAGGACTTAAAACATTTACTGATAAAGATCAAAGAGCACAGCCTTCAGTATGGATTACATTTCAATGTAAAGAAAACAAAAATCCTCACCACTGGACCAATAAACAGCATTCTTATCAATGGAGAAAAGATTGAAGTTGTCAAGGACTTCATTCTTTTTGGATCAACTATCAACACTCACAAAAGCAGCTGTCAAGAAATCAAAGGACATATTGCATTAGGCAAATTTGTTGTATACGACTTTTTTAAAGTGTTGAAGAACAAAGATGTCAGTTCTGACCCAAGTACGCCTGACCCAAGCCATGGTATTTTCAATAACCTCATATGCATGTGAAAGCTGGACAGTGGATAAGGAAGACTGTAGAAGCATTTTTTGCTTTTGAGTTATGGTGTTGGAGGAGAATACTTAAATTGCCATAGGCTGCCAAAAGAACCAACAGATCTGTGTTGGAAGAAGTGCAGCCAGAGTGCTCCTTGGAGGTCAAGATGGCCAGACTTCGTCTCTCATACTTCGGACATATAGTCAGGAGGGACCAGCCGCTGGAGAAGGATATCATGTTTGGTAGGGTGGAGGGTCAGAGAAAAAGAGGAAGAACCCCTGCGAGATGGATTGGCCAAGTGGCAGCATCAATGAGCTCAAGTGTGGCAACAATAGTAAGGTTGGCCCAGGATCGGGCAGTGTTTTGTTCTGCTGTGCATAAGGTCACTATGTGTCAGTACCGACTCAATGGTACCTAACAACAATAACAACTACTTTAAGGTGATGACACTGTTGTTAGTTCACAATTCAACTTTTTAAGTAATTAGTAAGCAGAAATGTAGAGTGCTTGTGGTATTAATGAGGTATCAATTTTATATCAAATGTTCTCAGATATCAAAGGTACAGTTTTGCTGCTTTCACTGAAAAAATATTTATGTATTTATTTTACTAAAGTTAAGCAAGTTATATATTTTAAAAACATTTTTATCACTATTACAATCAAAATTTTGTTTATAAATGTGAAATATATCCTGTTATGTTAAAACAGAATTAAATAAGCTTTTTTTAGTTGAATCATCAAGAAACCATCTAGGGAAGATTCTGCCTTTATTTTCTTTGCATGAATTAATTCAGAGAGTGACAATATTTTTGTAGTTACAGCAATATACATTGCTGTTTTAAAAA
>NW_006408751.1:191819-213844 GCF_000296735.1 Chrysochloris asiatica
CTTTACATTCATCCTTCCTCTTTGATTTTGAAAGTTTCCCTTTAACCACTTTAGATTTTACTTAGCCATATATCTCTCTCTTTGACCCGTGTCTTTCTTCCAAGTGATGCATCTTTGTCCATTCAGTCTTTGAATGAAGCTTTGGAGCTTCTCAGCCAGTTCCTATAATCAGTTCTGAGGGTCAGTTAGTGTTTTGTGTTTTTTTTTTAAATTTTTGTTACCTTAAATGAGTGTGGTCTCTGAGTCTTCATTAATCCCTGAGTCAAATAATCACTGACAAAATGATTTCACAAAAGATCTGAAGTCCTAAAATGAGTATACTTTCTAAAATCAAAAACTCTTGCACAGGGGTTGGACATGTGCTGGTTAATGACCTTAGCATTTGGTTTCTCCTCTCTCTTCGTGGAACATTTAATTCTTAGTCATTGGAATTTAGTTATGTAGCCAGCTGTGATCTAGGGTTATCTGATTCAGTTACCAGTATGTAAGACCCAGATTGGTTAGGCCAAGTTCATTTAAGCTAAGGAACTCCATTGCTCATGACCCCCAGAAAGGGAAGAGTGTGTGTATTGCCAAGAAAAGCCCATTTGATCAAGGAAGAAGTGTGAAGAGAAGCCAGTGACTCTGAAGATGACTGTATTCTGTAAAAATAGGGGGAGAGCAGGGATGGGTATGGTTCACAGTGCCTGGCAACTTCTTTTAATGTTATGGGCTGATAGATCACATCTCCTTTTTCTACTGAGACCACATAGGGTTTCTTGGTGCATCTCAAAATTGTTACTGCCAATGAACCTGTCTGAATTAAAACATAATGAAAGCCTACTTTTTATACAAGGTGTAGGAAATCATAAAGGAAGAAAAAAATCGTAAATTCTTGTTTTGTGTTTTATGCTTCATAAACAATTTTACACTTACATTTGCAAAGGACTTAAACTGTGGGACTGCATAGCTCTCATTGATTAATCAAATTGTTGACTGAGGTGGCCTCCAAGTGATGCCAGGGTTTACTTATGAAAATGCTACTCAAGTGAATCTATTTACATTAGGTCTCAACTTTCATATAGTTAATGACTTCCAGATAATAAGGGAAATGAGTATACTTGAAATTTTCCATAACAAAGTTTCAAAAACACTCTGAGGGAGTAACTAGCCTATTTACTCTTTATATGGACCCTTTTTAAATAAGAATTTGCTAATGCTATCACTTCAAATTTTATAGTTTTTGGCAGGCATGTTTGGGCTCTCTACTTTTATGCATGCATACACACACGGTTAAATCAAAAAGTAGTACTTCTATAATTCTAATTCATACATGCATGTTTTTATTCCAGACAGAGCATGTGTGAAACATGTCTCTGCAATCAGTCAATGGCTGCAGACGGTTTCTTAGTAACACACCTTTCTTAGCCTCATTATGATATACCTTCAAAATAAGGTCCAGTCAAAACAGTGGTAACCTTGATAAGAGTTTCTCAAAGGACAAAGGATGATCCTGGTGGCTTATTTATGGAGAAGTTTTCAGAAAATTGGGGGGGGGGGGGGGAGGAGAAAATGTTTTGATGAAGAAAAGGCCGGGAAATGTGTGCCAAATCTTTTTATTTTTTTCCCTTCATGACGATGCACCTGCTCATTATTTGAGGATAGCAAATACTGTCCTAGGAGAATTTCTTTGGGAAACCTTCTCACATCTACCCTAAAGCCTAGTCCTCTACCATCTTTGCAGTTGTTGCTATGCTTGAGTCCAATGTTGCAGGAACTGTTTCAGTTCACCTTGCTGAAGGTCTTCCTTTTTTTTTCACTGACCCTCCTGATAACATGTCCAAAGTATGTGAGTGGAAGTCACCATCCTTGCTTCTGAGAAATATTCTGACTGTACTTGTTGTATGACAGATTTGTTTGTTCTTCTGGCAGGCTATAGCAGACTTACTATTTTTTACTAACAACATAATTCAAGTGCATCAGTCCTTTTACTGTCTTCCTTATTCATTATCCAGCTTTCATATGCATCTAAAGCTGTTGAAAAATACCATGGCTTGGATCAGGCACACCTTAATCTTCAACGTGACATCTTTGCTTTTTCACATTTTAAAGAGATCTTTTGTGGTAGGTTTGAGTGCTTGTTTGATTTCTTGACTTCTGTTTCCATGGGCATTGATTGTAGATCCATGATTAGTCCAGTTTCTAGGATTATTTACCCTGTATAGGCTTTCTGAGGCTGGTGCTGTGGGTTAATGCGTTGGACTGCAAAGTCAGTTTGAATCTCAAGCAGCTCCTCAGAAACCCTATACAGGGTCGCTATAGGTCAGAACTGACTCAACGGCACTTAACAACAACAACAGCATCTCTATAGGAGCAGAAAGCCTCATCTGTCTTATGTCTCATTGAACTGCTGACCATGTGGTAACCCACTACTCCACCAAGGATCAGAATATCAGCATACTAGGGAGCTCTGGTAGCGTAGTGGGTAAGGCTGTGAACCACAAGGTCAGCACTTCGAAACTACCAGCTGCTCCGCAGGAGAAAGATTAGGCTTTCTGCTCCCGTAAAGATTTACAGCCTCGGAAACCCTGTACAGGGTCACTATGAATTGGAACCGACTCCACGGCACATAACAACAACAATGTAGCTATACAGTTTATTTATAATGATTTTAGTGCTAAATTGTCGTCATTTGCCTGTTTTAGTATTTTGGAAGCTTAAAATGATGGACTTGTCAATCTAAAAGTCTTGAAATTGAATTTTTAAACTTTAAAGGTAGAAACAAGCACAATATTTCAACATGTTGCTGTTGTTAGGTGCCGTTGAGTCAGTTCTGACTCATAGCAACCTGTATAGGGTTTTCGAGGAGTGGCTGGTAGATTTGCACATCATGTTTCAAATTGACCTGGTGATTCAGTGCTTATCCTACAGGTCAGCATTACTAGTAGGGTATTTGTTGAAATATTATGTCATTTATACCTGGTGTGGCACTATAGGATAAGCACTGGTCCACAAAGTAGGTTTGACCTACCAGGTCAGTGGTTCAAATCTACCCACTGCTCCTTAGAAACCCTATATAGAGTCACTATGAGTTGGAACCGATTCCACAGCAGTAAAACAACAGCAGTAGGATATTTGCTTTCCTAGGTTCTTGTATTGTTGAAGCGTTCAGAGCAACTACTAAATGAGAAACATAAGATTTAAATAAATTATTTGCATCTTGAGTTTACCTATACCCCATCTGTTTTTCTTTTCTAAACAATGTGTTATATTTCTTTGAAACATTTTAATTGGCAGTAGAGTTGTTATGTTATCTCTTGTCATTTTAGACTCTGTTGCATTGCAAGTCCCCAGTATTTCTAAACAAACTGTATCATCATTCTCTTTTCTCCTTTGCCTTTAGATTGCACCTCTTTTCTTGATACTGATTGGTGTTTCATTCATTCTCAATTTCACCATTTTTGTTAGGAGTGATAGAAAGTGTCTTTTCTCCCCCTTCTTGCTGTGTCTTTAAAAATAAATAGTCCATAGTTGCTTCTCTTGGGAATTTGTTGAGGCAAAAGTTTAGAAGCAAGGATGGTGTACCCTCTGCTTACATTTTGGTCTCTTAGACTAAGGTTACCTTGTTGAGAGTGCTGATCTCCTCCGGAAGCTTTTCTTATCTCAGGCCTTTAAAAATCACAGAAGTAGGTTTCAATTTATGTTCTTTAATTTCCACTGAGTATTTTTTATGTTGGGTTATAGTGAAAAATTACTGATTTCACTCTGATAGTTGATATTTTTGTAAGAAATTCAAGAGACAATCCAGATTCCTTATGATTCTTCAAATGTTTGTATAATTGACACAAAATTGTATTGATATTTGAGCCACAGTTAGATAATTACAAGTGCCACCTCTGTCTCCTTAGTTAATGCATTCCCTAATTTCCACAAAATGGGTTTGGAGATTGTTTTAAGATACATTTTTCTCTTTCCTCTCTGCTGCTCTCCTTTCTTTCTTTCTTCCTAAATTGGGCATGGGGGAAGTGATGTGAAACCATTAAATTAAGTTTTAGGGGAGAATCCTAACTTTTCCAAGCAGTTATTTTTCATTTTCTATATAGCGTAGTGGTTATGAATTGGGCTGTGAACCCTAAGGCCAGCAGTTCAAAACTACCAGCCATTCTGCAGGAGAAAGATGAGGCTTTCTGCCTCCGTAAAGATTTACATACAGCCTCGGAAACCCTGTACAGGGTCGCTATGGGTCGGAACCGACTCGAAGGCACATAACAACAACAACAACATATATTACTTTCAATGTTTGTTCGCTTGTGTGAATGCTTCATTTGGTTAAAATAATTTTTTGTGAGTAAATTTACAGAGAAAATAAAACTTTAAATTAAAAAAAAAAATCCTGAGATTAATGAAAAATAAAGTGGGGAATAGAAAGGGTGGGTGACTATTAGGAAATTGATCCTTGGTAGGCCCAGCTGGTAGGATAAGCACTGAACCAATTTTCAAAAAAGTGAGCAGTATCCTAGTCTAGTCCGACTGGCAGGCAAATACCTCAATAATGAATGACCCACAACACACAGAAATGTATCAGCATAATAAGTAACCTGATTGATGATACAGCTAAAGCATTTGTCATTCTTCTTCACATAGCCCCGTTTCTAGGATTATTTGCTTGTTCAGGAAGAATGAATAGTGAAAGGATACAACTCTGTCACACAACTTTCCTGATTCAAACTGCACAGTCTTCTTTCGTTCTGCTTATGTATGGGTTCTGCATGAACACATACATGAGCACATACACACACACAAGTATTCTGTACTTGTGAAAAATGGTTATGACTCATAGCTACCTTGTATAGGGTGTTCAAAGTGTAGCTGGTGGGTTTGAACTGCTGACCTTGTGGTTAACCCCCCAGTGATTATCCTATGGTGCCACACCAGACTCCATATATATACAGGGTTGCTATAAGTTGGAACTGACTCAGTGTCACTTAACTGACTCAGTGTCACTTGACTCAGTGTGACTTTAGGTACTTCCCAGTCAGTTGTGACTTGTAGAGACCCTGTAGGATATTATAATCCATTATGCCTTATGCTGATGTTCTATAAGCTTCTGGTAGTGGTTAAAGGTAGCTTTGGAAGGAGAAATTTATAGAAATAGTGAAAAATGTGTATTTCTCTTTAAAAATTAGGATAAGTAGTAAGAGACACTTTGACAGGGCAACAGGTAGGAAGTCCTTAATAATAGAATAGTTGATAGCATCAGACAAATGCTATTCTTATATTGTTGTTTTTTGTTTTTGTTTTTTCACAATTATTTCCTGATTTTTTCCCTTTGCTTTAAATACTAGATGGAGAATTAGAAATACTAGATGGAGAATTAATTACAGGATTCTAGACCCAGCTTTATAATTTTCTCATCTTAGAGAAGTCTCCTTACTTTTCTCATCCAGTGTTCTGATCTTTTGAATGAGAAGACTTTCAAATAGGTTCCACAGGATGTAGCAGAGATGCTTCAAGGGCCACTCTGGAAGATGAAGGAAGGCCTCCTGCATCCCTTCCCTTTCAAACAAAGCAGCTTTGCTTTTATTTGTATTATAAATTGGGACCTTTATAAGGTTTTGTTTGACTAAAGGATTCTGACATCTTTTAAAAGTTTGAAAATATGGGTATCCAATAAGGCATATCCAGCTCAGAAACAGTTTCCACATTGTAAAATGAAGATAACAGTAGGTCCTTTTCATAGGTCACTAATGGAGCTGTGGGATAATGCACTAGACACAAGGTCAGTTTGAACCACAAGGTCAGGGGTTCCAGCTCACCATTCACTCCTCAGAAACCCTATTCAGGGTAGCTTTGAGTCAGAATCAATTCGATGGCACTTAACAACAACAAAAGTTGATCAGGATATTACATTTAGAGCACTGCATAACACATAGGGAATATTCAACATGTTAACTGTTAGTCACCCTCTTTCCACCCTCCTTTTACACACACACATACACACACACAGGTCCAACACAAATAAAACTGGATTGCATGCAACTCTTATACTTTGAGTCTGAAATGATGACCTGAAAAAAAATTGCTTAATACCAACACCACTGTAAAAAATGTCTCAGGTATTCACTCTGAATTTTTAACATAATCATTTTTTCCTACATTGCTTTTTCCTCCAACAACTAAAAGTTTTCTCCTTCTCTGATCAGATTTTGAAATAATTATGACCAGGGTATGACTGGGCTCCTGGTGTGGTGCTGTAGGATAAGCACTGGACTGCTAACCAAAAGGTTGGTAGTTCAAACAACCAGCTGTTCCTCA
This sequence comes from Chrysochloris asiatica, assembly GCF_000296735.1. NCBI lineage: Eukaryota > Metazoa > Chordata > Mammalia > Afrosoricida > Chrysochloridae > Chrysochloris > Chrysochloris asiatica. The sequence goes on from NW_006408751.1 coordinate 198,114, forward strand.
AAAACTATATACAGAGTTGCTGTGAGTTGAAACTGATTCGACGGCATTTATCAACAGCAAAAGTATAATTATGAAAATGAACATTTCATTTTGTTTCAGGCTTGCCAGTTCATGGGAAAGTGACATCAGTGTCCACTCTCTAACTCTGCCTGCCACAACCTGCTTGGAGCTGTTGTTGATACTGTCGAGGAATACCGCCATGCTGCCACCATCTCTTCGCTGTATGAATGCCTTTCAGGTAAGGAACTGCACCTTTACCAGGGTGGGGTTTTTTGGTCTTATTTGTTGTAATTTTTTTCTCAAGCATCTTGTCTTCCAAAGAAGATAGATCATGGACCCCCATAATTCAGATGGTAATAGTAATAAGCATGGAGTGTGTATTGCCTTCTAAATAAATGAACAAACTGAGGCCCAACATTATTTAGAGAGTCATCTATCTAGTAAAAGTTCTAGAGGGTTTGTTCTTAAAAAGTTCCCGTCTCTGAGAGAAAAGGCAAGAATGTCTGGTGAAGACCTATGCAGATACTACTTCCTTCCTTCAAGCTTTGGCCTAAAAGCAGATCACTTAAAACAAGGGTTTTTAATGATTATCAGTGGCTTTCTGAGTGTTATCTTGAGGCCAAATTACCAAATGGATGTTTAATATTGCTTTCAGCCCCATTTCCTTATCTCTGTAACCCCTCTCTCCTTCTCTCATCACTCCCCTGGGTACTTATCTGTGTTTCTTATAAGTACCTGGTTAGAATAGAACTCTGCACTGCAAATGTGGACTGACCAGCAATGGCTAGCAAGAAGACACCCTCCCTGGTAGTCAGCTGAGGTGGCAAATTGTAATAAAGAGATTAACTCATCCCCTAAATTGTGACTCTATGGTTACTGAATGCTGTTGAGAAACTCTGCGACTCTTGACAATAGAAAAATGTTTATGAGCTCTCTAATGCCACATCACATGTGTTCCCAAGGAAGCAAGTAAATGTGGGTTTGGTTCTACTTCTGAAAGGTTACTGATAAGCATAAGATAGCTTTAGGATCAGTATCTGTTCTTGGTGTAGCTCTGTTATGTGGTCTAACAAACAAAACGTATGGATTTTCTTGTGAATTGTATCTCATAAAAAATCAATTCTATGATCTAATTTGTATCCATAGACTGATAATCTGTGATTTTGTCTGTGGTTTTCCTTCTACTTCTGAGTCCTTGGCATACCTGTTTATATTTGTTGTTACTTGTTTATCAGCATCTACTCTGGGCTCTCAGAGAGACCAAAGGAACTTATAGGATACAGTCTCAGTAAGAAAGGAAGTTGAGATCCAATGAAATGGAATGAGCTGACCATGGAATACCGTAAAGATTAGAGACAACAGCTGGTTGGCACATGTCAGGGTAAATCTATCTGCTCCCCAACTGTGGGTTTGCTACCATGGTAAATAGAGGGAGTTGTAAGTGGTAGGAAGAGGCAGCTTGTGTCCATCTTAGATTGTCTACACATACCCCTTATTTTGCAAATTATTTTTTTATACTGCTTGAATAAGAAAAGCTTTGAAGTTCTATATAAATTTATAATTCTTCTAAGTTTTGTTCAGTGGATTAAACACTGAATAGGTTAAAAGTTTGTCCATACCCACGGTTTTTATGGGGAAGTCATAAGAAACTAACAGTTGTTATCTTTGGGTATCATGGCTGGAAGACAGTTATATTTTTATTGCATCGCTTCCTTTTCAGATTTGATTTTTTATGTATGTATATACCATGGATGGGGTGGGGGATTAGGAGACAAGGAGAGAGAGAACCTTGACCCCAGGCATTTTACAGCCTATTGAAGAAGGTCAAACAATCTGTGATAGAAATTGAGAGCAATTGTCTTATATGCTAGCCTCAACACAAATCTTAAAGGAATTAAAGGTAAATGAGTAATTAAATAAAATGTGGGGATTTGAGAGGACTTGCTCCCTTTAAAGATGACAACTCAGTCTCCTGTAAACACTTGTTCCTGGTAGTGGTAACTTCTCTCTTAGTTAGCATCTTTGATCTGAGGAGCACTTAGCGCCTAGCTGTTTGGATGTTAATTGCTGAACTGTCCCTCTCAATGGATAATTGTACTTCTTCCGATTTCAGTTCATTGACTGAATGTAGTTATCAGTAGCACACAGTCTTTACCAGTTTCAAAAGTACAGAGAGACTTGCAGAAGCTCATGAACAATGTAAGGCAAAGAGATTTTGACCCTACTATATCCCTGGAAGGAGTCCTGGTGTGGCACTGTGGGTTAATGCGCCAGACTGCAAAGCTGTTTGAACTGCAAGATCGTCGGTTCAAGCTCATCAGCTGCTCCTTGGAAACCCTAATCAGGGTCGCTATGGGTCGGAATTGACTCAACGACACTTAACAACATATCCCTGGAAAGAAGCCCTGGTTGGTACAAAAGGTTAAAAGTTGGGCTGCTAACTAGGTTGTTGGTTTAAACCCACCATTTCCCCACGGGAGAAAGATAAGGCTCTCTGCTCTTGTGAGGATTTACTGTCTCAGAAACCCTAAGGAACAGTTCTACTCTGCCCTATAGGGTCGCTGTATGTGTGAAGCAACTCAGCAGTAGTGGGTTGGATTTGGGTTTGGTACCCCTGGAAAAGGAGCCATAGTGGCTCAGTGTTTACATGCTCAGCTGCTAAACAAAAGATGAGTGGCTGGAACCACCAGCTGCTCCATGGGAATGAGATATGGTTGTCTGCTTTTGTACAGCAATCCGTATGGAAAGTTCTACTCTGTTCTTAGGGTTGCTATGTGTCGCAGGGTTAGTATATTTGAAAAAAAAAAGTATTCTTATCAGGAATATGCCAGGAATCAGATTTCCATGGTGGTCTTCCCTCCAAGATAAAGGATCAGTGAAGAGGGAAGCTGCCTATGAGGGTTAGAAAGAGATACTTTGCCTTTTCAGCTTTTTAACACCTACTTAATCATTTATGACAATGGCAAGGAATGGAGCTGCTAATTTTGCACTTACTTGGCAATTATTTTTTAAATTGGAAACTCAATTTGAAGCATCTTTTTAAGAGCTATATTGTATTGAGCTATAAAATAGAATGATGCTTGTTAAAGATACTATCTTTACATTTCCAATTCTCTTACATTCTAGGCCAGAGTCACTGTGAGCAATGATTTTTTCCGTAAAATTGACAATTTTAGGTTTCTGGGAGTCAAATGATACTCCTACGTGAGCCGTCATCACTGCCAAACTCCTGCTTATCCTATTAATCAGAGCAATTAACACATGTGAATTTATAATGTCTTAAATTATATGCAACATTTCTTTCTGGCCAGATAAGAGTATATTTTGGTGGCTTTTTGTTGTCTTTAAAATAAATTTAGCTTCCATTCCGTTACAGTCACTTCATATCGCCAGTGTAATCGTAAGCAAACAGAATGTAGAATTTGGTTGATAATCACTGAAGTCCTCATGTTGCTATTGTTGCAGCCCCAAGCAAAGAGTTGGATTTATCATCATTTCACTCACTGCTTAAGATCCTTCAAGTCTTTTTATTGCAATGAGAAGAAAATCCAAACTCCCTATCCAGCCTACAAGACCCGCCAACATCTAGCTCTAACCCCCTTTCAGACCTCACTCTCACTGCTCCAGCCATTCTTGCTGTAGGGTCTGTGTACTGGTGGTTCTCTGCTACCAAGAGAGTACTGTGGACCAAGTCTTTGCCTGACTGGCTACTTCTGAACTTTAAAGAATCATCTCTCACCTCAGGTTTTCACTCCCTCCCTTGAGAGACCTCACCTGACCCTCCTGAGTCCTTCTTCCCCATTATTATTATTCTGTGACCTCACATTATTTTATTTTCTTCACAGCACTTATCACTATTTGAAGGGATCATGCTAACTTATTTCTTTGTCTTTTTTCCTCTACTAAAATGTATGTTGAATGAGAATACAGGAATATCTGTTTTTGTTCACTGTTGTATCAACAATTTGGAAGAGCTCCTGAATGTAGGAAATAATTAATCATTATTGGGTGGATAGACAATGGCTAGCTGGGCAGATGGACAAAGAAAATGCAGATTGACAATGGCCCTGGGGCATTCTGGAAGTTCAAAAGTCCAACCTGAAAGCATGCAGAGCCATGGGCAATACATACTCAGGAGCAGAACGAGCTGCCTTTTGCTGCTGGGGCAGGGCTGAACTGCATCATTAAGATCCAGATTTGAGGTGCATTAGTAAGGTTGAACACAGCCAGTCATCCACACTGAAATTGCAGCCCAGGGCTTTGTATAAATGAGAAAAACTCAAAGAAGAGTTCAAGTATTGGAAAGAGCTAGCAAGACAAGCAGAGTAAGCAATACATAGAAATGGGCACTGGAGCCCAAAACAGGGCAAACAGAAATGATGTTCATGCTGTGGTTACAGATGCCGAGGCAGAGGGGTTTGGATATGCAAATGGGTCCTCTTGAATGGGACAGTATGCAGTCTGCTACTGCCATTAATGCTACCAGTTGAATTACACACTGAATTCTTCAGAACTCCAGAGTGAGATGGCAAAAGACTATTTCCATATCTTTCTCGTCAACAGCAAGCTCCAAGCCTACAGTCTTGTAATTTTAGGTTTAAATCTGAATGAGGTGTCTGGAAAGTAGACCCTTAAGGACCCACATGTTGGGCTAGGATTAGCACGGGCTGCTGGTTTTAATGTTACTGTGCATTTTTCTTAGCAATTCTTGGAGATGGAAGAACTAACTAGTTAGTAATCTTTTCACACTTAAGGGAACAGAGAAAGGGAGGTACAGTAACACTGGAGACTAAAACCCTAATTCCTGTCTCTTAATTTATGGATTGTGCTATGTAGGATACTGACTTCTCTTCAGTTTGAGGCTTTTTTGGTTTTGTTTTGTTGTTTCTTTACCATCACTTTTATGTTCATGAAATATAGATACTGTGGAATATAAGTGGGTTATAAAGAGAGGTGGGGAAATAATAACAATACGAATCCTAATGTTGTCACTAGGTGCCATTGAGTTGGTTTGGACTCATAGTGACCTTTTGTACCACAGACAACTGCCCAGTCTTGCACCATTCTCACAGTTGTTATGGGTGAGCCCTTTGTTGCAGTCTGTCCATGTCCTTAAGGGTCTTCCTCTCTTTCAGAAGCATGATGTTCTTCTTCAATCACTAGTCCCTCCTGTTTATGTGTTCATGAAATGAAGCGTTACCATCTAAGGCACATTCTGATTGTGCTTCTTCCATAACAGATTTGTTCTTTCTCATAACAATCTATGATATATTTAATATTTTTAATATTAAATTCTTTGCCAAAACCATAATTTAAAGGCGTCACTTCTTCTTCTGTCTTCCTTATTTCTTGTCCAGCTATCACATGCATATGAGATGATTGAAAATACCCTGGCATGGGTCAGAGTCACTCAGTCTTTAAAGTGACAGCTTTGTTTTTTAACACTTTCAAGAGATGCAATGCAATACATCATTTGATTCCCTGACTGATGCTTTCATGGGTAGTGATCCCAGTAAAACGAAATCTTTGACAACTTCAATCTTTTCTCTGTTTACTGGGATGTTGCTTATTGATCCAGTTGTGAGGAGTTTTGTTTGTTTTATGTTGAGGTATAGTCTGTACTAAAGGCTGTAGTCTTTGGTCTTCATCGGTAAGTGTTTCAAATCCTCTTTGCATATCATAGGTTGTAACCTTGGCCACAAAGGTACCACAGGAACAATTAACAATCATTTGGACTCTTCCTCCAATCCTGATGCTGGGTTCTTCTTCATGTAATCCAGTTTCTCGGATTATTTGTTCAGCATACAGATTGAATAAGTACAGTGAAAGGAGACAAATCAGACACACACCATTCCTGATTTTAAACTATACAGTGCCCCATTGTTCTGTTAAAACTGCCTCTTGGACTATATACAGGTTTTGCAAGAACACAATGAAGTATTCTGAAATTCCCAATTCCTGATCTGTGCAGTGTTATCCATAATTTGTTGTGATCCACAGTGTTGATTGCCATTGCATAGTCAATGAAATACAGGTAAACATCTTTCTGGTATTCCCTGCTTTCAGCCAAGATCCACTGGTATCAGCAGTGCTATCCCTCATTCTATATCCTTTTCTGAATCCGGCTCAAATTTTTGACAGTTCTCTGCCAATGTACCACTGAAACCATTTTAAAATTATCTTCATGAAAATTCTACTTGTACCTGATATTAATAACATTTATCATTTTCACATCTGTTGTATCATCAGTCTTTGGAAATGGGTACAAATATAGATTACTTCCAAGTGGTTGGCCAGGTAGCTATCTTCCAAATTTCTTGGCACAGATGTGATTGCCTAGCTTCAGCACTGCCTCAGTTTGTTGAAACATTTCAATGGATATTCCATTGATTCCTGGAGCCTTGTTTTTCTCCAATGCCTTCAGTGCATCTTGAACGTCTTCCTTCAATATCATAGGTTCTTGAGCATATGCTACATTCTGAAGTGGTGGAATGTCTTCCAGCACATATTTACAGCCTAGGAGTTGGAACTGGTTCAACTACACACCACCAACAGACAAATGTTTATGACTTCAGGACTTCTCAGGGCCCGGGACTTTTCATGTACTTAAGTGTAGTGTGGCCCTTCTGTTGTTGTTACGTGCTATCAAGTCTGTCCCAACTCATTGTGACCCTGTAAGGGTTTCTGAGAAGTGACTGGTGGGTTTGCGTCATCGACCTAATGGTTAACAGTCCAGTATTTATCCTACAGCACCATGCTAGATAATGGAAATATTAAATGTTATTTCCAACATAAACTTGATTATAAAGAAGAATGTTTTCTGGAATGATGTTCTCTATGAATCAAAACTAACTCAATGGCACTTAACAATAACAGCACATATATAATCTATAAAGGCTTCTAGGTGGGCAGGGGATTGAGAACTTTGAAGATGAGTAGCACCAGGGATTTGCAGACATGAGAAAGAGAAGTTTCTGTCTCTACACCATTCTTTTCTATCTGCTTTTGGACATTTCACCATATAAATGGCTTTACCTTTCTATTACAAGCCAGGTTTCATCTTTGGATAAATTATAGCTACTGTTATTTTTAAAGTAACATTCTCTCCTGCCTATAACCTGATCAGATTCCCTACCACATGTACGGCTCTTCCCTGACTATATCTGCCTCTAGTGATTATGTTTATGATTGAAAAATCAGAAAATACGGAAGAATGTGAAGAAATATAAAATAAGTAGTATTGACATTTTAGAGTAAGCAGTCTATGTTATGTATGTTTATATATACATGTACACGCATACAAGTATTTTAATATAAAACTTGCATCATTGGAGATGCTAGACCTAAGTTACTGGCAGTATTGTACCCTTTGTTCTTTTTCGTCTTTTGACCTGACGATAGACAGTATTCCCAGTAGACTGTCTTTGGGCCTCAGATACCTTATATAAAAAGATCTTGTCATTCAGTGAGAGCGAATGGGGAGAGGGGAAGTTTGTGAGCCATTCCAGATGCCTAGGGGCTACTGCAGATCTAAGTAGGAGGCAGGTACAACTGCACTCAGTTGGGTAGGGACACTGCTAGAATTTCAGCTCAACTCTGTAATACTCCATGTATACATCCCAGATAATTAAGAAGGAAATAGTATTGGCATCCTCAGGTTCCCAGGAATGCCCTCCTCCCTTCTTTCCTGCTGATACCTTTGTTCACCAGGGTCAGAGATCATCAGTTGAGTTCTGGTCATCCTATGTAGGAAATCCTGTCTCAAATATAGTGATTTCTGCTCTTCCAATGGTGGTAGTTGTTGTTATGTGCCATTGAGTCAGTTCCTGTATAGGGATCCCAAGACTGTAAATCTTTCAGGAGCAGAAAACCTCCTTTCTCCCATGGAGCAACTGGTAGATTCAAACTACTGACCTTGTGGTTAACATCCCAGCTCATAATCCACTACATTACCAGGGTTCCTGTCTCTTTCAATGGTAGTGGTGGTGGTGATGAGCTTTCCTCAAAACAGCGATTTTCAACCCTTCTCCACAAAATTGATTTCTGAAAATTGTATCAGCAATTTGGGTGTGGGAAAGATGTTCCCTTCTTCATTCGTTTTTGCTTTACAGGGTGTTTTGTGGTTTGAGGAAATACACAATTCTGTACTCTGAATGCTTCCTTCCTCTGCTTTCTTTCACCATGGACCTTATTGTTTTGTCATGCTCTGAAAAGGAGTCCTGATGTGGTGCTGTGGGCTAGTGCGCTGGACTGCAAAGTCATTTGAACCACAAGCTTGGTGGTTCAAGCTCACCAGCTGCTCCTTGGAAACCCGATACAAAGTTGCTATGGGTCGGAACTGACTCGATGGCACACAACAACAACAACAAAGATAATGTGGAGGGCAAGCTCTAGAGAGCCTCTAGATTAACCAAACGTTCAGCCAACCCATGTTGCTGATCCATAACATCTTTCACAAGTCTGCTTACGCTGATCAGATTCCCTACCACATGTGCGGCTCTTGCCTGACTATATCTGCCTCAGGCGTTTCTATCCAGGGAAAGTTAAGCAGTGTCTAGGCCTTCCACGGCATTGAAACTTCACTATGAGGAGCTGCCACATAGTAGAGGAGGCCTGATTGAACTGGGGTGCTCTGGCCATTGCCTTATTAAGAGAAGCAGGACTGTGACTTAGTGTAGTAAATCAATATTACATTCTGCTTCACTTTCTTACAATAAGTTAATTTTTTTTTCTGGTTTTAACAGAAATTATTTCATTTTCAGTCACAAACTGTAGAATCTTAATGATGGACTATTTAATAGTCTAAGTAAGTCCGTGTGTTCTCTATGCCATGGTGGGAAGAGACTGTCTGGTATCAATATCCATACCTCTGAAATGGGTGGGAGGACTACGAGCAGAATAGGATTTGTATAGTTCTCTGGTTGCATGATTACTGATGGTTGTTGTTGTTGTTAAGTGCCATCGAGTTGAGTCCTGACTCATAGCAACCCTGTATACAGCTTCTGAGGAGCATCTGGTGGGTTTGAACTACTGACCTTGCAGTCCAGTGCTAATCCACAGTGCAACACCAGAAGTCCAATTACTGATGGTACTGCTTCTTAAATGTGAGTTTTCATGGGAAGCTTGATTAAAATTCACATGCCTAAGCAATTTTTTTTCTAATTGTTTAAGTCAGATTTTATTTATTTAAGTTTTTATTGTGAATTACGTGATAGTTTAAGGAGCTCTGGTAGCGTAGTGGTTACGAATCGGGCTGCTAGCCTGAAGGTCGGCAGTTCGAAACTACCAGGGGTTCCATGGGAGAAAGATGAGGCGTTCTGCTCCCATAAAGATTTACAGCCTTGGAAACCCTGTGCAGGGTCGCTATGAGTTGGAACCGACTCCACAGTATTTAACAACAACAATAAGGGAGAACATTAGCTTTACAAGCCTGAGCAATTTGATTCAATCACTCTAAGCAGAGTCCAGAAATCTGTAGTGTTTCTGATTTAAGTTTTCAAAAGCAAAACTGTAAAAAACACTTTTGTGATAATAGAAGGTGGTTGGTGGTTTTGTGCCACTGAGTTGGTTCCGACTCAGTGGAAGCAATGCTGTATAGGATTTCCAAGGCTGTAAATACTTACAACGAGCTGAAAGCCTCATCTTTCTCCCACAGAGCAACCGGTAGATTTGAATTGCTGACCTTGACTTTAGTAGTCCAGCTCGTTATCCACTACCCTACCAGGGCTCCTTTGAAACTTGTAGATACCCTCGTTAAAGTGATGGAAAAAAAAAAAAAAGGAATAGAAACTTTTATTACCTAGTCACTAGCTCAAATAGCTTTCTTTTCCCCCCACTCTTTTTTTCTTTTATGACAGTCTTTTCCTTTTATACTGAGATGCTGTATAGAATACAGGCATTAGGTACCCTCGTACTCATCTGTCTGCCATTGGGCCAGAAAAATCTAACATCCTTGCTATCTCCCAGCCTCAGGCTTTCCTCTCTCCTCCTCCTTATGTCAAATCAGCTGCTAATCTTGATGTAGGAGAATCAAGGTCTAGTCTTAACATCTGCTACCAACTGGACTTATGACCTTGGTCTAGTCAGGTGCCCTCTGTAGGTCTTGGTTTCTTTATCTGTCCAATGAGAGGATTGGGTTAAATTATTTATGGAAGTGCTGTTAAAGTGCCTTTTAAAGTAGATGCACAGTCATTTTGTCTGTTCCCAGCTGTTCCTAATTTAGTCACCCATTGAATAATATAACCTTATTCCTTAAAAGGACTAAGGCTTTATTTCTTTTGAACATCTTGAAAATATTTAACTGAAGAAAAGCATAGAAAAGGCCAGATTATGTGGTTTTCTTTGTGATCTCCAAGAGAATGGAGTCTATGATGCAAGACTTTGCTAACAGCCACAAGAAAGGGTTATAAATGATATGGTTTGAGTGTCTCCTGAACCTCAGTTCCTATAGTATCAAAGTCAGTTAGTCCTTCATGCTGATGCAGGCAAAGGGGGAACACTGGCAGTAGGTGTACAGTGTTAAAGAAATGTAGATCAGAAAAAATAAGATGAAGAAACTTGGAATTTTATTCTCTGAACAGCCATACTTTTGGTTCCATACTTTTCTCTACCTTCTCTACACTCTCTTAGTCCTTTTCAATTTCACCCTTGGTTTTCAACTTTGAAGTCAGTTCCATATTGAAACATTTGTGATTTAGATACTTCTGGTGGTTTGTATTTGTGTTTGTCTTATTTATAAATATGGTTATCCTGAGAAATTTTTTCCTTCCTTGTTGTAATGTGCCGTAGTGTCAGTTCTGACTCATAACGACCCTGAACAGGGTTTCCAAGGCTGTAAATCTTTACGGGAGCAGAAAGCTTCATCTTTCTCCTGCGGAACAGCTGGTAGTTTCGAACTGCTGACCTTGCGGCTCGCAGCCTGATACGTAACCACTACGCTACCAGAACTCCTTTTTGGAGCTACCGTTTCCCACACATGCTGAACATGGTTGTGTTGAATCAAGTGGCTGCTTGCCCATTTGAAAAAGTGGCTAAAGATTTCAAGATGGATATATCAGAATGCCCTTCTCCCATGGAAAGAGATGCTGTGTTGTCTGCAGCAGCTTTTCTTGGCACAAAGAGGACGCAACAGCCTGGGAAGGATGCCAACTTTCAAGGGAAAGATGGATCAGAAGGTGAAACTCTTCTAAGCTTCAGCTGAGGACCTCTCATGAGTTGCTTCAGCACAGTGGGAAAATTTAGAACAGGAAAGGTGTTGGGGCAGTAGGCCAAGGGAATCATGAGGAACAAGAGTGACGTTATCTTACTGCCCTTTCTGTTTTCACTCTTGGAGAGTTGGTACATCATACATGTGATGTAGTGAGAAAATATTCTGGAGTGGAGTTGGGAGATGAGTTCTGGTCTTAACTGTTATGATTTCTGTAACAAGTGAATGAGCAACAGTCACTTACCTGCCTAGATCCAAATTTTCTTATTCCTTTCACTCTAAAATTCACTGATTCCATGTTTTAGTGGTTGTAGATTTAGTTAACCTGAAGAAGAAACACTAGCATCTAGTTTGCTCTCCTTTTATAGCCCAGCACATTGCTTTTATCTAATTTAAAAGTTAGAATGATGGTCACAGAAGAGTGATTGTGTTGGGGCAAAAGGGAAAGTATTCCTGTAATTCAACTAAGGGCTTATGCAGTTAGCTTCAGTAGTTGTTGTTAAGTGCCATTGAGTCAGTTCCGACTCATGTGACCCCGTATAGGATTTCTGAGGAGCAGCTGGTAAATTTGAGCTGCCAGCCTTGTGGTTAAAACCAACCTTGTGGTCAAGTGTTTATCCTACAGTGCCACACCGGGACTCAGTAGTTACCTTTCATTAATTTAAGATAGCTTGATGATAACATACAAGGGGGTGACTTGTATAGTATCCAAATATGTGAAAATAGAACACAGAACATATTTGCATTAAAGAATGAACTGACTGATGTTCAGGTTTTGGCACCTTTTCTTGTCTCTTTAGATGATTGCTTTTGTTGATAGTTCCAGTGTTTCTGCCTCTCTTCCTTATAATCTTAAATTATTTGTTTCCTTCACATCGAACTGTGGCTTGAAAATAATTTTTAATTTTCCCAAATCACAAAAATGATAAGCATTTGAAGCACTGTGTATTTGACGTGTCAGTTGATTTTTAGCACCAAGTCCTATGAACATGTTAAAGTTTTCAGGCGAAATCAGAGCACTAAAAATAGAGGACATGGTTCTTTGTACTTTTATTTTTAATAAATATGTTTAATCTGTTTACATTTACTGTGATTACTGTATAATCAAACTTATTTTTGTCATATGTGTGTTTATGTGTGTGTATCTATAGGTTGGTGTATTTGTTTTTTTAAATGGCATACTTTAACTTTTGTTATTTCTTGGCCTCTGTTATCTAAATAATTTTTGTCCTTTTTTGCTTTTTAAAATTTCTCTGCTGACTAGAAAGCAATCTTTGCAGTTTTCTTCTTTTAATAGTTACTCTTCAGTTTTTAGAATATATAAAATATATAAAGTGAAGAGGACTTGAAACATTTACTTATGAAGATCAAAGAGCACAGCCTTCGACATGGATTACATCTCAATGTCAAGAAAACAAAAATCCTCACCACTGGACCAATAAACAACATTCTTATCAATGGAGAAAAGATTGAAGTTGTCAAGGATTTCATTCTTCTTGGATCAACTATCAACACTCGCAGAAGCAGCAGTCAAGAGATCAGACGACGTATTGCATTGGGCAAATCTGCTGCACAGGAACTTTTTAAAGTATTGAAGAGCAGAGATGTCAGCTTGAGGACTAAGGTGCGCCTGACCCAGGCCATGGTGTTTTCAATAGCCTCATATGGATGCGAAAGCTGGACAGTGAATAAGGAGGATCGTAGAAGAATTGATTTCTTTGAGTTGTGGTGTTGGAGGAGAATAGTGAAAGTGCCATGGACTGCCAAAAGAACCAATAGATCTGTTTTGGAAGAAGTGCAGCCAGAGTGCTCCTTGGAGGCCAGGATGGCTAAGCTTCGTCTCTCATACTTTGGACATATTGTCCGGAGGAAACAGTCGCTGGAGAAGGATGTCATGCTGGGTAAGGTGGAGGGTCAGAGAAAAAGAGGAAGACCCCTAACGAGATGGATTGGCCAGGTGGCATCATTGATGGTCTCAAGTGTGGCAGTGGTAGTGAGGTTGGCCCAGGATCGGACATTGTTTCGTTCTGCTGTGCATGGGGTCGCTATGAGTCGGTTCTGACTTGATGGCACCTGACAACAACAACAACATAAAATATATAGTTTATCTGCCATTATTATATATCAAGGCAAGGCACTTTAATATCATCTTAAACTTTCTCTAATTTAAACCTGATTTTGACATCTATCAACTATTCATCCTGTCTGTAAAAGCACCTTATAAATAATAAAGGCAAGGTATGGTCATTTTTATAATTAATGTTATTGACATCATATTTTGCCCTTACTGTCTGTCTTTGGAGTCAGGTTTGTTGAAAACAAGGGGGATTATCATGTTGGGGAATTACATACTATAGAATTTAATATCACAATTTCAGTTGTCTGCTACATGTTGTTAGCAGTTCAGGTAACAAATTGTAGCATGGTTTTTAGATTTAAATGGATTGTGGTTTTGTTTTGTGTTTATTTCTACAGTTGCATAACATGAAAAATATATTGTGTTTCATTGTAGCAGAGCTGACTCAACCATTCACTGAATTTTTCAATTTCTTAACTGAATTTTATTATTATTATTATTAAAGTTTTATTGTGCATTGAATGATAGTTTACATGGGAGAACATCAGTTTTGCACTCATCCTATCTTATTTCAAATCATTGCAATGGTTACAATCCCTTCCATGCATCACCGTTCAACAGTATTTGCTTCTGTTCTCTCTGTTTGTTTGTTTTGATGTACACAAACGCACTCAGGAATATGTAATCATTTAAACAACCAAAGGGCACATTCTGCAAGCCTGCCTCCTGGCCGCCAGCACACAGCTTTTCTCTTCCCATGAGTCTAGAGTCCTCAGCTGCTCTATCTCTTGATGTCATTATCTCTGGTATCTCCGCTTCTCTGGATAGGGTCCCATATTCCACTCATGCTTTTCTCCCTTGATGGTCCTAGGGTCCTCTGTCCCTGGAATGTAAGATTAACTACTCCCCCTTTTTGTTACAAAACTTCTACCTTTACAGTTGTGATAATCGCAATTCATCATGATAACAGTTACTCATTATTGAATCATAAGAATCTTATCCCCATCTCCTTTCACCAGCCCCGTCTACACAAGATGAAAACTATTCAGTGGAGTGAATTTTTTTTTTTTTTGTCTTTGTTTTAATCCAGAGACAGTATCCAGGATATAACATACCATTTAATATTTATTTTTGTTGTTCTTGAGAATATACATTGCAGAACACACACCAATTCAACATTGTAAACCCCTTTATGTATTCTTCCCTCTTCTTCTAGAAAAGTAAAGTAAAACCAAAAACTACTTTGTCAGGTAGCCAGAATCAAAGAAGGAGGACCCAGACAGAGTGCGACCCTGAGGACACAAAAATGAAGGTGTTCCCCTCTTGGATACTATTTCCTCACATTGTCACATTCTTGGCAACAGTCCTGTCTCCCCTCTACTACTCCCTCCCCCAACCCTTTCAATAGCCTTTTTTTTTTTTTTTCAATTTGAAAATTTTGTTTCCCTCTCTTTTTCTATGATCTGGTACATTCCTTAGAGTCTAATAGTACTTACTCCATATACACATCTGGGGAGCAGGAAACAATGGAAGCTATGGAATAATCAGTCTTCCCAAATGAGAACAATATGAAATAGCATCCCAACCATGAAAATTTGACACAAAACTAGCCACTTAGCATTACCTAAAGGCAGAGAATGCCACACTGCAAAATAACTGAGTAAATAAAGGAAGGGAGGGAAAAAAATCAATACATTCCAGCATGCTGTTCCCCATAGCTCTACCCACTTCCATGCAGCCACTAAGTTTTTTGATGAGCAAAGGCAGACCAAGAAAAACTGTAGGGACAACATGAGAGGGAGACTGGTGGAAGTGCTTAAGGGTGATTTGGAATAGCCACCAGAAAAACTAAATCTAGCCTAAATTAAAAAATATGCTGTGAAAATGTTCAGACAAATCAGGTCATGGAGTATAAGGAAGAGATTTTAAAGTGCATATGATTTAAAGGTTGGCATGCCATATAGAGCCAAGTGCACATTTAAAGTGACAAGATGTAAAGGGGTAATTATGATTTTAAAGGACAGACAATACTTAATGTGGCAATCTCCAAAAATGGAGAAAAACAGAAAAAAGAAAGTACTCTTTAGAAATTGAATGATAAAGGAAAAAAGAAAAAACAAGAGAATATTTAGGGTCCTATACAACAAGCAATGGACTTGAAACCATGAGGTCCGTGGTTCAAGCCTGACAGCCACTCCACTGGGGAAAGAGGAGGCTTTCTGTTCCCTCAAAGATTTAAAGTCTCAGAAACCCCATACAGGGTCATTATGAGTCAAAACCAATACGATGGCACTTAACAACAAGACAAACGAGAATTATAAAATAGAGAATTTCTTCTGGACAAATTATTGAATGATGCAGAAAGCATGAAAAGAAGATGGAAGGAATAGAGGGTCACTGTACCAAAAGGAAATGGTTGATGTTCAAACGTTTCAAGAGGTAGCATAT